>NW_006779682.1:373024-379253 GCF_000442215.2 Lipotes vexillifer
GGTGGGTCGGATCACGATTGAGGGAAGACCCTTGTTCAGCGGGGGCTGCCATTCTTCACCCCGCTCCATGGCCTGGGGACGTAGATCCATCTTCCTTTACCAAAGGAATCCCACGGTGCAGCTATTAAAAGAACTGCATTCCTTCCCATCTTTCATGAGAGCAGCTTATGGAAGGGCACACAAGAAAACCCATCTAAATCCATGTTCTTATTGCACGGTTCATAATCAAATACCCAGAATTACAACTGCTATTGAAAACACACACACACACACACACACACACACACACACACACACACACACACACGAGTCCTCTCCCAATCTTGCTGAAGGCGAAAGGGCTGCTAGGAACTGGCACTGAGGTGCTGATGTGATTCAGTTACTATCAGTGGCAACTGTCAGCCGAATTGGAGGACGTGGAGGTGTCTAGGTCTTTAAGGACCAGGGTGGTGGGAAGAGAGAGGAGGGGTGAGCAGATCCTGCCTCAAAAGAAAAGAGCACAGCGGGCTGAAGCTTCTACTCGGGGGGTCCTTCAGTTCGGTACCCTCCCTTTTCTTACCATGATGTGCAAAGACCAGGCTTCTCAACAGTGAGGACACAGCGGAAGTGACACTCAACCCAGTCCAGTTTCAACCATGCTCAGGAGAGAGCTGGGGCCCACCCAGTTCTGAGGCTCACTGGCATCTCATATGGCATACACCATGAGCGTGGTTGTCATAATGCATTCACACAGAATTGAACATTTCACCACTTCTCATTTCCTCTTTTTTTCTACATCATCATGTGCTTTTCAAAGACCTTCCCCCACGGCCGACATGGAAACAGGAACACTGTGTTCACGTGTCGCAGGTTAAATAGTAGCCTCCAAAAACATCTGGTCCTAATCTCTGGAACCTGTGATGTGACCTTATTATGGAAAAGGGGTCTTTGCAGATGTGATTAAGTTAAAAGTCTTGAGAATGGAAGATGATCCCTGATTACCTGGGTGAGGCCTAAATGCCATCCCAAGTGTCCTTATAAGAGAAAGGCCACAAGACAAGGAATGCCAGCAGCCACCAAAAGCTCAGAGGCCACCAAGAGATTCTCCCCTGTATCCTCCAGAGGGAGCACGGGCCCGCTGGCACCTTGATTTCAGCCCAATGATACTGGTTTCAGATTTCTGACCTCCAGAACCATGAAAGAATAAATTTCTGCTGTTTTAAGTCACCAATATTGGGGTAATTTGTTAAAGAAACCACGGAAAATGAATCCACCTCTCTCTACCTTAACCTGACTGTTTAAAGGGCCAACACCTCAACTTACAGGTTGGGCAAATTTGGACGTCTAGACACAAGTTCAAAATGAAACAGAGAATCACAGCCAGTTAAAACTTCCCACTTCCAGGGAATTCCCTGGCGGTCCAGTGGTTAGGACTCTACGTTTCCACTGCCGAGGGTGCAGGTTCAATCCCTGGTCAGGGGTCTAGATCCCGTAAGCCACATGGCCAAAAATAATAATAATAATAAATAAAAACTTCCCACTTCCAAATATGTAGAGGCTTGTTTTTATTTTTTTTTTTATTTTTTTTTTTGTTTTGTTTTTGTTTTTTTGTTTGTTTGTTTGTTTTTTGCTGTACATGGGCCTCTCACTGTTGTGGCCTCTCCCGTTGTGGAGCACAGGCTCCGGACGCGCAGGCTCAGCGGCCATGGCTCACGGGCCCAGCCGCTCCACGGCATGTGGGATCTTCCCGGACCGGGGTGCGAACCCACGTCCCCTGCATCGGCAGGCGGACTCTCAACCACTGCGCCACCAGGGAAGCCCTAGAGGCTTGTTTTTAAACCCCAATTTACAAAAGGGCTGTTTGGTACAAGAGATACAAACAGGTTGAGTTATGGTATTACTGACACAGACTCAGACATCACTGTGACACAGTCTCTGAGGGAAAACTGGCCATCGAGGGCAGATGGCCCCGGACACAGCGCTAGCGACAGGCCCAAAGCTCTGGGACTCACAGGTTCACAGGCACAGTCTCTGCACCAAGAGTCCACAAGTGAAGCAGCTGACCTGCTAGCAGCCGGTAACCGATGAACAGATGTCACAGCAAAGCAACCGCAGCACAGGGGCAGGAGGCCTGGGGCTGAAGCTTGGAGGAGAAACGGGATCTGCCAGCAGGCTGAATAGGAAAAGGGCATCTGGGCAGTGCCGGTCCCAGCCATGCGTGGCTGGAGCATTTGGTGCAGGGGGGATGCCCAGAGCCATCTCCACTCCACTTTGTAGGTCGTGCCAGCACTGAGGCCGCAGACAACATCCAATTTGCACTTAGAGAGATAAATCGGACTAAAAGCGTTCTGGGTTGGCACGGAAAGGCGCAAACCCGAAGCAGGAACGTGGATGAGTGGCTACAATGACTGGCCAGAGGCCCTGGAGCCAGGGAGCAGCAGTAGAAGGGCAGGTGAGGACAGATCAGGGGTGTTTAGAGGTAGATTGATAAGACTGAGTGACGGTTGAATGCAGACACTGAGAGAGAAGAGTCTAAAATTACCATCAGCCTCCTGGCTGGGGTGACAGGGCAGCCCCACTAAGTAGGACAGGGATAGGGGAGGAAGAAAAGGTTCAAGGGACGACAGAAAGAGCACAGGAAGTTGAGCTATGTGAGCGCAGAGCTGTAGGTTATCCAAACGGTGATATCTAACGAGAAGCCGTCCAGATAAATGATGTGAACTGTGTCTAAATAAATCTACATGTATATGGAGCTAGAAATCCTGCCGGGATGCATCCGTGTATGGATGACGCACAATAAAAATATGAACTCAAGGTCAGGCACCGCACTGGGCACCGCGCAGGCAGAGGGGAACAGGAAGCCCACTGAGGGGGAGAGGTTGCTGGCAGGCAAATCCAATAGCAAGTGCACACATGTGTAACAAGCTACACAAGCTGCTATGGGAGCACAGAGGGGGGGGCCCCAAATGCATAATGAGGCTGAGTGATAACAGGGGAGGGGGCTGGGGGAGTCCTGGAAGAAGGAACGTGAACCAGCAAGATAAAATTATCAAGGGGAGACTGAGTGTGCACAGGGCAGGGGAAGGAAGAGCTCAGGGGAGAGGACAACGGACAAGGACACTCAGAGGTGAGAGGCAGAGTGTGACTTGTTCAGAGAGGACGTATGTCCATGTGGGTGCCGGGGGACGTGGGATTAGAGGCGGGCTGTCACCAGTCTGGTCAGTCACATTACGAAATTTGAACGTCATCCTTAAAGCAATAGAGAGCCATCAGCAACTTAAGCAAGGGAGTGGCATGACACCTTTGGCTTTTTAAGAGGATCACTTGAACTGCAGCACGAGGGTGGATTGAACCGGAACATCCTGGAGGCGGGGGAGCAGTTAGGAAGTTGGGGACTGGCCCGTGGTTACATTATCAGAGGTACAGCCAGGAGGTGGATGGCCCCGACTTGGTGACGGGCCGAATACTGGTGATGAGGGAGGGGCTCTGGCTGAGGCAGCTGGGCTCACGTCCCAGGGATGGACGGGACTGCATGGGGTGAGTGAAACAGGAGGGCCACGGTCAGAATGTCAGGAGACCCAAAGTGTGAGGACAGTCTGGGCAGAGGAGCTGACACAGGAGGCTGAGAACCAGAGGTCAGATAACGGGTAGAAAATCCAGGGGAGGGAATTCCCTGGAAGTCCAGTGGTTAGGACTCTGCGCTCTCACTGCCGAGGGTGCAGGTTCAATCCCTGGTCGGGGAACTAAAGTCCCACAAGCCGTGTGCTGCGAGGCCAAAAAAGAAAAAGAAAAGAAAATCCAGGGGAATGAAACATCACTGAAACAAGCAGGTTTGAGGGAGGAACTGGTAGGGTCACAAACCAAAGAGCCAACTGAATAAACTGCTGGATTTAGCAGTCAGGTCTCTTTTAGTGAAATGGCCTGGTCACGTGCCTAAAAGAGGAGACACCAACGTGTATCTTCCTGAGGCAGCTGGAAGGGATGCAGGCAGAAGGCGATTGCTTTTGGCATACAGTACAGTACACTGAAAACTAGAAAACCCAGCTTCTAGCTCTGGCTACACAGCTGGTACACGTTTTCTCACCCGTAACGTGGGGACAACTATGTGTGCTCGCCCAGCCTAACCACAGGGGACCCTAAAACTCAAGGCCCTTTGAAAGACTTATAATCACTGTTCTTTTAGTTCAAAGCCACTTTTTGCTCCACCACCATTCAGTTCAAAATACAAAGACACTTCAAGTTTTTAAAGAGCTGCAGAAGAAAACTTTTAGGTGCAAGATTTTTCCTTTGAGACTGAGTTCTCTTCAAATTAGTGGAACGAAAACAATTGACAATAGAGCTGTTCATTTTGCAACACGTTTTAAATTTTAATCAACCTAATGCAAGATTATTTCTTGCACATGCTCCTCAGACGTTTCATATATATATTTTTTTAACCTAGGGTCGTATTATAAACTCAACTTTAAAAAATTAAATTTATCTGAAAACTGACATTTGGAAAATATTAAACAACATGGATTTAAAAGCCAGGAATTTAAGCATTGGTCCTAAAAATTATCACTTTAAAAGGCAGTCTCAGGAATTCCCTAGCGGTCCAGTGGTTAGGACTCAGCGCTTCCACTGCAGGGGGCACCGGTTCCATCCCTGGTCGGGAGACTAAGATCCTGCATGCACCCCGGCCAAAAAACAAAACAACACACAGTCTCCTCTCCATTCCAATCTGATCTGTTTTGTTTACCTTGCCTAACAGAACCTTTCTGTAGAGTTAGTGTTTACAGTTTGGCATTTCTGTTACACTAATTTTCTGGTTTTGAATGAGAGGGAAGTGAGTTTTCTAAATAATGGGCTTGTAATAGTCATGTAAGAAAACGACAGTCTAGGAGACAGCAATTGAGAATTGATATTAGAGAAAGTAAGTTAGTTGCCCAGCGATCGCTTAAGCCAATGCCTATTAAAAATGAAGGTTTTTGTCTGTGAACACGCAGCTGACAAGTGGATGCCACGCGAGGCTGAAGAGCAGAGCTGCCACCCCCATCTGCTCAGGCGGGGTGAACCTGGAGGCCCGTTCACCCCAGGTCAGCACCGAGCGGTCCCCAGCGATCGGACCGCCCAGCTGGGAGGAAGCGTTAGCGCCCAGGTTGGTTCTCAGCAGGTCGGACGCCGCACGCCGCGCGCCTCCACGCCCGTAGAGAGGCGTCCGCGCCGCCGAGATGCACCTGGACCCGGGCACCAAGGGACTGCCGTCGGAAAACAGTCCTCCGAGGGCCGAGCGGAGGCGCCGCCGCAGCGCGCCGGGCCGGGTAGGGGCACCACCCGGCGAGCCCACCGGCGCGTGTCTCCGCGGCGCCAAGCCCACCGGGACCGCCGGGCAGAGCGCGGTCCGCGCCTCCGCGATACGCGCCCCTCCAGCCGCCGCCGCCTCCCATCAGGGCGGCCCACGGGGGAGGCGCGCCCCGCCTCGGGCCGGGGGAGGACGCGGGCGCGTGCGGCTCAGGAGGAGGAACACCGGGCGGAAGGCGCGCGCGGGAGGACGCGGCAGCGGTGGCGGCTAGCCGCCTGCCATCGGGCCCGCCCCCGCCCGGCCCCCCGCGCCGCGCACCTCCCTCGCCCCGCCCCCCGGCGCCTGGCGGCCAATCACAGAGCCGCGCACGTGACGAGCGCTGCCTGCGATGACCTCATCCCTGGTGTGGGATGACGTCAAATTCAAGATGGATGGAATCACAGCGGCAGCGGCGGCTGCGGCGCGCGCGAGCCGAGTGTGAGCGGGAAGGGGCCTGGCGTCTGCCTCGGGGCTGAAGACCGGTGAGTAACTGTCAGGCCCCTGGCCCTAGGAGAACTGCGGGGCCCGTAGGAGGCCACAGCCTCCCCGCAAAACGCGGCCTTTCCTGACGTAACTCTGAGGTGATTTCTCTCCTCCTTTTTCTCTCCGCCGGCGGGTTGCGGGCTCGGAGCGCTTCTGCGCGTGCGCCGGGCCCGGCTCTCACCGAGCATGCCCCGGGCTCCCACGTAGCCCGTTGTGCCTTCACACTGCGCATGCTCCTTGCCCGCACTTGGCCTCGCCCTCGCCACTGCGCACGCTCCGTCCCTCACTGGGCTTCCCTCGCCGGGCCCGGCGCCCTTGCGCCGGGCGGTTGGGGCGCCTTCCGGCCGCGGGCGCGTGCTCCATCCCGGGCAGGCGTGGAGGCCGGCCGGTGTCTGCCGGGGCGCGCGGGCGTACGCGGAAGCTGCGGGGCCGGGGGACCCCCGCACC
>NW_006779682.1:379340-380452 GCF_000442215.2 Lipotes vexillifer
GTGGACTGCTTGCCCCGCCTCGCCTCCTGGCCGGCCCCCCGCAGACCCCCGGGAGGACCGGTCTCCCCGACTCTCCAGCGCTGGCCCCGAGCATCTCTGCTGGAATGCGGAGGGCCTCCCCCGCCGCTCGCTCGGGAAAGCCCCCGTCTGAAACCTGCGGCCGGAGGCGTAGGTTGCCGACCGGCCGCGCTGGAGACCCCCGCCCAGAGACCTCCGCTGGCCGGACTCCCCGAGATCTTTTCTCGCCCAGACCGCTTACCTGGCGCGCGTTCACTGGCCCCCGTACGGGAGAGCATGGCTGTGACCGCGGGAGCGCCCCTCGGTCCTGGCCCTCCACCCCGGTTGCTGCGCGCTCCGACCGCAGCGCCGCGCGGTTCTGGAGGACGCCGCTTCGGCAGCACCGTTCAGAGGGGTGACCGTAGAGACAGGTTCTCCAGCGGGGCGGCTTGGCAGTGGGAGGTGGGGGAAGCGGTGACCGGAGCCCGCGCAGTGCACAGCGCCCTGGGGGTCTTAGGGCGGGAGCCACCAGACCCGCTCACGCCCGGCATCTGAGGGCGCCAGGTATTGCGCAGCATCCAAGACTGTTGACAGCGGTGACCCTGCGTCATCCATGGGGAGCCTGCGTTGTGGTCTGATTCCTTGTTCGGAAGAAAGTGGGTTAATCCGTGTCAGAAAGGCTTCTCGTTGACAGTTACTTTTGAAAACTTTTACCCGCTGGTGCTTGGAGTATATCCTTCATCCACCTTAATGACTAATAGTCGTGAAGTTTAAATATGAGTACTAGTAAATATCAATGATGAAAAGAAAGTAGACATGGGAGGCATTGGTTCACTTAAAAATAACGTTGCATCTAATTTATTCTTCCTTTTTACACTGTTTGGTGTAGAGTGTGCTTCATTGTCTGGAAATAAAAGTTGCAAAGGATATGACCCCCGCCCTTGAGGAACCTGACCGTGTTCATGGCAGGGCGTGTTAGGTGTGTAACAGGAGAGGAGCCAGGGTATTGAGAGGGTCTCTGGGTGAGGGGAGACGACCAGAGGGACCAAAGCCAGCGGGGGTGAGGAGAGCAGACGCCAGAGCTGACCACGAGCAAGCCTTGACGGGGGGGTGGG
>NW_006779682.1:380462-391195 GCF_000442215.2 Lipotes vexillifer
GAAAGAGAAGAGGTTTCCAGTTTGGGAGACCTGCTGGCTGGCAGCACACCGAACTAAACAGGAAATATGTGGGGACCGGCAGATGTGGGAGGGTAGGGTCCTAGGTACCATCCTGGACAAGAGGGCTGTCCTGTGATGGACGAGTCCCGAGAAGCCTCAGCAGGGATACAGAGTTGGGAGTCATAGGCCGGTAGGAATTAAGGCCACAGGTACTCACGCAAAAAGCGAAGACCACTGCCACGCGCCGCTGTCTGTGCCGGATGCTGGAGCAGCAGAGATGAGCCAGCCCAGGCCTCGAGCCTTGGTGATGGTTTCTCTCTTGGGCCAGTAGGCACCTGCTGGGCCTGCACTAAGCATTAGGAACACACAGCTGACAACAGGGGTTCTTCCTTTTAAGGACTCTCATGAGAGGGTAGACATAAAGGCCAATCGTTCAAAATAGTTGTGTTATTGCAGAGGGGACGAAGCAGTGTGGTAGCTTAGATGGCTGAGCTACTGGCCAGGAGCGCATCACTAGAGCTTTGTAGAGGTGGTGACGTTTTAGCTGCATCTTTCTGTAGAGGTTAGCCAAGTAAGGGAAAGTTTGGAAAGACAGTCGGTGGAAATTGGGTGTGCAAGTTTGTAGGGTAGATGCTCACCCTCATGCTGTCCAAGTAAGGGTGGAGAGACAAATTGTGATCAGAATATGAAGACTCTTGCATGCCAGTCTGTAGAGTTTGCATTTTATCCAGGGAGGAATAGAGAAATCAATATAGTATTCTAAAGGGCACTGGTGGGACTAGCTCTGCTTTAGGAAAACAAACAAAAGGCACGGTTTCCACTCCTGCATCTAATTAGAGTGTCAGAGTACAGAAAAATCAACAGATATTTATTGTTGTGTGAGACACCACGTTGGGCATTGTGAAGAGTGTCGAAAGACATTAAATAGATTCCTAGTCCTTAAATAGCTTTTACATTTCTGCTGGGGAGACAGACAACTTACGGTATTCGGCACTGAATAAACACTGCGTAAATGGTGTCCCTCTGTAATACTGCAGTTGAAAGGCGTTTGCTCGTTATAAACTGCAGTGGTCAAGGAAGGTGTGTATATTAGTTAGCTAGGGCTGCCGTAAGAGCACCACAGACTGGGGGCCCTGAACACCAGCAGTGTATTTCCCACAATTCTGGAGCCTAGAAGTCCAAGATGAAGGCTCTGGCAGGCTTGATTTCTCCCGAGCCCTCAGCTTGTGGATGGTCGTCTTCTCTGTCTTCACATGGTTTCTCTCTGTGTCTGTGTCCTTATCTCCACCTCTTACAGGAACACCAGTCACGTTGGATTAGGGCCCACCCTTAAGGCCTCATTACAACCTACCGTCTCTTAGAAGACCCTGTCTCCACATACGCTTACATTCTGAGGTGCTGGGGATTAGGACTTCGACCTCGGAATCGCAGGGGACAGTCCAGCCCACGACCGAAGGCTTAATGGAGGAAATGGCCTTGAGCTGAGCTTTGAAGGGTGAGTAACGTTCAGCTGAGTGGGGGCGGGGGCGGGGCGTCTGGGACATTGCAGATTGGGTGACAGAAGAAGCAAGACCCGCGGGTGGCGTCTCAGAGACAAAGTATCTGAAGCAGGAAGTTATCACGAGGCGATAACTAAAGGAAAGAAAATTTAAAAAGTAGTTTGAAACCAGATTTACAGAGCCTTGAAGTCCATGTTTTTAAAGTTTTGCATTTTAACCTAATGGAGAACCATCGTTTTTATCATTTTATTTCTTTTTACTCAGGTCTTAGGTCTCAGCTAAACTGTCACATCGAGGCGTTTCCCAACCATCCCCTCCAAACTCTGGTTACCTCCTCCCCGTCGTAGCTCCCTATTTATTTCCATTGTAGCTCTTAGCACAGTCAGAAGTTATCTTTTTTTACTTGTTTCCCTGTTCATCGTCTGATTTACCCCACTGGAAAGTGGAGGCCTTGTCTGTTCTGTGCGAACCTGTATTTCACGTGTGTCTAACTGTGCCTTGCCCGTAATAGCTCAGTAAAGAAGCTGAATTCATAATAGTAATACTTAACGTGTGCGTCCAGTGAATGATCAAAGTTTTGATTTTGGAAGCTCAGTCAAGATGGATTTGGAGGGCATGATAGGAAGGACGAATACCACTTGGAAATCTATTAGTCAGGGTCCTTTAATGACAAGAGCAGAAACTGCCAGGCCAGCTTGAAAAGAAAAAGAAATTGAAAGGTAGAGAGAGGGCTGCTCTTGACATTGAAGGAAAGACAAAGAAAAACCAAGGTAACTGCAGGAGCCTGTGTAGTGGGCACTGCAGGCTGCACTTTCAGGCCAGGGCTGAGATAAATCAGCTCCGCTAGTTGCTGCCTTCGTTGTTCTCAGCCCACATTCCAAGGAGAAAGTTTCTAATGGGCTGAGCATTGGTTGTGTGCCCAGTCCTGAGCGAGGGGAGCACAGTGCCTCAGACTCCACGGGACGGGGGTGCTCCAGCAGGAGGGGCACAACAGGAGGCTGCTCTGTTAACCGGGGTGCGTTCTGCTGGGTGAGGTGGCACGCACACCCTAAGACCAAATCAGACCTCCTCGGGGGACACGAAACCTGTGGTGAGATGGTGTCCAAGGGGGTGACATCGCTGCTCTTGAAGGGTCAGATCAGCGAGGCTGGCTTTGAAATCCCAGGCGCTTTCGAGGATGTCTGGACACCTGCATTGTCTCCAAGTGAGCCATGATGAGATGTAAACTCAGAGCTGACTGCCTGCCACCATCTCATAGTAAAATCAAATGGAGAGAGTCAGGATAGACCCAGAGGTGAGGGTTTGGGGGTGAGCGGGGTGTGTGTTTATATTCCGAAGCCAAATGTAGATGCTTCGTTTTTCTAACTACATGTTTGCTTTGTGTTATATGCATTCCTCCTTTCTCCCGGTGTCATGGTTAGGGCTATATAAGCGATCTCCAGCATTCCAAAGGCCTGTGTGCCCAGAGTTCAGTTTCACATTGATGTTTTGGATTAAAGAGAGATTTTCCTAGAGATCTGGAGGTAAGGGTTTTGTGGGCTGGTCTTGGAGCAAGTTTGATTTACAGTGTACCTTACCTCTGATAGCAGCCTGAGTGTTCGTCTCCAAAACTCGAAAGTTGCTGTGAGGTTATTTGGTCCCTTCTCATCTCCCCTTCTGCGCCCACTGTTCACCTCCTGATGTCCTTTTGTCCGAGTGTCTAGCTCTGCTTTGCTTCTGTTTATATCCCTGGAATGTTCTATAGTCCAGAACTGCCTACCTTTCCTCCATCTCCTTAAAAATCTTAACTTCCTACAGTTGGTATAAAGAGGGGATTATTTGCATTGAATTACGTTATATTAAGACATGAATCCCCTGCCCTTCTTAGCACTCGGTACCTGAGGACTTTGAGGTGGTGGTATGAAATAGTTTTCCGCAATCCAGTTGTGAAGTGCTCCGTAGCCATTCTAGGGAATCGGAACTTCATTCAGGCCAGGGGCTTCTGGAGTTGTTAAGCCCTGGCACTATTAGATGCATGTTTCTGGAAAGTATCTACAGTGGAATGGTGAAGAGTGGGACCTGTAGTATTGATATCGTTATAATTGTCCGGGAAGCAACGAGTCCCCCAGCTTCCCTCAGGTCCCCACTGTTCACTCATCGACCCTCCCACCCCTCGGCCAAATTAACTGCTTCCTGTAAGCAGTATGCTCAGCACTTTCTGTATATGCTTCCTTATATTTAGTCTTACATGTCTGTCCTGCCATGGAGACGTTCAGGAAAGGAAGAAGAGGAAGAGAAGTGCCTGCGCGCAGGCGGGAAACGCTGTATGCACCAGGAGCTTGCACACATACGGCGTCTTTTGTGCTTCATAAGAATCCTATGTGGTGGGCAGTGTTAGCCCCGTTGAACAGGTTGAGGAAACATGTACTCAGGTTGAGTGATCTTTACAAGGTTACGTACCTAATAGGTGGCAAAGCCAGGATTTGAGACAAGTAGACTCATTTGAAAGTCTTTCCCGTGGAGCTATAGTGACGGCCATGGGTTGTTAACTGCATAAAGATTCTCTCCTTTTGAAATATCAGGAAACAACATGAAATAGAAACAATTTAGGCAGAGTTTGGGAAGATATTTGTGTGCAGGGATCCAAGTGGTAAGGAAGCCCGCCCTGCTTCAGGAGCTGGTTTTCCCGGGGGATTTCCTCCCAGCTTTTTCTATGGTAGAGGGACCTTTTCTTCCATGTTTCACCCACTTTTCTTGTAAGAGCACCAAGGTTTCCACCGTGACTGAAGTGGTGGCGGGAGCTCAGGCGCTGGAGACTCATGCAGATGAGCAGTGGGCAGGAGGGGCCAGGGATGCAGCGACAGCGCACATGTCCACGTCAGAGCCTTCAGACCTGGGATGCTCTGTCCTCTGTGAGTCAGAGGTCCTCAGTGTCCACGAGAGATTGGAGTTTGATGACCCAGGAGATTTATGGAGGAGAAGGTACCTCCAGCACCAAAGCTGGCCTCACCTGAGGCTGAAGAGCAGACAAGCACGTGGCTTTGAGCGTTCAGTCTGCACATCCACCAGCTACAAAGGGTTTTCTGGATTATCTCATGACACGCAGCAGTCATGATTCTCACCCCCGTTTTTGCCTGCATTCTTAGTGTAGCATTTTATATTTTTAATGAAGTTGTGAAGCTCAATAAATATACCTACTGTGTCATTAAAACACAAAAGTCCAAACTGTTAATTGTTTGCAGCCAGACCAGGAAAGGGGCCATTGTTAAGCTCTGATGATTGAATTCAAAGGTAAAAGCAAGGGCCTCTGCATGAAGGTGAGGAGTCTGCACTGTGTGCTCCTGTCACACCAGACACCTAGAGCCCTTGTCCTGGGCTCCTGAAGAGGATGGGAGAGGTCACTGTCCTCCGATGACCCTTGCGGGGCCTTAATTTTGCTCCCGGGGCCTCATGCCTCCACCCCCTCCCCAGCCTTATGACCCGCCCTCCCCTACATGTGTCTTTTGCTCCAGCCAGGCACTTGGTCTTGGCTCTGTGTACTGAACACACTGCTCCTGTCCTTGAAATGTCCTTCACCCTTCCTGACTCCCATATTTTCTGAGTCCTGCCTATTCAGGAAACTTCTTTTGTAGAATCCCTTCCCTGACCTTCCTCTCACCTGGATCCAGTGTCATCACCTGTACTCCATCTGTACCTCTGCACCCTGCCGCCTGGTGCTTAGCACACCGGAGTGTGTGGTGGATTGACTTGCCCTGTTCCCACGCAAGACCAGGAGCTGTAAGGCAGGACCGTGCTTGTCAGACTGCCACCCTCCCTGTCTGGCCAGTTCTAGCACATACTAGACCGGTGCCCAACCATGAGAAGTGTGTAACGTGATGACCAAGAATCCAGGCTCTGGGCCCCGACTCCCAGCCCCACAATTAACTGACTGGATGACCTTAGGCACACTATCTGACCTCTCGATGCCTCGGTTTCCTAATCTGTAAAACAGGGATGATGGCAGTACCTAGCTCAGATGTTCATGTGGGAATTAAAAGGTACGGTGTGCAGGTGAAGAACATGGCCTCCAGAGCCAGGTCACCTGGTGTGAATTCTGCTCTGCTCGTTACTGTCTGTGCAAACTTGAGCCTCAGGCACATAGCCTTAACCCTGTGTGCCTCAGTTTTCTCAACTGTAAAATGGGGATAATGATGGTACTACCTCCTAGGGTTGGTGTAAATATTGAGTTAAAGCCTGAAAACTGTTCACAGTGCTGCGTGGCAGAGCAAGCGCTCGGATGTTGGCTGCTGTTCGTGCCTGATCAGTGTCTAGGGAATGGTGTGGAAAAATCAATGCCTGGAGCTGTTCTGCACTGGCTATCAGGAATCTGGACACACTTAGCCACTTCTCAAGCAGGCGCTCTTGTTGATGACTGTAAATTAAGGCTAGAGTCGAATGAATAGTTTTAAATTCCAAATACTTCTCAGGGACAGAGACCATTCCTCTTACAACTCAACTCTCAGTGACTTATTTTTCCCTAATTTTCTGTTTCGTTCAAAGAGTATGGAAGCCTGTGGTTTAGGGATTAGAAGCAATTACTTAGAACAAAAATAGAGGTCACGATAATTTGAAGGAAGAAAAAGAAGGAAACTTTTCCGAACAATGAACATTGAGAAAATACGGGTTTTTTGGCCTGTAGGAATAGGGAGCAGATGATGTGTGCATTAGCGTTGCTTCATGTCCAGGGATGTAGAAGATCTCACTTGGTTTAGTCCTCACACAGTCCCTTGGTTTCTTAGTTGGGGTTCCCCCAAAAGCAGACCCTGAAACAAGGATTCAAGTGTAGATGTTTATTTGGGAAGTGATCCCAGGAAGCACAAGAAAGGTTGCAGGGAGGGCTTCCCTGGTGGCACAGTGGTTGAGAGTCCGCCTGCCGATGCAGGGGACACGGGTTTGTGCCCTGGTCTGGGAAGATCCCACATGCCGCAGAGCAACTGGGCCCGTGAGCCATAGCCACTGAGCTTGCGCGTCCGGAGCCTGTGCTCCGCAATGGGAGAGGCCGCAACAGTGAGAGGCCCGCATACCGCAAAAAAAGAAGGTTGCAGGGGAAGTGAAGCAGGAAAGGATGCCTGTGAAGGGTACATTAATTACCAGGTTCCTGCTCACATTTAGAATATCTAAACTGAATTCCTGAAAAAAATTCTGAACCAATTTTTCAAGCTTCATCTCAAGTAAGGACATCCTTCCAGTTCTGGCAGAAACCTTGGAGACACCCTTACCTCCTCACCTTCTTACCCTCTGCAGTCCGTCCATTAGAAATCCTAATGACTGTCTTTACCTCCACCACTGCCCCACTGGTCCAGGCACTGTCCTGTCTCACCTGCATCAATGCGGAGGACTCCTAGCTGACTTCCCAGCTTACACCCTCTCCCATGGTCCATTCTTTGCAACATAGCCAGAGGAATCTTTGTGAAATGAAATTCAGGTTGTTGTCATTCCTCTCCTCAGAATCTTCTAACAGCTGCCCTGGTAAAAAGTGCAGTCCTTCCAGTGGTCCCCCAGCCCTGCACAGTGTCTTCCCAGAAGCTCCTTCAGTGCCATCATCCACAGCATCTTCAGCTCCGCTCCAGCCCTGCTGTTACCTTGTCTCTTCCCTATGCCTATATGCTCTTCCCTCAGTGATCCTTATGGCTCATCCTTGCGTCCTTCAAGCCTTATGAAATGTCACTTCGTTGAGTGAGTGAACAGGTGAATGACGTGAAGTTCTGGTAAAATTTGTAGTACGTTACAGGTGCTGAATAAATGGTAGCGATTATGGTTTTCTTTCCTGATTCTCACAGTAACATTATTATCCCTACTTTACAGTGGGGAAAACAGGCTCAGAGAGGTTGATTAGCTTAGAGCACTGACCTTCAAACTGTCTTAACTCTGACCCACAGGTAATCTAGAGATGATTTAAAGTATATGGGAGGGTGTGCATAAGTTATATGCAGATACTACACCATTTTATATAAGGGACTTGAGCATCTGTGGATTTTGGTATCCGCAGACTTCCCGGAACCAATCCCCTGCAGATACTGAGGGACCACTGTACATCTCACCCCAGTGCCGGCTTACATGTGTGGAAATGTATGCATATAACTTGTGAGAGTTTCACAAAATCGTAGTCAGCCTTACTACATTTGAGACATTTGGACTTTTCTACTCTGCCCTAGTCATTTTTTTCAGTTGTTCACTTCAGACCACTAAATTGATTTTAAGAAACCCTTTTGAAAAGTACTCGTCCAAGCTTTTGATTCTGCATCTGCTGCTTTTCCCTGTGGCAACATCTGAACTGGCTGTCTCAAAAATTAATTGCACTAAAAATAGTGTTCACAACACGGCTGAGTTATGAGTGTGGCATTATAAGCTTATTTTTTTCTCTGCTGACCTCTGTAAATGATGACAGGGGTTTCTTTGCACATAAATAGATGTGTGATTACAAAGACAGTATAGTAGGATTAAGGGAGAAATTTAAATGGCTAATCAAAGAAAAGGAAGGGAAAATCTCCTTCTCACGCACTCACCACGGAGGTGAAACGATGCCAGGCAAGAATGAACCGCAGCTCGGTGCAAGCTGACCAAGGCAGTTGTCTGTGGACGGGCTCCAGGCGTCGTCTCTGGAAGCAAAGTCACGTCTCCAGGTCAGTCAAATGGAGTCCGTATCTCAACAGGAGCCAGATCAGTGGTGAAGAAGACTGGGGATCACGCTTGGTCACTCCAGGTGGTGGCCTGGGAAACTCTTCCCTGCAGATTCTCCCGAAGAGCACAGAGGCTGGTTGACCAGCAAAGCCTGGTCCTTTGGAGCCCGAGGAGAACCTGCAAACGTGCGGGTACCTTGTTTGGTGTATCTCTAGCTCACCCTCTAGGGAATGATAAAACTATCCAAATAGGCTTAGTTACTCTGAATCCATTTTATATTAAAAAATAAATGTCATAAATATTTTAAAGAACAAGATGGCATTATAAAACCAACCCAGAGAGACGAGACATTACCGTAGCAGCAGCCTGAGGGAAGTGTCAGATTTGGAGAGTCAGGCGTCCTCTCTGTGTGAAATGGCTTCATCTTCGTCAGAGGTTAATCTGGACCCTTTTATGCTGAATTAAATATCTATTAACCCTGCAGTTTCTGAAAATTAATTGCACATTTGTCAAGTCCTTATAGGTATGACATATAGGCTCATGTAATTTTTGCAGCAGCCCTAAAGGAGGGCACAGTTGTTACCCGTCTCACGTGAGGGACCTGCTAACCTGAGATGCTAGTGGACCACAAGGGAGGATCTCAAGCCCAGCCTCTCGGCAGACACTCACCCCTGCCACCAGCCCCCCACTAGGCCTTTAGATCTCACCTTTAGATTTGAAGGGAGTTTCAGTGAAATCTCAAGTCAAACCCCTTAGTTTAGAATTAGTATAATTAAGTCTAGATCCAGGCTAAAGCTTCTACTGCGCTATTGTTGAAAGTGAAATTTGGTAAGGAAATAGTGTTCGGATTGCAAGGTGTTTAGCATAAGAAAGAAAACAAACTTTTATTCTTTAATATTTCTAACCTTTGCTAAACACTTTGATGCAATCGTAATTAGCAAATGGTTTTCCTCTTTCCAAATTCTTACCTATTTTGTAAATTTATTATTTTTGTGTGTGTGTGGTACGCGGGCCGCTCACCGTTGTGGCCTCTCCCGTTGCGGAGCACAGGCTCCGCACGCGCAGGCTCAGCGGCCATGGCTCACGGGCCCAGCCGCTCCGCGGCATGTGGGATCCTCCCGGACGGGGCACGAACCCATGTCCCCTGCATCGGCAGGCGGACTCTCAACCACTGCGCCACC
Source organism: Lipotes vexillifer (assembly GCF_000442215.2). Lineage (NCBI taxonomy): Eukaryota > Metazoa > Chordata > Mammalia > Artiodactyla > Lipotidae > Lipotes > Lipotes vexillifer. Next base: position 389,782 of record NW_006779682.1, read on the forward strand.
AGGGAAGCCCTCTTTCCTATTTTTGAGACCTCTACTTTACAGCCTATTGTTAATTCACATTGTGTTTAATCATATTCAGTAATAAAACTGCTTTCCTTTCAGAATTACGGACTTTATGGGGTTCGGTACTTCCTACTTACTCTCTGAGCCAATGAAGAATAGAATTAAGCCTCAAGCGGATATGGGCCCTAAATATGGATAATAAACCTTGTTTTCAAATATTGCTTCTCTACGTACCTGCCAAGTTCTAGCTGCCTTTTTGCTGGTATGGAAATGCCTGTTACAGACCTTAGTGCTTAAAATTCTTCAGTTTTAATGACTGATGACCTACTTAAGCCACGAGACTTGTTTCTGTATATTTTCCTTGTTATTTAAGTAATATTATTCATCCAGAAACCTCTTGTTGGGCCACAGTCTGCTAAGCATTGGCACCTGTGAGAAGACAGCTGATGTTCCCGGCCCTTGAGGAGCCCTCATCTGGGGGAGCTTCTCACCACCCTGTTCATGGCGATTGCACGTTTGTCTTTCAGGTAAGCCCGAGCATGGAGGGGCTGCTGCATTACATCAACCCAGCCCACGCCATCTCTCTCCTGAGCGCCCTCAACGAGGAGCGCCTCAAAGGGCAGCTGTGCGACGTGCTCCTGATTGTGGGGGACCAGAAGTTCCGCGCGCATAAGAACGTCCTGGCCGCCAGCAGCGAGTACTTCCAGAGCTTGTTCACAAGTCAGGAGAACGGGTCACAGACTGTGTTCCAGCTGGACTTCTGTGAGCCAGATGCTTTTGACAACGTGCTGAACTACATCTATTCTTCGTCTTTGTTTGTGGAGAAAGGCAGCCTTGCTGCTGTGCAGGAACTAGGCTACAGCCTGGGCATCTCCTTTCTGACCAACATCGCTTCTAAGACGCCCCAGGCCCCCTTTCCAACGTGTCCCAACAGAAAGAAGCCCTTCGCGGAAGACGATGAGAACAGTTCTCAGAAGAGAAGCGTCATCGTTTGTCAAAGTAGAAACGAGGCCCAGGGGAAAACCGTGAATCAGAATCCAGCCGACCTCAGCCACCCTCCCCGGCCCTCGCCCGGCATCGCCGTCCAGGCCAACGCCAGTAAGGCCCCTGGTCCCAAGCCCACGGAGCCAGCGCACCACGTGGCAGCAGCTGAGAAGAGTCGGCCGAAAGATGGCCCCGTGGGCCTCGCGAGGCCCCCCGAGCTCGCCGGGCCATCGGAGGAGCCGAGCCGAGGCGGCCTGGCCAAGCGGGGCGCGGCGCCGCCTTCGAAGCCCCCACAGGACCGGTCGGCTGCGGACGAGAGGCCGGGCGCCAGCGCTCCGCTTCCCCGAGGCGTGGCCGTGGAGCTGGCACTGCGGAGCCCGCGGCCACCCGTGCTGTCCCTGCGCGGCGCCCCGGAGACGCCCTTCCT
>NW_006779682.1:391205-398340 GCF_000442215.2 Lipotes vexillifer
AACCTGCTCTACTACTCCAGGCTGGGGCTGGTGATCCCGGCCGGGGGGCCGGTGCCCGGGGGCCAGGGCGTGGACAGGAGCGGCCCGCTCGTCAAGAGCCTTCTCCGCCGCTCGCTGTCAATGGACAGCCAGGTCCCCGTCTTCACGCCCGCCGCCGACCTGCAGCCCCCGCAGGGCTCCTGCTCGGGCTCGGGCGACGCGGCGGGGAGCTCGCTTGGCGCCTTCTCTCAGGGGCCGTCCTCCAGGGACGCGAGCGAGGCGGCGGCCCCCAATGCCCGGGCCCCGGCCCCGCAGCCGCACCGCCTCCGGTCCTTCAGCGCGTCTCAGCCGGCGGAGCGGCCGGGGGCAGCCCCCGGGCCCGAGGTGCGGGTCAAGGCCGAGCCGCACAGTCCCCCGGAGCCCGGCGACATCATCCGTGTCACAGTGGGGGACGCCGCGGCCGCCACGAGGGACCTGGTCCCGCAGGCGGACGATGACCGGCAAGACGCGAGCCGACTCCCGGCCAAGAGGCGGTTCCAGGCGGACAGGAGGCTGCCGGGCAAGCAGCCGAAGGCCGAGGGCCGGGGCTCACCGGGCGCGGGAGACCCCCGTGCGGAGCGCTCGAGCCCGCCTCTCCTCGAGGCCGACTTCCCGGGTTCTGACTTGAGCAAGGACGAATTCGGCGAGCTGGAGGGTGCGAGACCAAACAAAAAATTTAAATGCAAACACTGCCTTAAGATCTTTAGATCCACGGCCGGCCTTCACCGGCACGTGAACATGTACCACAACCCCGAGAAGCCCTACGCCTGCGACATCTGTCACAAGCGCTTTCACACCAACTTCAAAGTGTGGACGCACTGCCAGACGCAGCACGGCATCGTGAAGAACCCGTCCCCGGCCGCCAGCTCGCACGCCGTTTTGGACGAGAAATTCCAGAGGAAGCTGATCGACATCGTGAGAGAGCGGGAGATTAAGAAGGCCCTGATCCTGAAGCTGCGGCGCGGCCGGCCTGGCTTCCAGGGCCCCGGCAGCTCCCCCGTGCAAGCCATCAAGAGGAGCCTGAGGTCCCGGGCCAAAGGCGCGTACGTGTGCACGGCCTGCGGAAAGGCCTACCGCTTCCTCTCCCAGCTCAAGCAGCACGTGAAGATGCACCCGGGAGAGAAGGCCCTCGGGGCCGGCAGGGCCACCAGGCCCAGGGAGCGCACGGCGCCCGGGGGCCCGGCGGGCGGCGGCTCAGAGCTCTACCTGTGCCGCCTCTGTAACGCCAAGCTCTCTTCTCTTCTAGAGCAGGGGAGCCACGAGCGCCTGTGCCGCACGGCCACCGTGTGCCCCTACTGCAGCCTCAGGTTCTTCTCGCCCGAGCTCAAGCGCGAGCACGAGGGCAAGTGCGAGTACCGCAAGCTCACCTGCCTGGAGTGCATGCGCACCTTCAAGTCGGCCTTCAGCATCTGGCGGCACCAGGTGGAGGTGCACAACCAGAACAGCATGGCCCCGGCCGCGGGCGCCTCCCCGCCCCAACCCGACCTCAACGGTGAGGCCAGTGGCCCGACCCGGCCGCAGGCCCTGCCCGAACCCGGCCGGGCCGACGCCACCACAGCCGCCGCCGCCACCGCCGAAGACGACCCCGCAGGCGGCCGCGGCCCCGAGCCCGTGAACTTCGACCCGGAAGACGCGCCCTGCCTCCCCGAAGACCTCAGCCTCTCCAGGCCGCTGAAGGTCCAGGTCAAAGAGGAGCCGGCGGAGGGGGCCGAGGAGGAGGCGCCCGAGCCCGGCGCGGCCCCCAAGGACCTGTGGCCGTGCGAGAAGTGCGGCAAGACCTTCCCGGCGCCCAAGCAGCTGGAGCGGCACCAGGAGCTGCTGTGCTCCGTGAAGCCCTTCATCTGCCACGTCTGCAACAAGGCTTTCCGCACCAACTTCCGGCTCTGGAGTCACTTCCAGTCCCACATGGCTCAGGCCGCCGAGGACCCGGCGCACAGGGAGCCCGAGGTGGGCCCGGGCCCCACCGGCTCCCCGTCGCCACCCCCTCTGCCCCCGCCGCTGCCCAAGATCCAGCCCCTGGAGCCCGACAGCCCCACGGGCTTGCCCGAGAACCCGGCTCCCAGCGCCGACAAGCTCTTCGCGGCCCGGGAGTCAGACACGCTGTTCTACCACGCGCCACCCCTCTCCGCGATCACGTTTAAAAGACAGTTTATGTGCAAGCTCTGCCATAGGACATTCAAGACTGCGTTCAGTCTCTGGAGCCACGAGCAAACCCACAGCTAAAAGGCCGCCCGCCTCACTCCTAGGAGGCCGGAGCCCCTCGCCGGATTTCACCCTGTATCGTGAACTGTGTGATAAGGAACAAAATCTTTCCGAAAGGAGTTATAAAGGTTGAGAGCTGTCATGCTTGAATATAAGTTTGAGGCAAACTGTTGTTAATCAGCAATGTCCTTACTCAACCTAGAAAAACTCCAAAACACCTTGTGCTTCTGGACCTACAGTCACAGGATGGCTGACTTTGTTACTGTTGAAATCTGTTCTTGGTCGTTTGCATGGTTCCTCATTCCGTGGTATCAGTATAATCTTTTACTTGAGGTGGTTTGGGTTTTTTTTGTTTTTACTGATTTGCAATTAGTGAAACACTGTTCAAGTATTTCTTCTTTTGATTCTCTTCAGACGCCTAAGTTCTGGTTAAATCTCAGCCGTGTTTGTAAGTCCAAAGCGTATCGGATCGAAGTGGAGTAGCTTGCAGTATTAAGATCTTAGAATACTTCAGCAATAAAACATGATGAACCTCAACTCTAATCGGTTATCCTGACACTTGATAAAAATAAATATTTGGTATTTTGTGGTCATTGAGAACTTTTTTTTGTATGAAAATTGTGAGAAATATAGATCAGCAATAGTAATACTTAGATTTTTATAAAATAACAAAAACTTGCTCTTGGGTCATTTCATATAATTAGTGATGGAAGACTTGGGAAACGAAAACATGAGGGTTTCTGGAAGCCTCCACGTCGGTTTCCAAAGCTCTGGTAGTGGCGGGCATGGGAATCAAAAGTGCCCCGTCACGGCTCTGAATTCAGGCCAGCGTCGAGGGGCTGTGCGTGTTTGCTTTCCTCTGGTTTGTGCTGTCACAAATTGAAACTCTCAGTGTATTGGGGACAGAGAACAAAGATAGCATATGGCACAAATTTTGAATTTAACAACATTAGTATAACAAGTAAGGTCAGGACATATATTTACATAGGTCCCAAGCCCCCGAAGTGAGTACAGCTGCTCTAAATCCCAAATTACCATTTACTACTTTCAGAGACTTGAAGCAGAGGGAGAAGCCCCACTGCAGTCTCCACATGATTTTCAAGAACAATATATACAATGATCAGTTTTCCTGCCTCTCTGTCTTGTGATTTCTGGTAGAATTTTTTGGAGTTTATGGTGGTAAAATGTCCACAGTGAGACCATTCTGCTTTAAGTCACTGCTTAATATTCCATAAATATGTATTAAAGTACTATCAAGCGTCCAAAATTAGTGTTTGCTACTTATTTTGGCCCATAGGGCTTGGGCTTCTTTTCTTTTTTATTATTTTGTGTAAATTGTAATTCAAAGCCTTTCGGTAGGTGTAACCCAAAGTTCAGTGGGGTGTTTCAAAAGGAAAAGAAGTTTATTTCATTGGCAGGGGTGGGGAAGTGAGATATATAAAAGTAGAAATATTGTTGAAACCCCTAAATTCTTTCAAGGTAATGATGGATTAAGCCTCCAGGTTTATTAATTGTTTTGCAAGCTGTTCTTTCAAATAAGAAAGTCAACTACTGTGACTAAGAAGTAATCTGCTGGGTGCTCAAATTGGTGCTCTAGCAGAACAGAAGTCTACTCATCAGTCTCATAACCCGCATTCCATACCAACGGTAGGAAGAGGATTCTTATTTTTTATTGAAACACGAGCATTTTTATAAAATTCTAACTGACTTTGTACATTGTAGAAATTACATATGAAATTTTACCTTTTATTCTTTCACTTGGAAACTATCAAAAGTCCCCAAATATGGTTACTTCCTATTTTTGTTCTTAAATTTGATGGAGAAAGTAAACTAAAATCAAGTTGCAGTTATTGATTGTTGCTATCTTTATGTTTTCTTGAAGAAATCTATGCATTTTAAAGACAAAACGAAAACACGTGATTTTATGTGATGGATTACTGTTCTTTGAATTCACTGCCTGTATAATGTGGTATTTCTTACTCTGAACGTCCTGGTAGCTATCACTTCAAAAAAAGCCAGTTTCGGGCTTCCCTGGTGGCGCAGTGGTTGAGAGTCCGCCTGCCAATGCAGGGGACACGGGTTCGTGCCCCGGTCCGGGAAGATCCCACATGCCGCGGAGCGGCTGGGCCCGTGAGCCATGGCCGCTGAGGCTGCGCGTCCGAAGCCTGTGCTCCGCAACGGGAGAGACCACAACAGTGAGAGGCCCGCGTACCGCAAAAAAAAAACAAGCCAGTTTCCTTCAGAGTGATCATTACTTATGGCTGTGGAAGGATGGGTTAGTAATTCCATGATACATGGGATCTTGGCGTTGTAAATTCAGGATCCCAGGACCTGAACCTTTATGCTACATTTTTGAAGATTTTTTAATAACGTTAATGAATAAAAAATATTTTTGATCTAAATATAGGCTCTGCATATCTGTTAGATTTTAAAAATTGCCAGTGTTTGGTCTTGTTCACATTTTTGTCTAAGCAAGGAACATAAGATTTCAAAGAAAATTTTGAACCAAAAACATTTGTAATGCAGTTCTGGTTTTTCTATTACTTTTTATACTGTACCTTAAAAGCATCAGGCTGAAAGAGTTTATTTTGGTGGTCAAAAAATAGGCTTCCACTCATTTAACTATTTTAAATGTTAAGATGTAAAATAATGAAAGACACATAAATTGCTTTATTCAGTAAAGTTTTGTTTAAGAATGTTTATCTCAGCCAGTAGGCAAATACTTGGTATAAGACAAGTTGGCCTTTTCTTGCTGAAACACGTTAGCTAGTAAAGATATTCTTGAAAATGTTTTTTTCTGATTGTAATTAATTTTTGAGAATGTAGAAAGCTCATTATTCCTTGTAAGTATTCAGGATGCCTGCTTTTTTATGCAATTGTGGAAAGAAAGATGTTTTAATATATTCTTTGTTAATCTGAAAACTTGTTATTGAATCGTTTTCTTCATTTGGGGGAGGGAGAAACACCACAGAAAGTGTGTTTTTATCCAAGTAAGCAATGGAGGTAACAAATCGTGTGCATTTTTTACAGGTAAAATATCTAAAGAGTAATAGAATATTCACCTTTAAAACAAGTTGCGGTTAGTATGCGTTTATAATTTTGTCAAAATATACAGCTAACAGTTCGACAGTGATGTTGTCTGCATTTGTAGGGAGATGGATGTGGTTCCTGGTTTTCTGTTTGGGAACAGATCATCATGGCCTTCTCTTTAAAAATATGCCCCAGCACTTAATCTCGGTGATAGTCTGATCCACACACAGCACCCATTGGTGCTAAGAGTAGAAACTGAGACAAGAATAAAATGTGCCCTTTGGTGGAGAAAAGAGGTGTAATCAGGCCAGCCGGACGGTCGGATGAGGGAGGGACAGGAATGGACTGATCCAAGTCGGCCTTTGTTCCCTCAAACTGTGTGTGTGTGTGTGTGTGTGTGTGTGTGTGTGTGTGTGTGTGTAGGGATGTGTGTGTGTACAGCCAAAATCTGGAACTTTAGGAAGTAAAGTTATTTTCATTTTCTTACTGCAAAAATAATGTCATTCATAACAGGTTTCTTTATAAATTGCACTAATTAATATTGGAATGTTGCGAGTCAGTTTATCAATTTCTGATGCGTCTGATGTTTTTTTGCAATAATTGTGAAAAGCGTTATTGATTTAAATAATGCTAGCACATATTCTTTAATAAGTTCTTTAACACTGGCTTTTTTTTTTAAGTTTTACAAATAGGTTTTTCTTTTGTGGCTTTAGCACTTTAAGGAGCTTGACGTTTGCATAGTTTTTGGTGTGCCCACTCAGCGCTTCCCGGCTGTGTGCACTAGGATGCCCCGTTGCCACGTGACTGGGGAGAAAACTCACTGTCCGTGTTTAGATTCTGGAAGAGAAAAAGTGAGTCAATGTCAGGTTTTTAAAAAATTCTATTTAGAGACAGTCGTTTGGGAACCAAAGTATTTTACTGTAAATCTTTAGAACAGTTGAATTCAGTGCTCTTTAGTCATTTATTAGTGCTGTCTAGATTTTCCACAAAGTTATACTTGGTTGATACTAATACTCAAAAGGTGATCATTTCTTACCGACATTAATCTAAGGCAGTTTCAAAATTTTCATTGAATGAATGCTTATTGCTAAAAGAAAAGCAGATGTGGCTGCTTTATAACTGTGTATTTTGTTGTCATACGCCTCAGCAGAGAAATCATTGTTCAATTTTATTTAGGAATAAGCTTTTTTGGACTGAAAACTCATAGTAAAATAAGACTTCTACCTAATGTTAAGCCATTGCTTATTTGTATCCAATTATCTGTTTACTTTGCTTAAATCTTGACTAAGTTTGATTGGAGTCAATAAATTTGTACTGTATTTTGTTTTGAATCATGGTCTCATTGGGATGTTTTGGACTTTAATTATAGAATTAATAGAGTTTAAATTTATGAAAATTTAATTTATGAGATAAAGCCCTCCTCTTTGGGTAGTATGATGAATAGCCACTTGAGTCGTGAGAGAGATTTAATTCCCCTACCGCTCCAGGTGGCCTGTAGAATGAAATTTGCACTGAAGCTTAAGTTACTTGGACACCACAAATACATGATAATTAAAACCCCATCGGGGACTTCCCTGGTGGTCCAGTGGTTAAGACTCCGCACTTTCCCTGCAGGGGCCGAGGCGTGGGTTCGATCCCTGGTGGGGAAAGTAAGATCCCACATGCCATGTGGCGAGGCCAGAAAAAGAAAAAATACATAAGCGGCAATCTTTATCCACCTCTTTTTTTTTTTCTTTTACTGTTCAGATGAGTAGTTTTTAAGCTGATTGTGGGGTAAATGCATGAAAGGAATGTGTTTAGCACCCTGCATTGACATTTCAGCATAGCAATCGATAAACTAGTTTTTTTTTTTTTTTTTTTTTTTTTTTTTTTTTTTTTCGCGGGG
>NW_006779682.1:398569-419421 GCF_000442215.2 Lipotes vexillifer
CGGCAGGCGGACTCCCAACCACTGCGCCACCAGGGAAGCCCGATAAACTAGTTTTGTTTCATATTTTAAGGGTTTCCACGCAGCAGCATCTTTTATCATTCTAATCTAGCTCTTCCAAAACACCAAGACGTGTTCGCTCCTTTGCTGTTAGCTTTCCCTGTAAGTGAAGAGCTGGGGTGACCAAAGCCGAGTCCGTCCATCTGGGCTTGCCCTCGCCTCTTCCCGTGGTTTTTTTTTCCCCGCCTGATATCCCAAACTAGCCTCTCCTGGGAGCCTCTGGTTAAAAGTTTCTTGAACAGACTGCACCAGGAATAAGTGGTTTAATCTTTATTTTAATCTGCTTTAGCCCTGCTATTCAATTTGCCACCAAATTTTGTTTTGTTTAAAAAACTTAGGTTTGCCTTTTGTTCTTAGTAATCACGGGTTTTTGAGGTTGGGATTGTGGCACTCCTGTTGCATCTTAGGCACACACCCAAGACGGCCAATGCTTGTGGTGACAAAACCATGTCTCCAACATGGAATACTCCCCCAGCCAGAGGCCAGATCTTGGTTCTGTGAACCGTGGAAGTTGAGTGGCAGGTATTCCTCCTACACGGCACTTGTCTGGGGAAAATGTTCCCCATGTTGTCACAGAAGCACTTTAAAAATAAAGCCTGGTGTAGCCCTGCTGTAGCGTGAACTTGGCTATCGTGATCGGCCAGCAGCCCCTACCCTCTGCATTAGGGTGCCTGGGTCCGTTTGTTGACCTCACGGTAATGCAAACCTGCTTTTCAGCCAGCTGAATGTCTTAGGTCCCACTTACTGCGGCTGGCATCATTTCTTCCAGAAAATAGTTCCTTCCCCTATCCACCCACTCCTCACTCCAGCCCAAAGTACTCGTCCTCCTACGTGTTCCCATAAGACCCTGACACGGTCCTGCCATTCCCCTTGCCACCTCCATCTAACCATGTATGGTTTATGCCACGAAGCTGGGAGGGGCCCGAGGGCAGGGGCTGTTATTATCCATCCTCATCTCCAGGGCCAGGCAAGGGAAGGGATCTATTAAGTATTTGATACATAAATGCAGCAAAAAAATCTTGTCTGAGATGAAAGACAGCCAGACTGATGATTTTCAGCTAATATTAGGAGACTTCCTGAATACCTCTGCATATATTCCCCAGAATATTTTGATTCAGCTACTTAATAAGAGACCCAGAGTGTATTTTAATTTTTACGTGGTTCTCAGTAAGCCCAAGGAGGAATGGAAATGTTCAATTAGCAGGTCTCAGGTTGACGAACCCCTCGAACTGTGTAGACGCATCACCCTTGTGCTGCTCTCGCAGTTCTGGGTGTGTGGCCCATCACGGCTAAAGTGCCCGTTAGGTCACGCTGGTGTGGCCAGTTGCCTGGTAAGTTCATCAGTGAACCTAGGAGTAGCAGTAGCTAATCGATAGCTCTTCCTGGTGACGTAGGAATAACTGATGCAGGTGCTCTCACTGCATGGGAAGCAGGCACACGTGTGTCTGAGAGTTTGTAGAATAGCAGCCGGCTCGTTTTCCTCCCATATTATTTTTAATTATTATTATTATTTTTATTTTTTTTTTTTTTGCGGTACGCAGGCCTCTCACTGTTGTGGCCTCTCCCATTGCAGAGCACAGGCTCCGGACGCGCAGGCCCATGGGCCACGGCCCACGGGCCCAGCCGCTCCACGACATGTGGGATCTTCCCGGACCGGGGCATGAACCCGCGTCCCCTGCATCGGCAGGTGGACTCCCAACCACTGCGCCACCAGGGAAGCCCTCCCATATTATTTTTGACTTTCCCTTCCTGCCCCCTGCTCCCCCACCCCCTTCTCAGATACCCCAGTACTCTCTGGTCTCCCTCACTCTGGAATATTCCTCAGTCTGTCTTTGACTTTTATGGCCTTGATCATTTTGAAGATTGTGGACCAGGCATCCTGTAGATTCCCTCAACTCGAGATTGTCTGGTGTTTTCTCATGATGAGACCATGTCATGCATTTTTGTACCGGAATGTCACAGAGGCCGTGTTCTTTCCATGTCGGCCTATGGGTGGCATGCGACGCCTGTTTGTCCTGTTACTGGTGGTATAAATTTTAATCATTCGACTGAGATCTTTTCTACCAGGTTTCTTCATTATGTTTTTCCCCTTTGTTGTTAATATTTTGCAGGGAGACGTTCTGAGACTATGTAAAATCCCATTATTCATCTCAGTTTTACCCACTAACTTTAGCCATCTGTTGATGTTTCTGTGTCCTGCCTGAATTATTTTTATAATTGTTTCCAAAGGGAGATTTTCTCAAACCTTCATTCTTTCTTCATTTATCTGTGGGCTTTCTACTGCAAGAAATTAATTTGTTCATTTACTTGTTTATGTGTTGTGGATTCATGGATTCCTGTTCTATTCAATGGGTTATAATCAGTTGTCACTTTTTTTTTTTTTCATTTTCATGCTCAGATTATCCTAGATTTAGCCAGTGGGAGCGTTACACTGGCTTCTCTGACCTTTGGCATGCCCCCTTCGTTCCTTGAGTATCTTCTCACTTCCTGACACATCAAGATGTTCCAGACCCATCTCATTCCTTCTCTGCCGGAGCCTGAAGAGTCTGATTCCTTTTAGTGGAGAATGGTGTTTGAAGACTAGGATCTGGGCGTTAAGCATGCTGACTCTAACTTACGTGTGGAGGCTCCCAGGCCCTTCTGTGGACAGGCTTAAAGGGGAAAAACACACACACACATCTGAATTTATCTGGGAATCCTGTAGACCTATTGACATATTCAGAAATCTGTGAGTTCACATCCATAGCTTCAATTCCAATCCAATACCACACGATGTATTCTTTGGCTGCCTCTCTCCAGGTTTGTATCTCTCCTCTGTGATGGTGAGAAACTCAGCTCCCATTACCTCAGTTTCCCTGCCATGTAGCCAATCTCCAGCCCCACTTGGGCCTGCTTTCCACACTCAGGCTGGACTGCCATCCACGTGGGGATCTACCTTATGGCTTTTAACAGAGGAGAGAAGGATGGAAGGAAGGAAAGAGGGAAGGAAAGGAGGAAGGAGGGAAGGGAGGAAGGAAGGGAGGGAGGGAGGGAAGGAGGAAGGGAGGAAGGGAGGAAGGAGGGAAGGAGGGAGGGAGGACTATAATTGTTTCTTTTTCCTTTCAGTTCTATCAATTTTTATATCATGTAGTTTAACACTATGATATTAGGTGCATAAATGTACAGGGTTGATTAATTGACCCCTTTAACATTTTTTAAATGACCTTCTTTATCTACTGTGAAACCTACTTTGTTTGTATTAATATAACTACTCCAGCTTTCTTTTGACTAATTTGAGCGTGGTATTTTTTTTTCCGTCCTTCTACTTGTAGCCTATTTGTGTCATTATATTTAAAGTATATTTCCTGTAGGCATGTATTTGGGTACGATTTTTTAAATCAAATCTGACATCCTCTGTCTTTTAAGCAGGGTATTTAGATCATTTACATTTAAGGTGGTTACTGATATGGTTGCATTTAAATCTACCATCTTATTATTCATTTTCGAATTATTTCACCTATTCTGTATTCCCTGTTTTCTTTTTTTGGATTAACTGAGTTTTTATGATTTCGTTAATGATTTTTTAATTACCTTACTTTATGGGTGATATAAGAATTGACAGTATATGCTTCTCAGTCTTTGAGCTTGGTTGTCATACCTTTCATGTCTGTGTATGTCATTAGCCCCACAATACATTGTCATTATTTTGCTTTAAATAGTCAATTAAATTTTAGAACGAATTTAATTAATGAGAAACAAAGTCTTTATATTTTTGCCATATAAGTTTCTATTCCTTGAGCCCTTCATTTCACCTGCAGATCCAAGTTTCCATATGATATCATTGTCCTTCTGCCTGAAGGACATTAACATTAATATTTCTTGTAGAAAAGGTCTGCTGGTACTAAGTTATTTCAGCTTGCCTAGAAAAATCTTCATTTTGCCAATTTTGTTTATTTTTTATTGAAATATATTTGATTTACAATATTGTGTTACTTTCAGGTGTACAGCAAAGTGATTCTGTTATACATATATATGTATATATTCTTTTTTTTTAAATTCTTTTCCATTATAGGTTTTATTTTGCCGATTTTGAAAGATTGTTTTGCTGGGTATAGAATTCTAGAATGGATAGGGTTTTTTTCCCAGTACTTTAAAGATATTGCTTTGCTGTTTCTACCTTGAATTATCTCCAGTGAGAAATCTGCTCTCCTTATCTTTGTTCCCATATACATAATATACCAATTTTGCTTTTAAGTTTTTCTCTTTGTTACCAAATTTTTTTTGTGTGAGAAGAGTGGCATTGTTTTACATTAAGTTCTTTTTACATAAATTTACATCACATTTTTTTTATTCAAACAGAAAGTCACAAAAATTATAACCATCCTCATCAGTTCACCCAGTCCCATGTAATTAATTTTTTTTATCTTGATCTTTTGTTAGCACTTTTATGAATTCATCAGTTTTCCATTAGATTTCTGAAAAGGCTTATTCATTCAGTTCAGCAGTACAGTCAGTTACCAGAAACCTGTACTTGTCAGAGTCTTTTCCATGAATTCCTTGAAGATGAAACCCTTTTATAGGAACATTTTTGCAAAAGCATCAGAGTACACCCAGAACTGTCTGTAAAAGACAAAAGAGTTAAAAATGACCACGGTTAAAGATTTGAAGAGGGCTTCCCTGGTGGCGCAGTGGTTGAGAGTCCGCCTGCCCATGCAGGGGACACGGGTTCATGCCCCGGTCCGGGAAGATCCCACGTGCCACGGAGCGGCTGGGACCGGGAGCCATGGCCGCTTGGCCTGCGCGTCCGGAGCCTGTGCTCCACAACGGGAGAGGCCACAGCAGTGAGAGGCCCGCGTACCACAAAAAAAAAAAAAAAAAAAAGATTTGAAGAAAGTTCATAATAATGCAATTGACAAGGAAAGTTAGTTATTTCTGAGATACACATTTTAAAGTAATAACTAGAATTATGACTTATAACGTTATACCAGAACACATAAGATTTTTAGGAATTTCATGTAATGTCTGAAACATTTATATTAATATATTTCCACACAAATACCCCAAAGAAAGTTTAGTATTAGTTTTTTAGTGTTTTTTTTCCAAATTTTGAATTTTATTTTATTTTTTTATACAGCAGGTTCTTATTAGTCATCAATTTTATGTATAAAACACATCATCATAGACATCAGTGTATACATGTCAATCCCAATCACCAATTCAGCACACCACCATCCCCACCCCGCCGCAGCTTTCCCCCCTTGCTGTCCATACGTTTGTTCTTTACATCTGTGTCTCAATTTCTGCCCTGCAAACCGATTCATCTGTACCATTTTTCTAAGTTCCACATACATGCGTTAATATACGATATTTGTTTTTCACTTTCTGACTTACTTCACTCTGTATGACAATCTCTAGATCCATCCACATCTCAACAAATGACTCATTTTCGTTCCTTTTTATGGCTGAGTAATATTCCATTGTATATATGTACCACATCTTCTTTATCCATTCATCTGTCGATGGGCATTTAGATTGCTTCCATGACCTGGCTATTCTAAAGAGTGCTGCAATGAACATTGGGGTGCATGTGTCTTTTTGAATTATGGTTTTCTCTGGGTATATACCCAGTGGTAGGATTGCTGGATCATATGCTTATTCTATTTTTAGTTTTTTAAGGAACCTCCATACTGTTCTCCATAGTGGCTGTATTAATTTACATTCCCACCAGCAGTGCAAGAGTGTTCCCTTTTCTCCACACCCTCTCCAGCATTTGCTGTTTGTAGATTTTCTGATGATGCCCATTCTAACTGGTGTGAGATGATACCTCATTATAGTTTTGATTTGCATTTCTCTAATAATTAGTGATGTTGAGCAGCTTTTCATGTGCTTCTTGGCCATCTGTATGTCTTCTTTGGAGAAATGTCTATTTAGGTCTTCCCATTTTTGCATTGGGTTGTTTGTTTCTTTAATATTGAGCTGCATGAGCTGTTTATATATTTTGGAGATTAATCCTTTGTCCGTTGATTCGATTGCAAAATATTTTCCCCATTCTGAGGGTTGTCTTTTCGTCTTGTTTACGGTTTCCTTTGCTGTGCAAAAGCTTTGAAGTTTCATTAGGTTCCATTTGTTTATTTTTCTTTTTATTTCCATTACTCTAGGACGTGGATCAAAAAAGATCTTGCTGTGATTTATGTCAAAGATGTGTTCTTCCTATGTTTTCCTCTAAGAGTTTTATAGTATCCGGTCTTACATTTAGGTCTTGAATCCATTTTTAGTTTATTTTTCTGTATAGTGTTAGGGAGAGTTCTAATTTCATTCTTTTTTTTTTCTTTTTACATTTTTATTGGAGTATAATTACTTTACAGTGGTGTGTTAGTTTCTGCTTTATAACAAAGTGAATCAGTTATACATACACATATGTTCCCATATCTCCTCCCTTTTGCATCTCCCTCCCTCCCAACCTCCCTATCCCACCCCTCTAGGTGGTCACAAAGCACCGAGCTGATCTCCCTGTGCTATGCGGCTGCTTCCCACTAGCTATCTATTTTACGTTTGGTAGTATATATATGTCCATGCCACTCTCTCAGTTTGTCACAGCTTACGCCTTCCCCTCCCTATATCCTCAAGTCCATTCTCTAGTAGGTCTATGTCTTTATTCCCATCTTACCCCTAGGTTCTTCATGACATTTTTTTTCTTATAGTCCATATATATGTGTTAGCATACAGTATTTGTCTTTCTCTTTCTGACTTACTTCACTCTGTATGACAGACTCTAGGTCCATCCACCTCGCTACAAATAACTCAATTTCGTTTCTTTTTATGGCTGAGTAATATTCCATTGTATATATGTGCCACATCTTCTTTATCCATTCATCTGATGATGGACACTTAGGTTTTTTCCATCTCCTGGCTATTGTAAATAGAGCTGCAAAGGACATTTTGGTACATGACTCTTTTTGAATTATGGTTTTCTCAGGGTATATGCCCAGTAGTGGGATTGCTGGGTCATATGGTAGTTCTATTTGCAGATTTTTAAGGAACCTTCATACTGTTCTCCATAGTGGCTGTACCAATTCACATTCCCACCAGCAGTGCAAGAGTGTTCCCTTTTCTCCACACCCTCTCCAGCATTTATTGTTTCTAGATTTTTTGATGATGGCCATTCTGACCGGTGTGAGATGATATCTCATTGTAGTTTTGATTTGCATTTCTCTAATGATTAATGATGTTGAGCATTCTTTCATGTGTTTGTTGGCAGTCTGTATATCTTCTTTGGAGAAATGTCTATTTAGGTCTTCTGCCCATTTTTGGATTGGGTTGTTTATTTTTTTGTTATTGAGCTGCATGAGCTGCCTGTAAATTTTAGAGATTAATCCTTTGTCAGTTGATTCATTTTTCCCATTCTGAGGGTTGTCTTTTGGTCTTGTTTATGGTTTCCTTTGCTGTGCAAAAGCTTTGTAGTTACATTAGGCCCCATTTGTTTTTTTTTGTTTTTATTTCCATTTCTCTAGGAGGTGGGTCAAAAAGGATCTTGCTGTGATTTATGTCATAGAGTGTTCTGCCTATGTTTTCCTCTAAGAGTTTGATAGTTTCTGGCCTTACATTTAAGTCTTTAATCCATTTGGAGCTTATTTTTGTGTATGGTGTTAGGGAGTGTTCTAATCTCATACTTTCACATGTACCTGTCCAGTTTTCCCAGCACCACTTATTGAAGAGGCTGTGCTTTCTCCACTGTACATTCCTGCCTCCTTTATCAAAGATAAGGTGACCACATGTGTGTGGGTTTATCTCTGGGCTTTCTATCCTATTCCATTGATCTATATTTCTGTTTTTGTGCCAGTACCATACTGTCTTGATTACTGTAGCTTTGCAGAATAGAGTGAAGTCAGGGAGCCTGATTCCTCCAGCTCCGTTTTTCATTCTCAAGATTGCTTTGGCTATTCGGGGTCTTTTGTGTTTCCATACATAGTGTGAAGTTTTTTGTTCTCGTTCTGTGAAAAATGCCAGTGGTAGTTTGATAGGGATTGCATTGAATCTGTAGATTGCTTTGGGTAATAGAGTCATTTTCACAATGTTGATTCTTCCAATCCAAGAACATGGTATATGTCTTTACCTATTTGTATCATCTTTAATTTCTTTCATCAGTGTCTTATAATTTTCTGCATACAGGTCTTTTGTCTCCTTAGCTAGGTTTATTCCTAGGTATTTTATTCTTTTTGTTGCAGTGGTGAATGGGATTGTTTCCTTAATTTCTTAAGGAAATTAATTTCTTAAGGAAATAAATGGAAATTTCTTAAGGAAATAAATTTCTTAATTTGGGTCTTTCGTTGTTAGTGTATAGGAATGCAAGAGATTTCTGTGCGTTAATTTTGTATCCTGCTACTCTACCAGATTCATTGATTAGCTCTAGTAGTTTTCTGGTAGCATCTTTAGGATTCTCTATGTATAGTATCATGTCATCTGCAAACAGTGACAGCTTTACTTCTTCTTTTCCGATTTGGATTCCTTTTATTTCCTTTTCTTCTCTGATTGCTGTGGCTAAAACTTCCTAAACTATGTTGAATAAGAGTGGTGAGTGTGGGCAACCTTGTCTTGTTCCTGACCTTAGTGGAAATGCTTTCAGTTTTTCACCATTGAGGACGATGTTGGCTGTGGGCTTGTCATATATGGCCTTTATTATGTTGAGGAAAGTTCCCTCTATGCCTACTTTCTGCAGGGTTTTTATCATAAATGGGTGTTGAATTTTGTCGAAAGCTTTCTCTGCCTCTATTGAGATGATCGTATGGTTTATCTCCTTCAGTTTGTTACTGTGGTGTATTGTATCACGTTGATTGATTTGTGTATACTGAAGAATTCTTGCATTCCTGGAATAAACCCCACTCGATCATGGTGTATGATCCGTTTAATGTGCTGTTGGATTCTGTTTGCTAGTATTTTGTTGGGGATTTTTGCATCTATGTTCATCAGTGATATTGGCCTGTAGTTTTCTTTCTTTGTGACATCCTTGTCTGGTTTTGGTATCAAGGTGATGGTGGCCTCGTAGAATGAGTTTGGGAGTGTTCCTCCCTCTGCTATATTTTGGAAGAGTTTGAGAAGGATAGGTGTTAGCTCTTCTCTAAATGTTTGATAGAATTCGCCTGTGAAGCCATCTGGTCCTGGGCTTTTGTTTGTTGGAAGATTTTTAATCACAGTTTCAATTTCAGTGTTTGTGATTGGTCTGTTCATATTTTCTATTTCTTCCTGATTCAGTCTTGGCAGTTTGTGCATTTCTAAGAATTTGTCCATTTCTTCCAGATTGTCCATTTTATTGGCATAGAGTTGCTTGTAGTAATCCCTCATGATCTTTTGTATTTCTGCAGTGTCAGTTGTTACTTCTCCTTTTTCATTTCTGATTCTATTGATTTGAGTCTTCTCCCTTTTTTTCTTGATGAGTCTGGCTAATGGTTTATCTATTTTGTTTATCTTCTCAAAGAACCAGCTTTTAGTTTTATTGATCTTTGCTATTGTTTCCTTCATTTCTTTTTCATTTATTTCTGATCTGATTTTTATGATTTCTTTCCTTCTGCTGACTTTGGGGTTTTTTTGTTCTTCTTTCTCGAATTGCTTTAGGTGCAAGTTTAGGTTCTTTGTTCGAGATATTTCCTGCTTCTTAAGGTAGGATTTTATTGCTATAAACTTCCCTCTTAGAACCCCTTTTGCTGCATCCCATAGGTTTTGGATCATCGTGTCATCATTGTTATTTGTTTCTAGGTATTTTTTGATTTCCTCTTTGATTTCTTCAGTGATCACTTCGTTATTAAGTAGTGTATTGTTCAGCCTCCATGTGTTTGTATTTTTTGCAGATCTTTTCCTATAATTGATATCTAGTCTCATGGCGTTGTGGTCGGAAAAGATACTTGATACAATGTCAGTTTTCTTAAATTTACCAAGGCTTGTTTGTGACCCAAGATATGATCTATCCTGGAGAATGTTCCATGAGCACTTGCGAAAAATGTGTATTCTGTTGTTTTTGGATGGAATGTCCTATAAATATCAATTAAGTCCATCTTGTTTAATGTATCATTTAAAGCTTGTGTTTCCTTATTTATTTTCATTTTGGATGATCTGTCCATTGGTGAAAGTGGGGTGTTGAAGTCCCCTACTATGAATGTGTTACTGTCGATTTCCCCTTTTATGGCTGCTAGTTTTTGCCTTATGTATTGAGGTGCTCCTATGTTGGGTGCATAAATATTTACAATTGTTATATCTTCTTCTTGGATCGATCCCTTGATCATTATGTAGTGTCCTTCTTTGTCTCTTCTAATAGTCTTTATTTTAAAGTCTATTTTGTCTGATATGAGAATTGCTACTCCAGCTTTCTTTTGGTTTCCATTTGCATGGAATATCTTTTTCCATCCCCTTACTTTCAGTCTGTATGTGTCTCTAGGTCTGAAGTGGGTCTCTTGTAGACAGCATATATATGGGTCTTGTTTTTGTATCCATTCAGCCAATCTGTGTCTTTTGGTGGGAGCATTTAGTCCATTTACATTTAAGGTAATTATCGATATGTATGTTCCTATTCCCATTTTCTAAATTGTTTGGGTTTGTTATTGTAGGTCTTTTCCTTCTCTTGTGTTTCCTGCCTAGAGAAGTTCCTTTAGCATTTGTTATAAAGCTGGTTTGGTGGTGCTGAACTCTCTCAGCTTTTACTTGTCTGTAAAGGTTTAAATTTCTCCATTTACTCTGAATGAGATCCTTGCTGGGTAGAGTAATCTTGGTTGTAGTTTTCTCTCCTTCATCACTTTCAATATGTCCTGCCAGTCCCTTCTGGCTTGCAGAGTTTCTGCTGAAAGATCAGCTGTTAACCTTATGGGGACTCCCTTGTGTGTTATTTGTTGTTTTTCCCTTGCTGCTTTTAATATGTTTTCTTTGTATTTAATTTTTGACAGTTTGATTAATATGTGTCTTGGCGTGTTTCTCCTTGGATTTGTCCTGTATGGGACTCTCTGTGCTTCCTGGACTTGGTTAACTATTTCCTTTCCCATATTAGGGAAGTTTTCAACTATAATCTCTTCAAATATTTTCTCAGTCCCTTTCTTTTTCTCTTCTTCTTCTGGAACCCCTATAATTCGAGTGTTGGTGCGTTTAATGTTCTCCCAGAGGTCTCTGAGTCTGTCCTCAGTTCTTTTCATTCTTTTTTCTTTATTTTGCTCTGCAATAGTTATTTCCACTATTTTATCTTCCAGGTCACTTATCTGTTCTTCTGCCTCAGTTATTCTGCAATTGATCCCATCTAGAGTATTTTTAATTTCATTTATTGTGTTGTTCATCATTGCTTGTTTCATCTTTAGTTCTTGTAGGTCCTTGTTAAATGTTTCTTGCATTTTCTCTATACTATTTCCAAGATTTTGGATCATCTTTACTATCATTATTCTGAACTCTTTTTCAGGTAGACTGCCTATTTCCTCTTCATTTGTTAGGTCTGCTGGGTTTTTATCTTGCTCCTTCATCTGCTGTGTGTTTTTCTGTCTTCTCATTTTGCTTATCTTACTGTGATTGGGTTCACCTTTTTGCAGGCTGCAGGTTCGTAGTTCCCGTTGTTTTTGGTGTCTGTCCCTAGTGGCTAAAGTTGGTTCAGTGGGTTGTGTAGGCTTCCTGGTAGAGGGGACTAGTGACTGTTCTGGTGGATGAGGCTGGATCTTGTCTTTCTGCTGAGCATGTCCACGTCTGGTGGTGTGTTTTGGGGTGTCTGTGGACTTATTATGATTTTAGGCAGCCTCTCTGCTAATGGATGGGGTTGTGTTTCTGTCTTACTAGTTCTTTGGCATAGGGTGTCCAGCACTGTAGCTTGCTGGTCGTTGAGTGAAGCTGGGTGCTGGTGTTGAGATAGAGATCTCTGGGAGATTTTTGCCATTTGATATTATGTGGAGCTGCGAGGTCTGTTGTGGACCAGTGTCCTGAAGTTGGCTCTCCCACATCAGAGGCACAGCAGTGACTCCTGGCTGCAGCACCAAGAACCTTTCATACACATGGCTCAGAATAAAAGGGAGAAAAAGAAGAATGAATGAAAGAAAGAAAGAAAGAAAGAGAGAGAGAGAGAGAGAAAGAAAGAAAGAAAGGAGGGAGGGAAGGAAGGAAGAAAGAAAGAAAGGATAAAAATAAAATTATTAAAATAAAAATAATTATTAAGAAAAAAAGTTTTTTTAAGAAAAAAAAACCAAAAACGGACGGATAGAACCCTAGGACAAATGGTGGAAGCAAAACTATACAGACAAAATCTCACACAGAAGCATACACATACACACTCACAAAAAGAGGAAAAGGGGAAAAAATAATAAATCTTGCTCTCAAAGTCCACCTCCTCAATTTGGGATGATTCGTCGTCTATTCAGGTATTCCACAGATGCAGGGTACATCAAGTTGATTGTGGAGCTTTAATCCACTGCTTCTGCGGCTGCTGGGAGAGATTTCCCTATCTTTCCTTTGTTCGCACAGTTCCTGGGGTTCAGCTTTGGGTTTGGCCCCACCTCTGCGTGTAGGTCGCCAGAGGTCGTTTGGTTTTCGCTCAGACAGGACGAGGTTAAAAGAGCCGCTGATTCGGGGGCTCTGGCGCACTCAGGCCGGGAGGAGGGCGGGGCAGGTCCACGGCGGCAGAGGCCGGTGTGACGTTGCACCAGCCCGAGGCGCGCCGTGCGTTCTCCCGGGGAAGTTGTCCCTGGATCCCGGGACCCTGGCAGTGGCGGGCTGCACAGGCTCCCCGGAAGAGGGGTGGGGATAGTGACCTGTGCTCGCACACAGGCCCCTTGGTGGCGGCAGCAGCAGCCTTAGCGTCCCCCGCCCGTCTCTGGGGTCCGCGCTTTTAGCCGCGGCTCGCGCCCGTCTCTGGAGCTCCTTTAAGCAAACAAAGAGGTAAGAAAAAGTCTCTTGCCTCTTCAGCAGGTCCAGACTTTTGCCCGGACTCCCTCCCGGCTAGCCGTGGCGCACTAACCTCCTGCAGGCTGTGTTCATGCAGCCAACCCCAGTCCTCTCCCTGCTCTCTGACTGAAGCCCGAGCCTCAGCTCCCAGCCCCGGCCGCCCCGGCGGGTGAGCAGACAAGCCTCTCGGGCTGGTGAGCGCCGTCGGCACCGATCCTCCGTGCGGGAATCTCCCTGCTTTGCCCTCCGCACCCCTGTGGCTGCGCTCACCTCCGCGGCTCCGAAGCGTCCCCCTCCGCCTCCCGCAATCTCTGCCCGCGAAGGGGCTTCCTAGTGTGTGGAGACCTTTCCTCCTTCACAGCTCCCTCCCACTGGTGCAGGTGCCGTGCCTATTCTTTTGTCTCTGTTTTTTTTTTTTTTCTTTTGCCCTACCCAGGTACGTGGGGAGTTTCTTTCCTTTTGGGAGGTCTGAGGTCTTCTGCCAGCGTTCAGTAGGTGTTCTGTAGGGGTTGTTCCACGTGTAGATGTGTTTCTGGTGTATCTGTGGGGAGGAAGGTGATCTCCGCATCTTACTCTTCCGCCATCTTCCCCCTCTCTCTCCTATCCAACTCTTAAGAAAACAAAGAGAAGACTAATTTCATTCTTTTACACGTAGCTGTCCAGTTTTCCCAGCACCACTTATTGAAGAGACTGTCTTTTCTCCATTGTATATCCTTGCCTCCTTTGTCATAGATTAGTTGACCATAGGTGTGTGGGTATATCTCTGGGCTTTCTATCTTGTTCCATTGATCTATGTTTCTGTTTTTGTGCCAATACCATCTTGTCTTGATTACTGTAGCTTTGTAGTATAGTCTGAAGTCAGGGAGTCTGATTCCTCCAGCTCCGTTTTTTTCCCTCAAGACTGCTTTGGCTATTCGGGGTCTTTTGTGTCTCCATACAAATTTTAAGATTTTTTGTTCTAGTTCCGTAAAAAAATTCTATTGGTAATTTCATAGGGATTGCATTGAATCTGTAGATTGCTTTGGGTAGTATAGTCATTTTCACAATATTGATTCTTCCAATCCAAGAACATGGTATATCTCTCCATCTGTTGGTATCATCTTTAATTTCTTTCTTCAGTGTCTTATTGTTTTCTGCATACAGGTCTTTTGTCTCCCCAGGTAGGTTTATTCCTAGGTATTTTATTCTTTTTGTTGCAATGGTAAATGGGATTGTCTCCTTAATTTCTCTCTGATTTTTTTGTTGTTAGTGTATAGGAATGCCAGAGATTTCTGTGCATTAATTTCGTATCATGCAACTTTACCAAATTCATTGATTAGTTCTAGTAGTTTTCTGGTGGCATCTTTAGGATTTTCTACGTATAATATCATGTCATCTGCAAACAGTGACAGTTTTACTTCTTCTTTTCCAATTTGTATTCCTTTTATTTCTTTTTCTTTTCTGATTGCCGTGGCTAGGCCTTCCAAAACTATGTTGAATGAGAGTGGCGAGAGTGGACATCCTTGTCTTGTTCCTGATCTTAGTGGTAATGCTTTCAGTTTTTCACCATTGAGAATGATGTTTGCTATGGGTTTGTCATATATGGCCTTTATTATGTTGAGGTAGGTTCCCTCTATGCCCACTTTCTGGAAAGTTTTTATCATAAATGGGTGTTGAATATTGTCAAAAGCTTTTTCTGCATCTATTGAGATGATCATATGGTTTTTATTCCTTAATTTGTTAATATGGTGTATCACATTGATTGATTTGCATATATTGAAGAATCCTTGCATCCCTGGGATAAATCCCACTTGATCATGGTGTATGGTCCTTTTAATGTGTTGTTGGATTCTGTTTGCTAGTATTTTGTTGAGGATTTTTGCATCTATATTCATCAGTGATACTGGTCTGTAATTTTCTTTTTTTGTAGTATCTTTGTCTGGTTTTGGTATCAGGGTGATGGTGGCCTCACAGAATGAGTTTGGGAGTGTTCCTTCCTCTGCAATTTTTTGGAAGAGTTTGAGAAGGATGGGTGTTAGCTCTTCTCTAAATGTTTGATAGAATTCACCTGTGAAACCACCTGGTCCTTGACTTTTGTTTGCTGGAAGATTTTTAATCACAGTTTCAATTTCATTACTTGTGAATGGTCTATTCATATTTTCTGTTTCTTCCTGGTTCAGTCTTGGAAGGTTATACCTTCCTAAGAATTTGTCCATTTCTTCCAGGTTGTCCATTTTGTTGGCAGAGTTGCTTGTAGTAGTCTCTTAGGATGCTTTGTATTTCTGCGGTGTTTGTTGTAACTTCTCCTTTTTCGTTTTTAATTTTATTGATTTGAGTCCTCTCCCTCTTTTTCTTGATGACTCTGGCTAATGGTTTATCAATTTTGTTTATCTTCTCAAAAACCAGCTTTTAGTTTTATTGATCTTTGCTATTGTTTTCTTTGTTTCTATTTCATTTATTTCTGCTCTGATCTTTATGATTTCTTTCCTTCTGCTAACTTTGGGTTTTGTTTGTTCTTGTTTCTCTGGTTCCTTTAGGTGTAAGGTTAGATTTTTTATTTGAGATTTTTCTTGTTTCTTGAGGTAGGCTTGTATAGCTATACAATTCCCTCTTAGAACTGCTTTTGTTGCATCCCATAGGTTTTGGATCGTCGTGTTTTCATTGTCATTTGTCTCTAGGTATTTTTTGATTTCCTCTTTGATTTCTTCAGGGATCTCTTGGTTATTTAGTAACATATTGTTTAGCTTCCATGGGTTTGTGGGGTTTTTTCCGGTTTTGTTTTCCCTGTAATTCATTTCTAATCTCATAGCGTTGTGGTCAGAAAAGATGCTTGATATAATTTCAATTTTCTTAAATTTACGGAGGCTTGATTTGTGACTGAACTATCCTGGAGAATGTTCCATGCGCAGTTGAGAAGAAAGTGTAATCTGCTGTTTTGGGATGGAATGTCCTTTAAATATCAATTAAATCTATCTGGTCTAGTGTGTCATTTAAAGCTTGTGTTTCCTTATTAATTTTCTGTTTAGCTGATCTGTCCATTGGTGTCAGTGAGGTGTTAAAGTCCCCTACTATTATTGTGTTACTGTCAATTTCCTCTTTTATAGCTGTTAGCAGTTGCCTTTTGTATTGAGGTGCCCCTCAGTTGGGTCCATGTATATTTATAATTGTTATATCTTCTTCTTGGATTCATCCCTTGCTCATTATGTACTGTCCTTCCTTGTCTCTTGTAACATTCTTTATTTTAAAGTCTATTTTATCTGATATGAGTATTGCTACTCCAGCTTTCTTTTGATTTCCATTTGCATGGAATATCTTTTTCCATCCCCTCACTTTCAGTCTGTATGTGTCCCTAGGTCTGAAGTGGGTCTCTTGTAGACAGCATATATATGGGTCTTGTTTTTGTATCCATTCAGCAAGCCTGTGTCTTTTGGTTGGAGCATTTAATCCATTCATGTTTAAGGTAATTATCGATATGTATGTTCCTATGACCATTTTCTTAATTGTTTTGGGTTTGTTTTTGTAGGTCCTTTTCTTCTCTTGTGTTTCCCACTTAGAGAAGTTCCTTTAGCATTTGTTGTAGAGCTGGTTTGGTGGTGCTGAATTCTCTTAGCTTTTGCTTGTCTGTAAAGCTTTTGATTTCTCCATCGAATCTGAATGAGATCCTTGCCGGGTAGAGTAATCTTGGTTGTAGGTTCTTCCCTTTCATCACTTTAAGTATATCATGCCACTCCCTTCTGGCTTGTAGAGTTTCTGCTGAGAAATCAGCTGTTAACCTCATGGGAGTTCCCTTGTGTGTTCTTTGTTGTTTTACCCTTGCTGCTTTCAATAATTTTTCTTTGTCTTTAATTTTTGCCAGTTTGATTACTATGTGTCTCGGCATGTTTCTCCTTGGGTTTATCCTGTATGGGACCCGCTGCACTTCCTGGACTTGGGTGGCTATTTCCTTTCCCATGTTAGGGAAGTTTTCGACTATAATGTCTTCAAATATTTTCTCTGTTCCTTTCTCTCTCCCTTCTCCTTCTGGAACCCCTATAATGAGAATGTTGTTGCATTTAATGTTGTCCCTGAGTTCTCTTAGGCTGTCTTCATTTCTTTTCATTCTTTTTTCTTTATTCTGTTCCGCAGCAGTGAATTCCACCATTCTGTCTTCCAGGTCACTTATCCGTTCTTCTGCCTCAGTTATTCTGCTACTGATTCCTTCTAGGGTAGTTTTCATTTCAGTTATTGTATTGTTCATCTCTGTTTGTTTGTTCCTTAATTCTTCTAGGTCTTTGTTAAACATTTCTTGCATCTTCTCGATCTTTGCCTCCATTCTTTTTCCAAGGTCCTGGATCATCTTCACTCTCATTATTCTGAATTCTTTTTCTGGAAGGTTGCCTATCTTCACATCATTTAGTTGTTTTTATGGGGTTTTATCTTGTTCCTTCATCTGGTACATAGCCCTCTGCCTTTTCAACTTGTCTGTGTTTCTGTGAATGTGGTTTTTGTTCCACAGGCTGCAGGATTGTAGTTCTTCTTGCTTCTGCTGTCTTCCCTCTGGTGGATGAGGCTATCTAAGAGGCTTGTGTAAGTTTCCTGATGGGAGGGACTGGTGGTGGGTAGAGCTGACTGTTTCTCTGGTGGGCAGAGCTCAGTAAAACTTTAATCTGCTTGACTGTTGATGGGTGGGGCTGTGTTCCCTCCCATGGGTTGTTTGGCCTGAGGCAACCCAACACTGGAGACTACCTGGGCTCTTTGGTGGGGCTAATGACAGACTCTGGGAGGGCTCACGCCAAGGAGTACTTCCCTGAACTTCTGCTGCCAGTGTCCTTGTCCCCACGGTGAGCCACAGCCACCCCCCGCCTCTGCAGGGACCCTCCAACACTAGCAGGTCGGTCTGGTTCAGTTTTCTGTGGGGTCACTGCTCCTTCCCCTGGGTCCCGATGCACACACTACTTTTTTTGTGCCCTCCAAGAGTGGAGTCTGTTTCTCCCAGTCCTGTCGAAGTCTTGCTATCAAATCCCACTGGGCTTCAAAGTCTGATTCTCTAGGAATTCCTCCTCCCATTGCCAGACCCCCAGGTTGGGAAGCCTGACATGGGGCTCAGAACCTTCACTCCAGTGGGTGGACTCCGGTGGTACAAGTGTTATCCAGTCTGTGAGTCACCCACCCAGCAGTTATGGGATTTGATTTTACTGTGATTGCACCCCTCCTACCATCTCATTGTGGCTTCTCCTTTGTCTTTCGATGTGGGATATCTTTTTCGGTGAGTTACAGTGCCTTCTTGTCGATGATTGTCCAGCAGCTAGTTGTGATTCTGGTGTTCTCACAAGAGGGAGTGAGAGCACGTCTTTCTACTCCGCCATCTTGGTTCCTCTTCTCTTTGTTACCAATTTTATGCAATCTGATTATGACACACCATGGTGTACTTTTATTGTGTATGTGTGTGTGTGTGTGTGTGTGTGTGTGTGTGTATGCCCATGCACACTTGGGCTCATTTAATTTCTTAGGTGTTTGAGTTTATAGTTCTTATCAGATTTGGAAAATTTACAGCCATCATTTCTTTAAATATTTTTTCCTTTCCTGCCCTCTCTCCTCTCTCCTTCCACAACTCCAATCACACATTTATTAGACCACTTGAAATTGTTCCAGAGTTCACTGTTGCTTTATTAAAATTTTCCCTTTTGTTCTTTCTGTTTCATTTTGGATGGTTTCTATTGCTGTGCTTCTAGTTTACTAATCTTTTTGTTCTGCAATGTCTAATCTGCCATTAACCATCTGGTGTAGTTTTCATCTCTAGAAATTTGATTTGGATCTTACATTTATCTTGCATGTCTCTACTTAACATTTTCAATCTTTTCTCCAGCTTCTTGAACATATGGAATACAGTTATAACAACTTTTTAACGTCCTTGTGTACTAATTCTGTCATGTGTTCCATTTCTGGTTTGGTTTCAATTTACTTCTTTTCCTTCTCATTCTGGGTAACAGTTTTCTGCCTCTTGGCATATCTGGTAATTTTTTGTTGGATGGAAGACATTGTGAATTTTACCTTGTTGGGTGCTGGGTATTTTTGTATTCCTATAAATATGCTAGAACTTTGTTTGGGGGACATAATTAGCTTACTTGGAAACAGCTCTATCCATTTAGGTTTTGTTTTTAAACCATGTTAAGTGGGATCCAAGTGGCATTTAATCTAGGACTAATTTTGCTCCACTGCTGAGGCAAATACACCCCTTCTACCCAATGTCCCATGAATTATTTAAAACAGCATGAGTTCTGGGATTGTCCCCTCTAATATGTTTGGGTGGCCCTTTTCTGTCGTCAGAAGCTTCCTCACGTGTGTTGATCCGTACGTGCTGAATAGTCACGTGGCCTCTCTGGGCAGCCTTCTCCTCTCTGGTCGTCTCCCCTTGAGCCCCAGCCACCATGTCCTCCCTGGACTCGTGGCCCCAGCTCCTCAGTCAGAGAGATGCTGCTTTGCCTCATTTTTTTCTCATCCCTCAGTGGTCACTGTTCTTTATTGCCTGATGATCAATGTTTGGAAGATCATTCTTTCATATGTTTTGTTTGGAATTCAGTTGTTTCAAGCAGGATGGTAGACGCAGTCCTGTTACTCCATCTTGGTCAGAAGGGGAACTGAGACTAGTTATTTTATTATTAATAGCTTAGCTAACATGTCCTAAAGTGTCTAGCACTCTGTGTCTGAGAAATTCTTCCAAATTCCAAGCAGCTCATAAATGAAATTTTCTCCAACTTGACCGAAAAATCACATATACCTCTCACTAAATCCCAACTAAACTCGTCCCCTCCTCAGCTTACCTTTGAGTCAGGTCTCAAAAAGCCTATGTTCACCTCAACACCAACCATCGCAAAAGAAATGATGGCAGAGGGGATGTCAGGGTGAAAACAGACAGACCTCTCTCTTGTGATCAGTATGTGCCTGGTCGCACTTTTATACGATTTGCCATGGTAAGACAGTTTACGAGGTGGCCTGCACAAGTGAGGGGCCCTGGAGCCTAGCTTCATTAGCCGCACAGTAAATCTGCCTCTGTTTTGTTCATTTATAGTGAAAACCCTAGGTCACAACCTGTTATGTGAATTTCCTAATCTGGTAATGGGTCACAACCCACTGTTAGACGCTTTGTCCTGCCCAGGTCATCGGATAACTGGGTGGCAAGGTGTCCTCTATAGGAGGAGGCCAGGGGACCTGGAACTTGCTGGCTGAGGGAAAAGCCATCCCTTTTAATCCTCAGTGTTTTTGGTGGCAGAGGTGATAAGTAATTAAAATGGCAGGCACGCCAAACCTATTCTTCTCCCTCATGTGATAAACACATCAGGATGACACCTTAATTTGTTCCCCTCGAAACAGAAATTAGGTGTGTAAGGAAGCAGAGATTTGGTTCTAATGGTCTCAGTGATGAAAAGTAGGTGTTCACAGGCATTCAAGTTGGCTCTCCAAGTTCAGTTCAAAGAGCTTATGAAGAAACCATTTCTGGGACCTCCCTGGCGGTCCAGTGGTTAAATCACACGCTTCCACTGCAGGGGGCGCAGGTTCGATCCCTGGTCGGGGAATGGAGAACTAAGATCCCACATGCCACGTGGTGCGCCCACCCCCCCTCAAAAAAAAGAACCTGTTTCTGTTCACAAAATCAAAGACCAAAGATGGATTACTGAATAATTTGTAACATTTGATGTGATTTTTGTCTGTTTTTTAGTAATGTAAAAGAACTTAACGTACAAAATAGCCTTGAATAGCCCTCTCATTTAAAATAAAATCATTTTCATCGAGCGCTGTTGGGTCTCTAAGAAGAGTTGAGCTCTCTTTCTAGCCACCTACACACCCATAGAATGTTAGAAACATCCAGGGAACTTTTCCTGATTTGTTGCACTGAATAGTTGGAAATGGCTGTAGCCAGCCACTAAGGAAAGGTTTACACAATTCAAGAGCTGAAGCTCTTTCCC
>NW_006779682.1:419431-425989 GCF_000442215.2 Lipotes vexillifer
TCTTTCCCTGCAAACTTACTTTGATTAGTCCAAAGAGATACAGTTGAAA
The DNA here is from genome assembly GCF_000442215.2 of Lipotes vexillifer. Classification (NCBI taxonomy): domain Eukaryota; kingdom Metazoa; phylum Chordata; class Mammalia; order Artiodactyla; family Lipotidae; genus Lipotes; species Lipotes vexillifer. The sequence continues at coordinate 419,481 of NW_006779682.1, forward strand.
GAGTTACCAGAGCTCTGGAACAGTCTTACAATGTATACGACTTGGAAATTTTTTTTGAAATAACCGTATTTCCAGTGTCAATACTAGGAATATAGTATGTTCCCAGTAAGTGATTTTCTTAATACATTGAAGACAGGGACACATTATAACTTTTGTTGACCCTAGACACTTCGGGAGAACCTTTCTTCCATGGAAAAGTATAGACTAAAAATTATATTTTATATTTAAAATATAATGTCATTTTCATTAAAAAAGAAAAATATAACTGGCTGAAGTGAGTTAAAACATTTTCTTCAGCGCTAAAGCCTCATTTTTTTCCTTCTGCTTTTCAAAGAAATTAAAATATTTTTGTGGTCCCCTAAAAGTACCATGGACCCTAAACCCTGTGCCTAGTGGATAAATCGACCCTGATTACAGGAAGAGCAAGGCCAGCAACCATGCAAGCTGCTGAGAGGCCAGATTCCCCAGATAGAGAGACAGAACTTGGGCTTCCACACTTTCTGTTAGAGAAGTTATTACTCATTGGATGATCACCTCCCAACTTTATGTTTATTTTTTAGCCTGATACCTGAGATCAGGAATTCTTACTGGGTTTTTTTTTTTTTTTTTTAATTTTTTTTAAAAAAAATTTCCTTTTAAAAAATAATTATGAAACACTTTTATTTCTGATGCATGATGAATTAGATGCTCTGAGATTTCCTGCTTGGAAGCACTTGGATTCCTGATAGGACACACTTTTTGATGAATTACCAGACCCATAAGAAATAGGGGGATTTTCCAAGCCCCCTCTTCAGCTCACCCCCAAGAAGCAAAAAGTCTCGTGAGCTGGAGAGAGTTGGCTTGCCTGAGGGTGGGCGCCCCTGGCATTACTCTTGGGGATGCTGAGCCTTGGGCAGTGATAAGGTGGAGGAGCTGGGACTGTGGGGTGGGGCAGCCGGGCTGTGCAGAAAAGTGTGACCACAGCCAGCCTGCCCTCCTTAGGAAGTGTGCAAGGGCCAGAGCGTCTCGCTGTGCCTCAGCTGTTTGTACAAACAATACGTTTATGCTGAATACCTGCTGTCCTTCGGAGAGTCTGGAATTTTGATATGCCGGGCAGAAGGTGCCACATGACCAGCTCCCAGTAGAACAACTGGCACCAAGCCACTAATGAGCATCCCTGGTAAGTGTGACGTGTGATGTGCTGTCACACTCAGGGCTGAAGGAACATGGCTCCACCAGGAAGCTTGCTCCTGCTTCCTCTGGGTCTCACCTCATGCACATTTCCCCTCTGCTGCATTTTCTTTGTATCCTTTCACTGCAGTGTATCATGTCCATGCATCCTGTGAGTCCTAGCAAACCACCCAACCTGGGGGTGGTCTTGGGGACCCCAATACACAGTTTCAAGTCCATGTCACCCAAGGCTCACAATCGAATCAGACAATAGTCCCCTCTGTTTGAAAGCACCCCAAATATAGTTACTCATGATTCCAGCAGATCAAGCCAAGAGCTCACAGTGAACACGTGAGGAGGCAGGCCCCCTGGGTGAGATTTGGCAGTGACAACCAGCAACAGAATTAGATCACCGGAAGCTGCCGGTGTTACACTGTCATAGGGCAGGTACACAATAGATATTTATGAAACATTTTAAAATAATAAAATGAAATAATAAAGATGACAAATAACTGGACAGTATAGGGACTGATCAGGTATATTTGAGAAAGAAACAAATGGCACGTCTAGAGAAAAAATAATAATTTGAAATTAAAAAAAAATACACCTCAATGAATGGTGCTGTGGACTGAATATTTGTGTCCCCCATGCCTTACATAAGAATGTGTAATGGTGTTTGGAGGTGGCGCCCCTAGAAGGTGACTAGGTCACGGGGGTGGAGCCCTCATGAATGGGATTAGTGCCCTTATAAAAGAGGCCCCAGAGAGCTCTTTCAGCCCTTCTGCTGGGTGAGGACACAGTGAGAAGACACCATCTGTGGACCAGGAAAAGAACCCTCACCAGGCACCGAATCTGCCGGTGCCTTGATCTTGGACTTCCAGCCTAAATAAATTTCTGTTGTTTATAAGCCACCCGGTCTGTGGTTTTCTGTTATAGCAGATCAAATGGACTAAGGCAACTGGGTTAAAGAACAGATTTCATATGGCCAAAGAGAATTAATGAACTAGCAGATACATCAGAAGAAAATTACACATAATCTACAGAATGGCCATCATCAAAATGTCTACAAATTATAAGTGCTGGAGAGAGTGTGGAGAAAAGGAAACCCTCCTACACGGTTGGTGGGAATGTAAATTGGTGCAGCCACTTTGGAAAACAGTATGGAAGTTCCTTAAAGACCTAAAAATAGAATTACCATATGACCCAGGAATCCCACTCCTGGACATATATCCGGGAAAAATGAAAACTCTAATTTGAAAAAATACATACACCCCAGTGTTCAGAGCAACACTATTTACAATAGCCAAGATGTGGAAGCAACTAAATGTCCATCGACAGATGAAAGAAGATGTCATATATGTATATGTGTATATATATATATATATAATGGAATATTACCCATAAAAAAGAATGAAATAACGCCATTTGCCGCAACATGGATGGACCTAGAGATTATCATACTAAGTGAAGTAAGTCAGACAGACAAAGACAAATATCATATGATATCACTTATGTGTGGAATCTAAAATATGACACAAATGAACTTATCTACAAAACAGAAATAGGCTCACAGACGTAGAGAACAAACTTATGGTTACCAAAGGGGAAAAGGGTAGGGGGATAAATTAGGAGTTTGGGATTAACAGATACACACTACTATATATTTATAAAATAGATAACCAACAAGGACCTACTGTGTAGCACGGGGAACTATATTTGTTATCTTATAATAACCTAAAGTGGAAATAATCTGAAAAAATATATATATGTATGTATATATATGTGTGTGTATGTGTTTGTATAACTGAATCACTTTGCTCTACAGCTGAGAAGTTGTAAATCAGCTATGCTTCAATTAAAAAAAAAAAAACTAACAAAAGTTACACAGAATCAGCACAAAGAGAAAATAAGTTTGAAAATATGGAGGAAAACTTCAAAGTTATAAAGGATTCCCACTCTGGTCAAGGTGGAATATTAGGGACTGGATTTGCCTCCCCACCTAAAACAACTAAAACACTGGATAAAATATTACTACAGCCCTCAAGGCATTGGATCCCCGGCAACAGACAACTCTTAAATATTTTAATGGTACTAAAACATTAAATATTTAATGCTATTTAACATGAATATTTTATAATAATGATAGTTAATGTTAATGAGAGCATTGCCATGTATAGTAATTTCTCTTGATCAAGTGACAATTTTAGATAATTTTTATATTATTAAAGTATTTGATGTTTAATGTTGTTTAATACATAAAATAATATTTAATATTAATTTTAAATTATTTTAGATCATCACTTGGTCTAGATAGATTGTCAGACATAGCATTTACTGAATTAAAAATGAGATAAGCAAAGAAGTAGATTTTGAAAATACTATTGATGAGGTTTTTTTCCATTAAAACCAGGAAAGGAAACGTATAAATTCTGTTTATGGTGTTAGTGAAATACTTAAAATAATGTCATCCGTTTCAGTGTACGTACTTTCCATTTTTCAATATTTTTCAATTATCTTAATATTCTGGAAAAAACCCCAAGCCATTGAAAAAAAGTAAGACCTTTGATTTGCATTTCTCTAATGATTAGTGATGTTGAGCATCCTTTCATGTGTTTGTTGGCAGTCTGTATATCTTCTTTGGAGCAATGTCTGTTTAGGTCTTCTGCCCATTTTTGGATTGGGTTGTTTGTCTTTTTGATATTGAGCTGCATGAGCTGCTTGTAAATTTTAGAGATTAATCCTTTGTCAGTTGCTTCGTTTGCAAATATTTTCTCCCATTCTGAGGGTTGTCTTTTGGCCTTGTTTATGGTTTCCTTTGCTGCGCAAAAGCTTTTGTTTCGTTAGGTCCCATTTGTTTATTTTTGTTTATTTTTGTTTTTATTTCCATTTCTCTAGGAGGTGGGTCAAAAAGGATCTTGCTGAAAATCTACAAACAGTAAATGCTGGAAAGGGTGTGGAGAAAAGGGAACCCTCTTGCACTGTTGGTGGGAATGTAAATTGATACAGCCACTATGGAGAACAGTATGGAGGTCCTTAAAAAACTAAAAATAGAACTACCATATGACCCAGCAATCCCACTACTGGGCATACACCCTGAGAAAACCATAAGTCAAAAAGACACATGCACCCCAATGTTCATTGCAGCGCTATTTACAATAGCCAGGACATGGAAGCAACCTAAGTGTCCATCGACAGATGAATGGAGAAAGAAGATGTGGCACATATATACAATGGAATGTTAGCCATAAAAAGAAAGGAAATTGAGTTATTTGTAGTGAGGTGGATGGACCTAGAGTCTGTCATACAGAGTGAAGTAAGTCAGAAAGGGAAAAACAAATACCATGTGCTAACACATATATATATGGAATCCAAAAAAAAAAAATGGTTCTGAAGAACCTAGGGTCAGGACAGGAATAAAGACACAGACGTAGAGAATGGACTTGAGGACACAGGGAGTGGGAAGGGTAAGCTGGGACGAAGTGAGAGAGTGGCATGGACATATATACACTACCAAACGTAAGGTAGATAGCTAGTGGGAAGCAGCCGCATAGCACAGGGAGATCAGCTCGGTGCTTTGTGACCACCGAGAGGGGTGGGAGAGGGAGGGCGGGAGGGAGACGCAAGAGGGAGGGGATATGGGGACGTATGTATACGTATAGCTGATTCACTCTGTTATACAGCAGAAACTAACACACCATTGTAAAGCAATTATACTCCAATGAAGATGTTAAAAAAAAAGGAAAAGTAAGACCATGTATAGTGCACATTTTTTTCTTTTGCCTGTGGTCCAATATGGCTCAGGTCAGCGATGGCCTTTATTTAAAATGTCGATATTCTGTTCATCATGGACTTTTTGCATGAATTTTGATTTTTTTCTAAATATTGTATTAAAACTGTGTTTATACTTGATTACTGAGTGTTTGGCGTCCTCTTAAATTTTGCACCCAGACAAGTGCCTTCCACACCTTACCCTCGCCCTGGCACTGGGACCCAACCTCCATCCTGAGCCGCCCACCTGCCAGGAGCAGGGAAAGTGGGCAGAGATGGCGCTGCAGCCTTTTGCCCCGGCCAGACGCTTGAAACCTTTTGGTTGAGGGTACAAGCTCACATCGTTCTTCGTCAGAGCTCTTGACTTAAAGAAAATGAGGTTGGACTTGAAAATGTATCACAGCTCCTGCTGTCCTGCAGGAACACAGAGGCTTCTGGAAATGGCCATTTGTTATCCTTGGGCAGCTGGATGCAAGACGAGAAGAAAGGGCTGCTGCCAGCGCCACTCAGTGGGCTCCGAAGGTGGAGCGGATGGGAATGGGGTGGGGACGGCGTGCCAGGAGGGGATGAAGATCGTGCAAGCCAGTGGCTCTGACCTAGCTCTACGTTAAAATCAGCACGGGAACTGTTAAGAAACAGGTGCACAGTCACAATAGTCCAAACGGGAAGTGACGTGTCGTCCCCCAAGGGTAGCCTGATGTGTCCCTACAGTGGACTTTTACACTGCGGTGTGGAAGGGGCAGCTCAGCAGCTTCTAGAAGAACCAAAGCCGCCGACCCTGGACTGTCAGCCGTCATCACCTGGTTATCTCTGGAGGAGGCGACGGGGCGTGACTGAGAGGGAGTCCATGGCTGGGCCCCAGGTGCTGGTCCTGTTTAGATTCCTGAACTGGGTTACGTGGGGGCCGCCCACTGGTGACAGCTCATGGAGCTGAACCCAAGATGTGTACACCTTTTCGGGTACATTATACTGCAGCAAACGTTCACAATGTAACTATAAAGTACACAATGCTGGGCCCACAGCAGGCCAATCAGAGTTTGGGGGGCGAGCCCCAGGTCTGAGGCAGCTGTGCCAGCTCTCTGGGCGCCCCGATAGGTTCTGACGTGGGAACCGAGCGCAGTGCCTCTCAGACGTCAGTGTGGATCAACTCGCCTGGCATCTCGTTAACTGCAGACCCTGTCTCCCAGGCCCAGGCGGGCCCAGGACTCTGCATTCCTGATTGCATTAGAGCAAGCCCAGTGGCACCGATGCTGCTGACACAGCACCAGCTGGGGGCAGCCAGGCAGTGACCGTTCACTGCCCGTGCCTGGGACCTGCATTTTAAACAAGCACGTGGTTCTTAGGCAGGTTTGAAAGACACGGATCAAGTTCCCAGCTGCTCCATCAGGTGGTGAGAATTTCCTTAGAATTCACTTTTTCTTCAGATGAGAAAGCTGGCGAAAGGGAGTTTAGGAGCTACCTTTAAATTTTTATTTATTTATTTATTTATTTATTTATTTATTTATTTTTGGCTGTGTTGGGTCTTCGTTTCTGTGCGAGGGCTTTCTCTAGTTGCGGCGAGCGGGGGCCACTCTTCATCGCGGTGCACGGGC
>NW_006779682.1:426299-435756 GCF_000442215.2 Lipotes vexillifer
CTGTTGTGGCCTCTCCCGTTGCGGAGCACAGGCTCTGGATGCGCAGGCTCAGCAGCCGTGGCTCACGGGCCCAGCCGCTCCGTGGCATGTGGGATCTTCCCGGACCGGGGCACGAACCCGTGTCCCCTGCATCGGCAGGCGGACTCCCGACCACTGCGCCGCCAGGGAAGCCCTAAAAATGATTTTTAAAAGGAGGAGAAACCAGCCAAGGGCGGGAGGCACATTCCAAGCGGGGAGGCAGCTTGCGGTCGGCTGTCGGCACTGCTCAGGTGGGGAAGGAAAACAAGGACCCCAGGGACACCCCTTCATCTCAAGGGAGGTTCCACAGAGCTCCCCACGATGATGGCACCCTGGCCGGCCAGCTAGAAGCAGAGCTGGGCCCTCCTGGGCATCCCTGAGCGAGGCTGGCAGCCTGGGAGAGTGCCCGCCCCTCCGCTCTAGGGGCCCCGTTCTGTTCTGATCTGCTTCTCAGCCCTCACCATCGACAGCGGTCCCCAAACTAAACACATTCAGCCGGACTGGGTTGCAGCTGGAGAAGGAGACTATTCAGGTCAGGTCCTCAGGCCCAGGTGGGTCAACACAAAGATGCCGCCTAGCTGGCAGATGTGACAACAGGATCCCTTTCCTTGGAGCTGGGCGAGCAGAGACAGGTGTGTAGGGGGAGATCTCCCAGCCGCAGGCATCCTTCCTGTGAGCCCCGGCCTCCTGAGGCCCTTGGGCCCGCTGCCCCGGCAAGAAGGCCAGCTGCCTGCAGGAAGCAGGTCTGTCTCAGCACTGCCTGTGCTCGGGCGCCTGGACCTACCTGATCTGGGGGCTTGGCTAAGAGACCTGGGCCAAGTGGTCCACTTGGCTCACCGGCACTAACGATGCCAGTCTGCCCCCTTGTTTACTGGTTACTTCACTCCCAGCTTATTCAGAACCGCGGTGAGGAAGGGGGGTGCTAATGTAGGGAGGGGGCCCCACTCAGAGATTCTAATATAAGGTGCAATGGAAGGGGAAGCGGAAACGTCCTGATTGTCCGCAAGGTGGCTCCCAGAAAGTTCGATCTGGCACTGACCCCTGACAGCACGTCAGACGGATCGTTACGCAGATGGTTTGCAAGGATTTAGAAAACAGCAGAGACTCAAAGCCGCCCAGGTCACCACCATCCACTCCCACTGCACGTCTCTGGTTTCCAAGTTCTAGAAGCCATCGCTACAGACACCTAAGATGTAGCGTCTGCCACATGCAGCCCACCATCCTCCAACCTGCTCTCAGCCCTGCGGCTCGATGAAGGATCTCACCCCCAGCCGCGGAGGAGGCCCGGCGGTCGCCTTGTCCCCGCCTCTGCCCCCCGCTCCCCAGATTCCTCACCAAGTGCCCCGACCCCTCGCCCACCTCCTCATCTCTGCCCACAGAGCCCCACAGGACGCGGTGCCCACCCGGCCAGGAGCGTCCGCTTCAAAGTGTCCTGCGACGGGACTTCTCAAATTTTAATGTGCGTTGAAATTCTCCGGGCTCTCCTTAAAGTGCAGCCTTGGCTTCCACATGGCCTGAGAGTCTGCATTTCCTACAGGCTCCGAGGTGGTGCTGCAGCAGCTGGTCCCAGGCCTCACTGTCTAGCGAGGCTCTGGGTGACATACTGTACAAACTCTTCCTTGGTCAGCCCTTGGCCAGTTCCCCATCCCTTTAGGGCTAAGAGCCGACTCTCAGCAGGGCCACTGCCGGCCAGGCCCTGCCTGCATCTCCAGACTCCTCTCCATCGGGTCCCACCAAACCTGTTAAACATGGGCTGCAGGAGCCAGAGGCCCAGCGCCTGCTCTCACTTCCTGGCCTTTGAACTCCCCGCTGTGCCCGCCCCTCTCTGTGCCTGGCCTTCCCGCCCCACTTCCTCCTCAGGCTTGTTGACTTCTGCTGACACTCAAGACCCTGTTCAGACTTTCCCGGACGCACCGCCACCCCTAACAGTCGGGCTGTTCTTCCTCTATGGCCCCCATGCACACTGTTCGGTAACTAATGGTTCGGGGGTAACTTTGTCCATCCCTCTGGACCGGGAGCCCTTGCACAGCTTCGTCGGGTCTCCCCGAGGGACGAGAGCCTGCCCCCTGGCATTTCACTTTCGGACGCTATTCTAGGGAACAGGTGGAGGCTGGGAAGAAGGGCCCCCCCCCACCCCGCCCGGAAGGTACGGTAGGTATCAAGCTAGTTACGCTGTAGGCCCAGGGGCCCCTCCTGCTGGGACGCCTCTGAGGACAGGCGGACGGGGCCTCTGTGAAAGAAGACACGAAGACGGGAGTGCTTGCCCTGCATCTCCTGTCACCACCGGTCAGGGCTGGCACGGAGCATATAGATACTCTGTCATCTCAAGATTTACGTGTGTTCAGAATGGTTGTGCCGCCCACAGGAGGTAACAGAGGGTGACTGTGCCCACCGGGAACAGTGGGCGCCGGGCAGGGCTGAGGCGTGAGGGAGAAGGGTGGGAGGGTGAGGCCCAAAGCACCTAACACTGGGCGGGATTGCAGCTCTCCTCGGACACAGCTCAGAGGGGGGACTGCTGCACCAGGCTCGGGGCCAGCTGCCGGCTGTGAGAGCGAGGATGCTGGACGGATTGGACGGATGATGGATGGACAGATGGATGAGAACAAATGGCTTCGTTTTCTTTGTGGATCCAGTTGTCAGGTTGACAACCAGGAACTAATCAAGGCCTCTCCTGAAGGGCTTGCAGGGAGGATGGGGAAGTGGATCCGAGTGTACAGCCCACACCACCGCCATCCGGAGGACCAGCCTCAAGGCAGAGGCTGGGGACCAGGCCGTTCCTGGCGGATTCTCCATCTTTCTCGGGCCTCAGCCAGTGGTGGCCCCCATTTCTCTGTCCAAAGGCGTTGAAGTCAGACTGATGTTGATCAAATTTGCAGATATAATAAAAGCTGACAGAATACCAAGTAGATCACGGGCAAGGCCAAAATGAAAAAGAAAAAAATAAAACAACTCCGTGGGAGCAGGAAAAAACAAGGGCTCTGCGGAGGCACTTCATGCACTGGAAGAATAAAAGCTGAAGGTCCATCATGAATGTTAACTCAGGGAGATTCTTCTCATGGGGGGCTGAAGCGAGGTACATTTTTTCTCGCCATTTAACTTAAAACAAGACGGAGCTTCAGAATCCCAGAGGAAAGGCTGCTCAAGGTATAGGTAAGCGCCTGATTCTCTGTGAGTCGTCTTTCCAATCCTGGATGTCGAGGTGGGCCCCAGCGCCCCACAGGTCTCCCTGCATCCCTGGTGACTCTCGTGGACCAGGGCCTGATGGACCAAGTTCTGTGTGACATTTGCTACCAATATTTTGCCGTGACAGTTCAAGGCCCTGACTTGTGTTCTCACACAGAGAAAAGCCCATCTGTCCTCAAAGAGGGAGCCCGCAGGGGCGCTCTCAAGTGCATCTCTAATCTGGTCCACAATTATTTACAGAAAGTCCCCTACATACAAACCGTCAAGTTGCGAACTTTCAAAGATGTGAACATGCATTCGCGTGTCCAATCACCTAAGTTCGTTCACGTGTCCGGTATACATTGTCACATGTGTGCATCCTCCAGTGGCTGTGCTTTTGTGTACTTTACTGTACGGTACTGTTGCTGTGCAACACAAGGAGCTTGCTAATGAAGACCTGATGGAATTGGAGGCCCAGAGAAAGGACGAAGAGAGACAAGAGGAAGCAGAAGTAACCGAAGAACCGAAGAGATTCACGATGCAGGAAATGGCAGGGGGTTTTCTTTATTTGAGGAGGCGCTGTTAGTTTTTGAGGCACAGGACCCAGACCTATAACAGTACATGAAGGTTGCAGCAGCTGTTCAGAATGCAATCCAGTGCTACCGTGTCATTTATGATGAGAAAAAAAGAGCTACTACCCAGACATCACTGGATCATTTTTTCAAAAGGGCAGATAAAATTGAATCCAGCAAGGAACCAGAACCTGTGCTGTCAGCATCAGGCGTGAGTGAAATTGCAGCTCGCCCTCCGTCTCCTGTTGCTGACGACCCTTCGGCTCTGCCATCTCCCACCTCCCCTCCCTCCTCCAGTCAGTAACTCTTCTTGCCTGTTCACTCGATGCCAGCCCCTGGATGCCAGCTGCTGTACTGTACGACTGTACTTTTCAAGGTACTGTACTGTAAGATTGAAAATGTTTTCTTTATTTTTTTATGTTTGTTTTTAGATATTATTTGTGTGAAAAGTATCATAAACCTATTACAGTACAGAACTATATAGCTGATTGTGTTAGTTGAGTACCTAGGCTAACTCTGTTGGACTTGATGAACAAATTGGACTTACGAACGCACTCTTGGAACTGAACTCATTCGTATGTGGGGGACTGACTGTATAGGCCTGTAATGGGGGCCCAGGCTCCCGTGATGGGTGATTGACAGCTCAGACACAGATGCTGCCCGGTGTGGCTCTCCCGCCACAGGAAAGACACCCACACAAATTACAAGCGCGGAAAGGATTTCAAAGGGGACGGGCAGGTGACCGTGGAGTGAGCCCGACCAAAGGGCCAAAGGATCTCCCCAGGGGACCCAGCTAGGCCGGCGTGCCAGAAGGAGACCTCTTGAGGGACCGATTTAGAAACCATAATGTTGCCGGGAGAAGGGGGTGGGGAAGAGCATCTCAGGCCTGAGGATACCAACCCTGCGCGCACAGCAGGGAGAGAAAGAGGGAGGGGGCGCGGAGAGCATGGCGGGCTGCTGGCAGCACCACCCAGAGGAAACGGCCTGCTTTTCCAAAACAAATATATGAACTCTCACTTGCAAGGAGGAGCCGTGTTCCCAGGGGTCATGGGTGAGCCGTGGGCCATGAGGGGGAGGCCGTGTGAGGCGTGGGACCAGGTCTCCAGGCCTCCAGGCCTCCACAAAGGCACCTGTTGACGCCCAGTGCACCTGATGTCCATGAGTGCCTAGAAGCTGAGGTGCCCAGCAGTGCCCCCGGGAGAAAGCCAGTAAGCCGCCCAACCCCACCCTGTTTGTCTTGCAGCTTCACCTGTAGAACCCACCCAGCTTTCTCCCCTCGTACCCAGCGCGAAATAGAGCATAGCTTTTCTTTCCTTAAAATAAGAACACTCTCCCTGCCCCGAGGCTGCTAACAGACTGTGCAGCCTTAGTTTCTGAGGGTCTCTACCACCCGGGCCAGCGTGGCTGCCTTTGTGAGGCCCTGAGCCCCGTGCAGCCCAGGGAGACAGGGAGCAGGGGCTGCTGCCGGCCCACATGGACATTCTGTGTGTGTTAGAAAAAGATGCCCCTTCCTCCAGGCAGGATGCCTGGCAGCCCCAGGCGCCTCTCCACCCGATGTCCTTGTGCAGTGAGCAGCCTGAGCAACTGAACAGGAAGTCAGGGGTAGTCATAGGAATCCACTAAGGGGTCTCAGCCTCCAAGGCTGCTGCCAGGGCCTCCTCTGTGCAGTGCAAAAAGGCATGAAGGGGGTATCCAGTGGAGCGGACCTTGTGGCCCCTGGGGTACCCAGAACCCCCGGGATTGAGAAAAAGGGCAGTTCCTACGGAGTGTGTGTGAGTCTGTGACAAACAAATATCCAGACCCAGCAGAGAAGCCACAGGCTGGCGCCTTCACTTAAAGTTTCCAGGCTTTATGGATGTAAAATAAATGTAGCATGGAGATCTTTGATTTTTAAATCTGTTTATGGTCTGACCTGCATCAGGATGAATAACCTCAAACTTCCCCTGTTGAGGAGCTAGGATAACGGCACGACCCTCGATTGATTTTGAGGCCAAAAACACACGTATTTTAAGCAGAAGCTTTTGAATCGGGGAAAGCATTCAAACATCCCAACTCAGGACTTGGGGCTGTAAACAGCTCAGTAAGGCTGCCTTGCATTTGAGTCCCTGTTCAGGAAGCCCCAAGAACGCTCGTAAGGTGAGGACATGGACACGGAGTCACCTGTAGTGACCGGAAGCAACAAGTGACAACACTCGGCCTGTCATTCACCATCCGCCTCTGGGGAGCAAATCCTGGGTGCCTGTGGGCACTGGTGTGTATTCAGACTCTGGGATTTCGGCTTTGGTTCTGTTTGAACGTTCCGTCACCTGCTCTTCACCCGAGGCCCTGCAGGAGACAGAGGGCCCTCCTTCACCCACCCCTGCAGTGCCCTGCGCCCAGCGCGCCCTCCCCGAAGGAGACACAGGTGACGTCCCTGTCCTGCACCAACAGGGTAACTTTATATTCTGGGCCAACGACCCAAATTTCCCTTGAAATCTTGCTTGTTGATTTTTATCGCTTGCATTCATTCATTCACTCATTCATTCATTCATTTGTGAATGAAAACTGTTGCCATATCAGTAAATAAAGATGTTGCAGCCATCAAGCCATCACATTACAGCCGCCCAGATGGGGAGCCCTGAGGGAACTCAGAATGGAAACAGGATGCCCGCCATCAAATTATCAGACACTGCAGCCACCACCCCCTGTCCCCGGATGGTGCACCCCGAGGAAACTCAGGATGGGAAAGCACAGCATGCTGGCCCCAGGTAGCTGAGGTGCACATCAAAGGAATGATTTCAGTGAGCCCGGACTCTTGCATCTTCCCATACATAGAAAAGCACTAAATTGCTTAACTTGAGATGTCTGGTTTTCTTTAATTAACAGTAAACTTTTTTTTTTTTTTTTTTTTTTTTTGCGGTATCGGGGCCTCTCACGGGCCTCTCACTGCTGTGACCTCTCCTGTCGCGGAGCGCAGGCTCCGGACGCGCAGGCTAAGGGACCATGGCTCACGGGCCCAGCCGCTCCGTGGCACGCGGGATCCTCCCGGACCGGGGCACGAACCCACGTCCCCTGCATCTGCAGGCAGACTCTCAACCACTGCGCCACCAGGGAAGCCCCAACAGTAAACTTTTGATGTTCCGACTACCTGGTCTTTGCTGCAAAAACTCCTCTATATCGTGGCTCCCCCCTTGCCTCTTCAGAGCGGTCCCTCAGTGCCATTTGAGATGCTGTGTCCTGGGCTTAAGTCCTCAGTTTTCCCCACTGAATAAAACATAACTCTCAACTTGTAGGTCATGCATATTTTTCAGTCGACACATTCAATCATACAAGCATCCATTGAGCCTGCGCCCTCTGACCTGTGTCCTACTCCGTGCTGGGCTACAACACTGCAGAGGACAGGAATTCTGTGTCCTTCCTGAGGGAAGGAGACACAGAAAATGAGATGCCCACTTTGCACATCACAAGAGAGGTGCTGAGAGGGCTGGACGGAGCCAGCAGTGAGGCTCTGGGAGCTGGGCTAGCACTGTGGTTTACATGCGTGTGTTAGCTTGTCCAGTCCTCTTGGAGATAAGAATAATAGCCCCTTTGTACAGATGAGGAAACTGAGGCATGGAGAGATGAAATTACTTGCCTAAAGTCACAAATGCCCAAATTTGAACCCAGTTGGTCTGACCTGGAGCTTGAGGTCTTTACCCCCATGTGACAGTTCCTGTTACGGGACGACTTTGACCTGATCCTGGAAGAGGGAGAGATGTTTGCAGGCGGAGAGGGGACGGGGGGAGCTGCAGGCGGAGAACGGCCTGGGTTATGCAGACCATCGGACAGGTCTAGGGTCTGCGGAGGCCTCTCAGGAGGCTGGACGTGGCTGGGGAGGGCCCGGAGTGATCATGAGAAATGGACAATTTGGCGTTGCTTCCAGGCTGAGGGGAAACAGCTCTACCTGCCGTCGGCATCACAGAAAGACAACCCTGGCCGCAGTGGGAAGGACCAAGCCCAAGAACGGGGGCAGAGCTTCTGGTCCCCGAAAGCAGACCCAGCCCTGCCCTGGAGAACTCGGTTGGAGCAGGACCTGTGCACACCTGGGTTCAGGTGCAGACGGCAGCCCTGAATCCAACTTAACTCTGGGGCCTGAGCTACAAACCTCTAATCCAAATCAAGAGATGTTTCCAGAATACCTGCAGATTCTTGCAGAGAGAATTCAGACGACTCTGGTCTCAGTCCTAAAAGAACTCGAAGTCTAGCAGGGCCACACGTGCACACACACACACACACACACACACACACACACACACACACACACCTCTGTGAAGATCCCCGTTGTGACAGTTCCTGTTACGGGACGACTTTGACCTGATCCTGGAAGAGGGAGAGATGTTTGCAGGCGGAGAGGGGACGGGGGGAGCTGCAGGCGGAGAACGGCCTGGGTTATGCAGACCATCGGACAGGTCTAGGGTCTGCGGAGGCCTCTCAGGAGGCTGGACGTGGCTGGGGAGGGCCCGGAGTGATCATGAGAAATGGACAATTTGGCGTTGCTTCCAGGCTGAGGGGAAACAGCTCTACCTGCCGTCGGCATCACAGAAAGACAACCCTGGCCGCAGTGGGAAGGACCAAGCCCAAGAACGGGGGCAGAGCTTCTGGTCCCCGAAAGCAGACCCAGCCCTGCCCTGGAGAACTCGGTTGGAGCAGGACCTGTGCACACCTGGGTTCAGGTGCAGACGGCAGCCCTGAATCCAACTTAACTCTGGGGCCTGAGCTACAAACCTCTAATCCAAATCAAGAGATGTTTCCAGAATACCTGCAGATTCTTGCAGAGAGAATTCAGACGACTCTGGTCTCAGTCCTAAAAGAACTCGAAGTCTAGCAGGGCCACACGTGCACACACACACACACACACACACACACACACACACACACACTTCTGTGAAGATCCCCGTGACAGTCCAGCACAGTAGAGGAGGTGTGACAGTGGAGGGCATGCAGGCTCGGGTCCCAGGCAGGACACAGCACGTGGGAGGGACGCCATGCGGGGAGCACAGGCCGAGGGCTATAACCTGGAGGAGGACAGGTCGGGGGAATGGGCAGTGGAGGGGGACTGAGTATGTGCCTGGAGGGAACAGGGTGCCCTCAGTGCTAGGGAGTAATCCTGGGGGCACTGGGAAGCCATGGACAACACCTGACTCTCTGTACAGCACTGTACAGGAGCTCTACCCCTGCTGGGGTCTCCAGGCCCCCCAGCAGCCCAGTGAGCTAGGCATCCACATGTCCGCTTTGCGAGGGGAGGTGAGCTCAAGGAAGGTCAGGAAAAGTGTCAAGTCACCCAGCCTGGAAGGTGCATGAGGTGGGGAGCAGGTAGCCACAGCAGGTGGTCAGAAGGTAGGAGCAGGGTGGCATGGAGGAGAAAGCGACACAGCCGTGGGAGGACCGGCTAGAGAGCCCTGTAGACAGGTTCCAGGAGGAGGGAAGCAAGAAGCTGCATTTAGACTGAAAAGGATGGGATTTTGGTTCTGACCCATCGGATGGGATGGGATCAGGGTTGGAGAAACGAGGCTGGTAAAGATGATTCTGGTGTGTTTGTGAGAGAAAATGATGCCACTGGGGCACAGATAGAGAAGTCGGAGGGTGGGAATACTTCTGTTGTTGCATAAACATTTTTTTTTTTTTTTTGCCGTACGCGGGCCTCTCACTTGTTGTGGCCTCTCCCCTTCCGGGGCCAAGGGCCCCCC
>NW_006779682.1:435991-440683 GCF_000442215.2 Lipotes vexillifer
GTCCCCTGCATCGGCAGGCGGACTCTCAACCACTGCGCCACCAGGGAATCCCTGCATAAACATTTTAAATCGTGTTTGTATGTTACCCCTCCAACAAAGTAAGTGCTCAGTAAGCATGAGTTGCCTGAATGAATGAGCGACTTTTCCCTTTGCGCTTTCTTCGATCGTGTTTAACAAAGAGAACCATCACCATCACTGACCGTGGGTAGGTTACTATGTTCTCCTTTTAATTCATTCACTATGATTTTTCTTTAATAAAGGTAAAATTCCCATAACATACAAGTCACCATTTTACAGTGGACAATTTGGTGGCGTTTAGCACCTTCACAATGTTATGCAACCATCACCCTAATTTCAGGACGTCTTGATCATTCCAGAAGGAAACCCATAACCATTAGGAGTCAGCTGGCATTCCTCCCCACTCCCAGCCCCTGGCATCCACTGAAATCTGTTTTCTGTCTCTATGCATTTGCCTGTTCTGGACATTTCATATAAAGGCAGTCACACTCTATGTGGCCTTTCGTGCCTGGCTTCCTCCACTTAGCATCATGAGTTAAGGTTCATCCATGTGGTAGCATGTGTCTCTTGTTCATTCCTTTTTGTGGCTGAATGCTATTGCATGGCATGCGTAGACCTCTTTGTTGATCCGTTCATCTATCAATGGACATTTGAGTCTCCCCTGTCGTTTCAGCTGACTGGAGTCCTTGCCTTCTTGTGGCTGGTCCCAGAGCTACGGGATGAAGGAGGGGCTCCCTCCAGGCTCACCTGGTGTCATCTCTCCCACCTGCTCCCTCTTCCCTTGGCCTTCTCGGGATAGAGCTCATTAAATACGATGGATGGACCAGCTCTTGGCCACTTGGCCTCGTGCACGAGGACAATTCCTCTAATGGCCTCCTTGGTTGACCCCCTGGCCCAGGACTCTCACTTAACCACATTCAGAGATGGCCTGTCTAGCTCTCCCCAGCAAAAAAGGATGTTCTTTTTGTCACCACCTCTAACCAGAATCTTTCAATCTCATAAACCCAGCGTCAGGAAGCATCTCCCATGGTGTACTGCCTACCTCGTCCTGGGAGGGAGGGGAAACTTCGGTGAGGAGACAGCATCTGGGTCACTCTCATCCATCATTTCTGGACCTCAGAGCAGGACACAGAGCAGGATAGTTCCCCATCGGTCTGCCCCTCAGAGGGGCACATTTCCACACTAGACATGCCACCGGCAGTGACAGAACTTCACATAGACCACATCTCTTTCCTGTTCTTTCAATTTTGCATAACTTCTTAGATCAACTTTACAAATAAAAAGGCAAAATAATTCCCAGTCGAGGTGGATACTGCATTTGAACAGTGATGCATAAACAACTCTGTCATCTGGAGTGCGCCCGATGAAGCCTGTGCACTTTTTCACTTGAGAGCAACTTTGATGATATTTTTTGAATGAATATGCGGGGCTCTATCATTGGAGTAAATAACGTCAACCAGGCCTTTACGACAGCTCGGGATAAAGACCGAGGGGTCCCAAGGGTGCATCCGGGGGAGGCCGGTGTGTAGGGGTACCAAGGGTGCATCCAGGGGGACCGATGTGTGAGGTTCTCTGCTCCTGGTCACGTCTCTTCCCCAAGGCTGTTCTCAGTGAGCAGGGGGCAGTGTGGGAGCAGCAGGGCCCTGGACACACCCATGACTGCTCAGCTGTGTCTGTAGTAAACGCAGGGCCCTCTGGACCGGAGGCCCCTACCCCAAAATGCGGGTAATCATGTGCACCTCACAGCCTTGTGAGGGCTAAAATCAAAACACGTCTTCTTTCTTCTTGATGGTCTCAATTCCCTTTAAAGAACCTCCGGTCACTTTTACCCTGGATTAGTCTACGCTCAATCGTATTGGCTAAGATTCTGGCTGGTTTCAGCTGACAACTTTCTCAAAGATTCTGTTCACTTGGAATCTATGTTCCACGAAGCAGTCTAGCCGAGGGTCTTCGGCGTAATGATGAATGACATCACCGTGTGAGAGGTCTCTGCCACTGCCCTGGGCGTCACAGGTGACAACCCTTTTACAGAAATGTCTGCGTGGATTTGTGAGATCACGCACTTAATATAAATGTAGACTAGCTTCCTTGTCATCATCCTTTACCCCTGGAACATTCTTTTACTGGTTCTCCTTCAAAGAGGGGAGGTGCCTCATTTCCACCTGCTCTTATTCACCTGCTCCCCTGTGGCCTTAAACCCCCAGCTCCTTGGTGACAAAGACCTCAGAGCCTGCCCTGCCCTGTCCTGGTGCCTGCACGGGAAATCACCCTGGGTTTCTTCCTATTCCTCTGGGGAAGCCTTGGACTCTGGCTGTTTTCCAGTCAAGCTGAGCCGTGCCTTTGAAAGGCAGCAGGTGTCATTCCCCGCGGCATTCTTCCACGTGTGGAGGCAGGATCGTTCTCGGTGTATTTTTCCCCCCCATCTTACTGTACACAGAAGCATGGAGTTAAAACAATATATGTATGAAGATGGCCAACAGGCACATGAAAAGATGCTCAACATTGCTAATTATTAGAGAAATGCAAATCAAAACTACAATAAGGGGGCTTCCCTGGTGGTGCAGTGGTTGGGAGTCCACCTGCCGATGCGGGGGATGCGGGTTCGTGCCCCGGTCAGGGAGGATCCCACGTGCCGCGGAGCAGCTGGGCCCGTGAGCCATGGCCACTGAGCCTGCACGTCCGGAGCCTGTGCTCCGCAATGGGAGAGGCCACAACAGTGAAAGGCCCGCGTACCGCAAAAAAAAAAAAAAAACTACAATAAGGTATCACCTCACGCCGGTCAGAATGGCCATCATCAAAAGTCTACAAACAATAAACGCTGGAGAGGGTGTGGAGAAAAGGGAACCCTCCTACACTGTTGGTGGGAATATAAATTGGTGCAGCCACTACGGAGAACAGTATGGAGGTTCCTTAAAAATCTAAAAATAGAGTCACTCTATGATCCAGCAATCCCACTCCTGGCCATATATCTGGAAATGATGATAACTCTAATTTGAAAAGATATGGGCACCCCAATGTTCATAGCAACACTACTTACAATAGCCAAGACATGGAAGCAACCTATATGCCCATTGACAGATGAATGGATAAAGAAGATGTGATATATATATATATGTAAAATGGAATATTAGCCATAAAAAAGAATGAAATAATGCCATTTGCAGCAACATGGATGGACCTAGAGATTATCATACTAAGCGAAATAAGTCAGAGAAAGACAAATATCATATATCACTTATATGTGGAATCTAAAAAAAGGATACAAATGAACTCATTTGCAAAACAGATATAGACTCACAGACATAGAAAACAAACTTATGGATACCAAAGGGCAAAGGGGGGAGGCATACAGTAGGAGTTTGGGATTAACAGATACACACTACAGTACTATATATAAAATAGATAAACAACAAGGATCCACTGTATGGCACAGGGAACTATATTCAATATCTTGTAATAAAAACAGTATATGTATGAATAATCAGGAATTGCAGTGCCGCAAACACCCTCGAGGCAGGATTATTGTGTGTTTGCACAAACAGAAAGGGTGGGGCTGAGGCGGGACCCATCAGCTGCCTTCTTCCTGTCACCTGGGGAAGAGCCTGAAGGGTAAGGGCTCAGTTGCTTCCCTCCCTAGAGTTCCTGCTTCATCCTTGTGACCCCCCGCAGAACCACCCCCCAGCCCCCCGCCACCGCCTTAACTCAAGGAGAGTCAAGCCGATTGGAGTGGACGTGGAGGGAAGCTGGAATCGCAGGGTTGTCTCCCTTCCCACCCCAGCTCTGCTAGCTGCCCGGTCCCTGGGCTCAGCGGGGGCCCCCGGAGAGGGAGCTGGCAGAGCTTCTTGAAGGTGACTCTGCAGGAAATGATGCAACAAGAGATGCGTGTGATGATCTCAGGTGTTCACAGGTACAGTTACACCTCCCACCCCGAGTGGCAAGGGAAGATGACGACTCCATCAGAATCGGTGAAAAATGAAACATTGCAATAAATCTGTGTGAAGAATCGCTCTTTAATTGCACAGGGATGGCCCACAGGTGTAGCAGGAAGGACCACACAGAGAACACCTGGATTCCAGGTCTAGCTTTGCTCAAGCCAAGCGATCCTTGCTGAGTTACTTGCTATAGGAATCATCGCAGAGAGTCGGGCAAACAGAAGGCATTTGTGTTTTCCTCTTTTCATCCCTAGATTAATTGTTTCCAGACTCCAGTATTTTCCAGACCAGCAAAATTGTTCACTTTGTCTTATTGGACTGCTCGGTGAGCCACTGGAATAGAGAATAATCATTTGTAATTAGAACATCAATTCTTTGTAGGTAAGTAGGTGTCTTTGGGTTGTTTTAAAAGCCCTTTAATAGTAGTTTCCTTTAACTCCCAAAGAGGCTAAATATTCCTCCCGTTATTTTCTTGCCTCTATCCTTGTGCCAGTAAGGCTTTTTCAAAAAAATACATAGCACAAAGGAAAATTTGGGACCAGAATGAAGGCAAAATATTAATTATATGGCACGTGCCTTGATGGGGGATGGGAGAAGCTTTCCGAGGTCTCACATGGGCTGGCTGAGCCATGGCCCTCCCTCCAGCTTGCTGGGCTTGGGAGCAGCCATGAGAGCGCCCTTTCGCGGCTGCACCATCCCGAACATCAAGTCCGCGTTTTTCTGAAGTCAGCGCCAGGAATGC
>NW_006779682.1:440693-446645 GCF_000442215.2 Lipotes vexillifer
GCCAGGTCAGGGGGACCCAGAGGCAGATCCCAAGGGTTCTGAGAAGGACGGAGCAGTGCCCCTTGGTGCCCAGGAGCCTGTACCCAGCAAGAAGACCCCACGGCAGCCACCCCCAGTTGGAGTCTCAGATGCAGCCACAGCAAAGTCCCAGCGAGGTTGGGGGAGGGGGCGATGTCTGTCTTCAGTGAGTTCATCTCTCTCTTCCTTGGCACGCCCTCCTGCCAGGCCGCCACCCCCCCCCCCCCCCCACCCCCCCCTGACCTCTATACCGCGGAAACATCTGACTCTCCGACAGAGTGACCTCAGACTTCAGTGGACAGGTGCAGGGCAGCATTCTTTCAAGTCATGGAAAACATACCCTGTAGGTGACTGCCTCCTCAGAAGGACTTTTTCAGTGTAGAAAAAAATACGAGGTCAAATATTTTCATTCATAATGTAGGTCCTCGCCTTGGGTGCAAGCAAACTTGCCAAATCCCCTTGCTGTTGGGCAGTTACACAGGAGGTTTAAGTGAGCCACCTGGCTGCGATGGAGCTGCCATCTGGATCACATTCCTCCATCCACCCGGTGTGGACACAGAGTCACCCGGACTGCGTCATCAGGGTGGCCCAGGGCAGGCTCTAGGCTGCCAGGCCCTGCCTCTGCCCCCGCCCCCCCAGGCCGCCCCACCTGAATCACCGATGACTCAGGCTCCTCAGTGGCCATCACCAGGGGGAATGAGGGCACATCCTGTGACTGCTCACCCTCCGGGTGGGAGGTGGACGGCCTGGAAGGCCCTGCAGGGCTGGGGGCAGGGGGCTCGGGCCCTCCTTAGCGGGCACCGCAGGATGGCTGGCTGACTTCCCTGCCATCTTCCCCAGAAAGGGCTTGGGACACAGCAGAAGCGCCACAAGTCCCTCTTGTATGAATGACCCCTGAATGAACTTCCTTCCCCTCTGGGTTTGAAAGAATCCGTGTCTCCTGGACTTCAAAACACAAGAGGCAATTCATCTTCTTTGGACAGATCTTTGCCGGAGCACATGAGAAATGGGACGCCTTCACTTCCAGCTTTTAACGTGTTTCTGTTTTTAGCAGAATTTGTTTGCTTTATAATAGTTGATGGAAAGAACACGGGCTTTGGGGTCGACACCACCTGGGGGCCACCTCTGGCACTGCCATTTTCTCGCTGTGTGGCCCTGAGCAAGTGACTCAGCCTCTCTGAACTCAGCTTCCTCACCTTTAACACGGGATGATGCCATCCTTCACGTTGCCATGAAAATTAAGTGAGCCCCTCAAGTGGAGTGGCTCCCCAGTGTGCCTGCTCTGAGTGCCTGCAGCCACCCAGCCACACCAGCTGCCTGTGTGGGGACCCACCCCCAGGTGCAGTTATGACCTCGCGCAGGGGGCATGCAGGACAGACCATATCTCCATCTCACGCAGCCGGGGCGACTTGCGTGTGGTCTTATCTTCAGACTCAGAAATTTTCTCACAGCCCTCCTGATGCTGTGGTTTGGGGTTAAGACAGTTATGCAGAGGTGCTGCCTTTCTGCCAGGGAAGGCATCACAAAACCTTGAAAATAACCAGCAAGAGGGTCCAAGGCCTCTAATGCCTGGAGCAGGCTCCCTTCATTCCCCGCCACCCCCCCGCCCCGTCCACCCACCCCCCTCGACCCTCAGGCACAACAAGAAATGGCCCCCAGCCCCCGAGCCTCCGACTGTGGAAATGACTAAGTCCTGCCAATGCAGCCTAGGAGATTGGGTCAAACGTCCCCACGGACCCCACTGCTGAAGGAATTCTCGGAATGTCTTCCATCAAGCGCTGCCAGAGGATGCTGCGTGTTTGTCTTCCCAGGTCGCCCATCACAGCCCCGCTGGGGCCCAGGCTCCGGTCCACTGGGGCAATGCGGGCACAAGGTGACAGTTCAGGCAATCATCTTCCTCACAATCATGCAGATGGCTGCAGCGTGAGGCAAAAGCATCCCCACCAAGTCAGAGACAAACTAGATCTGCCCTTTTCCTCTTCTAGAAATGTAAGATTGGAACTGGAAACTCAATGACACTGTTGGTAAGTGTTTAAGTATCTATCCCAATTTTTTGTTAAGTATTTTTAAAAGCCCATAAGGATATCTGGTTCAATGATAATGGATATTTTCTAGTATTGACAAGTATAACTTTGTTTGTAGTTATGAAACATATATGACACTAGACATATTTATTAATTTTAAAAAATGTAACATCATCATAGAACCTCCTGGGCTTGGTAGAGGGAAACATTAAAATACTTGCACAGAATATTACTCAGCCATAAAAAGGAAAGAAATTGTGCCATTGGCAGAGACGTAGATAGACCTAGAGACTGTCATACAGAGTGAAGTCAGAAAAAGCAAAACAAATATCGTATTAAATGCCTATATATGGAATCTAGAAAAATGGTACAGATGAGCCTGTTTGCAAAGCAGAAATAGAGACACAGATGTAGAGAACAAACGTATGGATACCAAGGGGGAAGGGGGTGGGTGGGAGGAATTGGGAGATGGGGATTGATACTATGTATAAAACAGATAACTAATGAGAACCTACTGTATAGCACAGGGAACTCTACTCAGTGCTTTGAGGTGACCTAAATGGGAAGGAAATCCAAAAAAGAGGGGATGTATGTATACGTATAGATGATTCACTTTGCTGTACAGCAGAAACTAACACAACATTGTAAATCAACTGTACTCCAATTAAAAAAAAAATAATGATGATAAAAAAGAAGGTTAAAAAAAAAAACTTCCACGGAAGACGTAGAGATGAGCCACCAAAGGGAACAAGGAGCCTTTACTCCTGTTTCCTGTGTGCAGGCTCACAACCAGTTACTGCGGAAAATTCCAAAGAGGAATTTGGAAACATAGTTTCTGCTGTCTCCTCATGCAGTAATGGGACCCACCTGGTCCCGGGTTCAGAGTCATGCCTTCCAGAGAATTCCAGGCAGGTGGCTGCCTCTGGGGGATCCAGTAGGTTGATGTGAAGACCGTTTCCCTTGGGCCACAGTATGAGTGACTGTCTTGGGAACAATGGCCAGCACCCGTGGGCCCCTCTCCTGCACCCAGACCCCTAGACCCCAGCCCCACCTGCTCACAGAAGCTCAGTGCGAGTGCTTGGAGGATTCAAAGTATGGTAGTTTCCTTTGAGGAGTGGTTAAAAGCAGCAAACCGCTGGTGTAGAGTGTGATGGACCCCAATCCATTGGAGGGTCTGGTGGGTGACAACGAGTGTCCTTCCTGGGCAGCTGCAGTCTGGCTCCTTGGGTTGAAGGGACACGGGGTGGAGAAGAGGGCAACATACTAGGAGCAGGGACTGTCACCATGTGTGACAGTGGTGAAATGCTACTCTTCCTGGAGACTGAGCTGTCCACTATCCACTCCAGGCAGTGGATGAATGGGATTGGGCACCAGAGCAGAAGTAAAGAGAGTCTGTTTTCTTCCGTAGGTTTACAAGGTGTTTTAGTTCCTTCCTATTGCACGTTTTGGCCAACTGCATTTTCCTGTAAGCCCGTGACGTTCCTCATTTCCCCTCACTTGGCTTCTACACATAAGCAGTTCAATATTTACATGCTGGGCTTCCCTCGTGGCGCAGCGGTTGAGAGTCCGCCTGCCGATGCAGGGGACACGGGTTCGTACCCCGGTCCGGGAAGATCCCACATGCCGCGGAGCGGCTGGACCCGTGAGCCATGACCGCTGAGCCTGCGCGTCCGGAGCCTGTGCTCCGCAACGGGAGAGGCCACAAGAGTGAGAGGCCCGCATACCGAAAAAAAAAAAAAAAATTTACATGTTTACCTTCCCTTTGGAAAAACTTACAGCAGTGTGACAAATTCTCAACCCTGGGTGGTTGTTAGTTTACAGTGTGTGACAAAGCCCCTAAATGTGCCAGTGTGGTGAGTGTGCGTCGGAGACACTGCCGCAGAGGAATGAAACTGGTTCCGCCAGTCACACGGGATGGGGACGGCTGTCTCCTACCTGCCACACAGCCAGGGCACATGCGCACACCTGAACTCACCGTCGAACAGGGAGACGAGGAGCCCCGGGTATCCAGTTACCCAGGTTATTCTGGCAACAGGGCCAGCATGACTTGGATTATTCAACTGCATAGATCTGGCTACAGGTCAGAAAATAATAAGATGTTTCTTCCAAATACGAAGAGATTTCTGAGAAAAGCAGAGCAACTCCTCCCAAATCCTTTACAGCCTGGGGGCTGAAGGGCTACTTACAGTTTAAAGGAGAGATAACTGCAGGAAGTTGATAGGATCATTCTCTTTCCACTTTCTAATATCAGACCTGCCTAGTTAGGGCTGGTTCTCCCCGGCCCCAGCTCACCTGGGCAACCTGATGAATTCCCCTCCCTGCCAGCCCTGGTCCTGTTCCCCACTAGGGACCTCAGTCCACCTACCTCCCAATTCCTTCCTCCTTCTCAAAGAAAATCGGGCCCTTGGGTGTAAACTCCTTCACGCTCCCACTGCTGTAGACTCACCCACCCAATAAACAACACGGTCCTGCTGTAGCGCACAGGGAACTATATTCAATCTCCTGGGATAAACCGTAATGGGGAAGAATGTGAAAAAGAATGTATATATGTATAACAGAATCACCCTGCTGTGCAGCAGAAATTAACACAACATTGTAAATCAACTATGCTTCAATAAAATAAATTAAAAAAAAAAAAACCCTCACTCACCTTCATCTCCTGGCCTCCAGTCTCTAAGCCAGAAATACCCTCTCCTGTGAGGGCCCACACTCTAGGGCTTAGGGTACTGAGCTACATGCAGGCCTCAGGGACTTTGCACACACACACTTCTTCAAATGCCATTACATCCAACCTTCCCCTTTCCAGCCTGGCCCCTCACCCTCCTCTTCAATACTTGGTATCCAGGGCAGATTCGTCACAGCATCTGTGGTTCTCTTTGTTCTCCTGCTCCCAGGGTTTTCGCAAAATAGGTGTCAATAAATGCCATTAGCCTCTGAACCAGATCCAGACCCTAACCTCCACTGGCCCAACTAGTCCGTCTTCTTAGCAGTCTCCCCTCTGAGCCAGGTTGGAAGGCTTCTCTTTACCCAGTGCCGTGGCAGAGGGAGGGGCTGGGGAGGAGCCAGTGAGGACCCTCTGCTGCAGTGTCGGGGCCAGAATCCTCACTGATGTTACCAACCAGACAGGCAGACCCTGGCTAGGTAAGAGAAGGCTAAGTGCTCAGGTCTAACCAACCCAATTCAAGGTCAAATCCCCTTCATACAGCCGCAGAACTCAAGCAAATCACTATTTTATGATTCAGGCTTTGCATTAGGCCTTGGAGAATCTCAGGCTAGTGTTCTGAGGCGTTGCCTAATGACGGGGGCTGACTGCAAGGTGAGGGGCGCAGGGAGCACGCCACACACATGCGCACACACAAACTTCTTAATGGGCATTTTCCTGAGACCCTCCCAGAAGTGATCACGGCAGATCTTAAAGCGAGGTTCCAGACTTTAGGGTGCGAGTGGTGGATTTCTAGGGGCTTTCCAAGTATGTTAAAACCGGACAACTGTCTTTTGCTGGTGGGCAGATGGCGATCCTAGAAATCACCCTTTCCCACGCACAGGCGCGCGCACACACATGCACGCACACGCGTGCACACACGCGCACACATGCTCACGGAAGCCCCGCCAGCCCGCCCCACTGTAGCCCTGGGGTTGGGCTGACTAATTGGAAAGTCCCGCGCTTTCGCGTCTCCACGCAGGAGACAGGTCCGCGCAGGAGGATGCAGCGCCGGGCGCACACGCGGCCACCGCGCAGCCACGGTCAGGGCGAAGGCGCCGGAGGGGGCTGGCGGCGCGCGCACACGGCCGGCGGGGGCCGAGGCCGCAGCGGGGGCGGGGTCGGCAGGGAAGCTGGGCGCAGGGCCTTCCAAGGGGCGGGCGGGGCGGGCCGCGGGGAGCGGGGAGCGGCGAGCGGCGGGCGATGACC
>NW_006779682.1:447018-469964 GCF_000442215.2 Lipotes vexillifer
CCCTCCCCGCCCCCCGCGAGCCCCGGCCGGCCGTGAGCTGATGTCCTGAGCTCGCCGCCCGCGGGCTGTGCGCCCGGCCAGGGGCTGCCTGGGAAGTTGGGGCGAGGCGCGCCGGCTATGCGCCATCACCATGTCCCGCCTGGACTCGTGGCTCGGTGAGGTCCAGTGGCTGGGCTTGGTGGCGCTCTTCGTCGTGGCTTTGGGCACTGTGGGCCTGTACCTGGCGCAGTGGGCGCTGGCCAGGGCGCGACCCCGCTCCCCGAGGCGGGCGGCGGAGCCCGGCGAGGGCCAGCGCCCCGAGCCGGATGCGCTGCTCGCCTGGATCGTGACGCTGAGCATCTGGAGGAAGCAGTGGCAGGCCGCCTGGGTGGCCGCCCTGAACGATGAGGCCAAACGGAGAGCGGTGAGTTTCCGTGAGGGCCGGTCGTGCTGCGGGGCCGGGCGCGGTGATCTCGGGGTGCGGGTTCAGAGCAGAGCTCTTCTTTCCTGGAGCCTCGCCACAGCCCTTGACTGATTCAAGGGGCAGAGCATCCTTGAAAGTTAGGAGAAAGACCCTGAAGACCGGAGGACGCTTGATGGGGAATCAAGACGAAATGATTCGATTTTATTAACCAGACATGAGGTGTGCTAGGCCCTAGGCTCCACTGGAGGGACAGACTGGCTGTTGGAGAGACTTTTCGGGGTGCCCCTTCCCCTTCAGGCTCATACTCGCCCTTCCTGGCGTCCCACGTGGATTCCCATATTCAGGTGGACACTGAATTTTGCACCTGAATAACTGTGAACCAAATTTGCTTCCACTTACAGAGCAGAATTTCACCCAGCATGTTATTTCCAAAAGGTTTGCGTTCCTTGGCATTTAAAATTAGTGACCGTTGAGGGCTAGCCACTCGCCAGACATGTACTGGGGGCTTCAGGTACGTCTGTCATCTCTGAATCCTCACAACTCCTGCGACAGAGGCGTTGTCTACATTTTGCAGGTGGGGAAACTGAGGCCTGGAAAAGTTAAGTAATCCGCCCAAGGTCACACAGCCTGTGGGTGGCAGAGCTGGGATTTGAACCCACCTATCTCCTACCTCCAAGCTCAGGGGCTTATGACTGAGCTCTGCTGCCTCATATGCTCCTGTGGTTATGTTCCTTGTCTGGTTAATGACTGGGTGACTTATTTTTGCTTCTAAGACATCTTGGTTTAATGACAAGCTCCTGGCGTCTGCCATTTCTAGGTGTTCCATAGGAGGAATGGGGGGCTGGGGGATTTGGGGTACCTCCCAGTCTTCACCTGTCCTGATGGCTCCCAGGTGTACCACATTCTGCCACCTGCTTGGGAACTCAGTGGAGAAGCCTGTGGCGCTTTGC
Source organism: Lipotes vexillifer (assembly GCF_000442215.2). Classification (NCBI taxonomy): domain Eukaryota; kingdom Metazoa; phylum Chordata; class Mammalia; order Artiodactyla; family Lipotidae; genus Lipotes; species Lipotes vexillifer. The sequence continues at coordinate 448,372 of NW_006779682.1, forward strand.
TTTGGAAATAGTGAATGCTGTGTGTCTGGACCATCAACCTTCAAAATATTCCATGGTGGGCCCTCTGTCTGCTCTTTGCACATGGCCTTGACTGACTCACATAGCCACGGATTTAAAAAACAAAATAGCTTTGAGTGTGAATGAGCATAAATCCAACAAAAGACCGTGTTCTGAACGCTGGGGGGGAAAAAAAATAACCGTAACCTTTGGATGAAAAAAGGCTTCAAGGTCATTTGACTGCCATCTGCCTCGGTGTCCGTGCCGCGGCCGCCAGAACCAGACAGCTCTTCAGGGGGGCCACCCCACCTCTTGTGGGAGCCCCTAAAGCCATGTGACCTCACCTGTGTGAGCAAACACAGATTTGTTTCCCCACGAAGCTGCTGTCATTGACCCCTGGTTGACCTGGTGTCCAGGGCCTGGGTTCCGGGGCTGAGTACACTGCAGGCTGGAGTTGTGAGCGGGTGAAAGTCTTGTCCCAGCTGGATGAGACAGGGGGTGTGACGTGGGCCACTGATTCTGCTTCTCAGCCTTTCGTGAGCTGTAACATGCGTGTTGGTGTTGGGTGAATGATCTGTAGGGTCCTGGTCATCCCCCTGGGACTCCTGAGAGGGTCAGGCAGAGGCACGAGCCTCCCTCCTGTAAGTCTGGGACAGTCCTGCTTAAACCATTCTGCCGTGTTCCCTGACATTTCCTGATTGGCTTAGAAACTATGATTGCCTTCGATATAATGCTTCCAGATTACCCTCGTGCCTGGAGCCCTCAGAGAGAAAGGAGGATATCCCTGCTCTGGAATTTGTCTGCAGCCGGTCGGGTAAGGCTGAGAACTGAAGCAAATACCTGAAGGTTTCGGAGGCAAACCTTTCTCCCTACTCACTTGAATCTCTGTGTGGGAGGAGAGAGGGCCCTTGGCTCAGGGGGCGGGGGAGAGATCTGGCTCCTTTGCACCTTCTCCGTTCTCTGCTATTCCCCATGCACTGCAGAGTCTTAGACACCAGTTTTTCCAGAACTCCTGCCTGGGAGGGGCAATAATGTACTGGGTTTAAGCTCAAGGCAGCTCTGAGTCTTTTCTGACAGTAGATTGGGTCTGACTGTGGTGTCAGGTGCGTGTGTGTGTGTGTATGTGTGTGTGTGTGTTATGGGGGGAGGGAATTGGTGGCATCACTTTGCTCTCCCTGGTGCCTGGAAATGTTGCTCGATTTGAATTCAGATGGAACGTTCTGCAGGCTGATAGGATCTGGGTAACTCCTGCCCTGGCCTTGGCATACCTGTCCCCTGTCCTGGGCCATCCCGACTGCGACACTCATGACAGCGTGGGTGAGCAGGCCCTGGTGTTTCGTTAGCGGCTGTCCTGACCTGGCAGCCAGCCCTGCGGAGTCTCCCTCTGCCCTGCCTCCAACACGATTTCCACTAATCCCCGATTAGGGTTGACAGCCCAAGCCCGCACTCAGCCCAGCGAGCCACAGCTTAGCGTCCCCCTTCTGCCCCCACCCTGTCCCGTCATCTGTCCGCCCTGGCCCAGGAGGAGACCACTTCTCTGCCTATCGCTGGGGGATTGGCGGTAACTCGGGCATCTCCAGCGTCTTCCGTCTTCCGTGCGAGGTGGGATTCTCTCCTGAATGGAGTGACTCCTCCCGTTCTGTTTTACCCCAGCTTGTGTTTTAGGACTGCAAGGAACCCTAAACCCTTCTCGCAGCACCTCTTGCTTCTCTGAAAGGCGAGACGGAGGCCCATGGGCTAGAGAGACTTGCCAGGGTTGACCTAGACCCTGGGCTGGGGTGTCTTCCTGGTCCATCCACATCTGCAGTCACGGTCCCCTGTGGGCAGCAAACTTGACTTTGAGACCCAAATGTTTCCTTTAGTCGCGGTCCAGCAAGAAAGGATAAAAGGGTGCAATTGTTTAATGCATCATCCCTAACAAAGGGGCTCCTATCTCCTAGGAGCTGAGGGTGGGTCAGTAGCTTGTGGAATCTCCTTTAGCCCCGGATGACCAGTGACTGTGGCACTGCAGGTTCCCTGTGTCAGAGGGCCCCTGGGATTGCAACCCTTACTCTGAATAATTAGGATGGTGAATTGGAGAGACAGGTGAGAAAACCGTGGCTGCTCTGCCCGCTGGTCGGGCTGATGCCAGGTGTTTGGGGAACACTGGCGAATTGCCTAGAGAGCTTTGAAAAAATACACGTGCCTGCTCCCTCCCCCACTTCAGACTTAGGAAGTTGTTGGGGGCACAGGGAGCTTACTATATTTTTCACAAGTTCCCCGAGCTAGCCCCTCACTGGTGAGAAGCTGCTGGATACACACAGTGTCCGTAAGCCAGCCACACCAGTCAGTCAGTCAGGTCCCCCTCACCCCACAACGTCTCTCCACTCTGGCATCGCAAACACCTAATTCCAGCTGATCTGATGGCAGTTCGGTCCCAGAGAACAGAAAGTTCCCAGAACTGGCTCAGTCACCAGACTGGGAGCTAATGCTGTATTATTTAAAGGCAACAGCTGAGGTTTTCCCTTTGGTTCCCCTGCATTTACATGAACATTTACAAAGTGGTTTGGGGTGACAGTCACCCCAGCAATAGTCCACACCTGGTGGCTCCAGGGTTGCCGTTTCCACAGCAGGTCACCAGCTATGGAAGCCAGTGTGCCCATGGTCCCGTGCCCCCTCCCGGTGGGCTGGACAGCGCCTTCCTCCCAAGGCTGATGCTCTTGGGACCACGTGCGGGGAGCAGCATTCTGAGAGTGAGGGCCACTGGACTTGTCCAGCAGGCCCAGGCCCCGGGTTGGGAGGGTTAACAGAGCTGTTTGTCTCTTTAGTCTTTTGCCCCAGGATTTTTTTCAGAGGAATGTTCTAAATGCAAATGACCGAGACTGTAGGACAATTTGTGGTCTTTGTGGGGGGGGGGAAAAAAAAAAAAGATGTCCTGTGAACTTAGAACATGTTATTAATAGCTCTGACTCATATAGGAGGTGTGGCAACTTGAAAAGTAAACAAAGTGACAAGACTTGGGAGTTTCCTTATTCTATAATGAGCTTCCTTCCAGCGCTGCTCCCAAAAATTCAAGCTCCTTGACCACCCATGGTGACCACAGTATAAGTCAGCTGGTAAGAATGGGAAGGCACTCTCTACCTGACCCCCACGCCGGTCTCCTTTCCGTGGCTCAAACATTCAGTGTTCTTTCCTGTGTGGGATCTTCCCGCAAGGCATTTCTTGCGTCTCCAACATTATTTAACCTTTCTCCTTATTTAACTCCTGTCAGTATTTCAGGTCTCAGCACAGGGGTCCTTGACCTTTTCAGTTTTGGGAGGATGCTGCCCCACCCTCTCCCCAGCAGGACACTGTGGTCACTGGTGCCCTCATCAGCTCCCGGCATTGTGAGGGAGGCCAGAGCCCTGTCCGTCCAGGCACAGCGCACCCGGTGCCCAGCACACGGCCGGCTTGGGCCAGGTGGCGATTGGAGCATGAATCACAGGCCCTGTTAGAAACTTGTCGCTGGAGGGGGACAAACGGTGGAGATGCGCATCACCCCGTCTGGACACAGGCCTCCCCTGCTTGGGACCTGGCCAAGCCTGGGCCAAACAAGCTGTTTAATGTGCTTTGTTTTTCACTTCTAAAGAATCGACATTGAAGGAGGCTCACTGATGACTTTGCAAACTGTCAATAGAAACGAGGAGTAGATGCCAGTTCAGCTTGCTCTTTGCATTCACCCATTTTCTCAGCAAGACGGGAATTCAGGGGAAGGAAGAGTGGGTGTAGTGTTAGTGTCAACTAAGATGCAGCCAAAGCTAGCATCCACTCCTGTCAGCCCCTCGTGGGTTGCTGAGGAGGGAAGGGACCTCTTGAGCCACTCGGAAGAACTGTGTGGCCACTGCTTAGGCTGGAAGGCAGCTCTGGGGCTGTGTGACCTTGGGCAAGCCCTGACCTCTCTGTGCTTCATCTGTGGAAGAGGATAAGTTTGGGTTCAGTCTGGAAAACAGCATCCACTCCGGATGCGATGAGATCTGTGCGAGGCCTTTAGTCAACAGAGTCAATAGAGATGGGCTGCTTTCTTGTAACATCTTCCTTAAAAAAAAAAAGCTTTAAATTTTTTACTGCTTTTAGATTTAGAGAGAAGTTTCAAAAATAATTCAGTTTCCATACTTTCCTCAGCCAGCCTTACATAACCATAGCACAAGAGCAGAACCAAGAAATTAACATTGGTACGATGTCACTATAATATAGTATAATGATACTAACATTCTAAAAATATAAGAAATTAACATTGGTATAATGTTACTATATTTCATAGTACAATCATATTATCATTGTAACCTATAAGAAATTAATATTGGCACAATGTTACTATATTTTAGAATGAAATGATATTAACATTGTAACAGTACAAGAAATTAACAGAAGTTTTTAACTAAACTGAAGACCCTACTATTTTTTTCTTTTTTAACATTTTTGTTGGAGTATAATCGCTTTACAATGTTGTGTTAGTTCCTGCTGTATAACAAAGTGAATCAGCTATATGTACACATATATCCCCATATCCCCTCCGTCTTGCGTCTCCCTTCCACCCTCCCTATCCCACCTCTCTAGGTGGTCACAGAGCACCGAGCTGATCTCCCTGTGCCATGCAGCTGCTTCCCACTAGCTATCTACCTTAGCTATCTCTTTGGTAGTGTATATATGTCCATGCCACTCTCTCACTTCATCCCAGCTTACCCTTCGCCTTCCCCGTGTCCTCAAGTCCATTCTCTATGTCTGTGTCTTTATTCCTGTCCTGCCCCTAGGTTCTTCAGAACCTTTTTTTTAAGATTCCATATATATGTGTTAGCATATGGTATTTGTTTTTCTCTTTCTGACTTACTTCACTCTGTTTGACACACTCTAGGTCCATCCACCTCACTACAAATAACTCAGTTTCCTTTCTTTTTATGGCTGAGTAATATTCCATTGTATATATGTGCCACATCTTCTTTCCCCATTCATCTGTTGATGGATACTTAGGTTGCTTCCGTGTCCTGGCCATTGTAAATAGTGCTGCAATGAACATTGTGGTACATGACTCTTTTTGAATTATGGTTTTCTCAGGGTGTTGGCCGAGTAGTGGGATTGCTGGGTCATATGGTAGTTCTATTTTTAGTTTTTTAAGGACCTTCATACTGTTCTCCATAGTGGCTGTATCAATTTACATTCCCACCAACAGTGCAAGAGGGTTCCCTTTTCTCCACACCCTCTCCAGCGTTTATTGTTTGTAGATTTTTGATGATGGCCATTCTGACCGGTGTGAGGTGATACCTCATTGTAGTTTTGATTTGCACTTCTCTAATGATTAGTGATGTTTCATGTGTTTGTTGGCAATCTGTATATCTTCTTTGGAGAAATGTCTGTTCAGGTCTTCTGCCCATTTTTGGATTGGGTTGTTTGTTTTCTTGATATTGAGCTGCATAAGCTGCTTGTAAATTTTGGAGATTAATCCTTTGTCAGTTGTTGGGTTGCAAATATTGTCTCCCATTCTGAGGGTTGTCTTTTGGTCTTGTTTATGGTTTCCTTTGCTGTGCAAAAGCTTTGCAGTTTCATTAGGTCCCATTTGTTTCTTTTTGTTTTTATTTCCATTTCTCTAGGAGGTGGGTCAAAAAGGATCTTGCTGTGATTTATGTCAAAGAGTGTTCTTCCTATGTTTTCCTCTAAGAGTTTTATAGTGTCCGGTCTTACATCTAGGTCTCTAATCCATTTTGAGTTTATTTTTGTGTATGGTGTTAGGGAGTGTTCTAATTTCATTCTTTTACATGTAGCACCACTAATTGATGAGGCTGTCTTTTCTCCATTGTATATTCTTGCCTCCTTTATCAAAAATAAGGTGACCGTAGGGCTTCCCTGGTGGCGCAGTGGTTGAGAGTCCGCCTGCCGACGCAGGGGACACAGGTTCGTGCCCCGGTCCGGGAAGATCCCACATGCTGCAGAGCGGCTGGGCCCGTGAGCCATGGCCGCTGAGCCTGCGCGTCCGGAGCCTGTGCTCCGCAACAGGAGAGGCCACAACAGTGAGACGCCTGCGTACCGCCAAAAAAAAAAAAAAAGGTGACCGTATGTGCGTCGGTTTATCTCTGGGCTTTCTGTCCTGTTCCATTGATCTATATTTCTGTTTTTGTGCTAGTACCATACTGTCTTGATCAGCTTTGTCTTGTAGCTTTGTAGTATGGTCTGAAGTCAGGGAGCCTGATTCCTCCAGCTCTGTTTTTCTTTCTCAAGATTGCTTTGGCTATTCAGGGTCTTTTGAGTTTCCATACAAATTGTGACATTTTTTGCTCTAGTTCTGTGAAAAATGCCAGTGGTAGTTTGATAGGGATTGCATTGAATCTGTAGATTGTTTTGGGTAGTAGAGTCATTTTCACAATGTTGATTCTTCCAATCCAAGAACATGGTATATCTCTCCATCTGTTTGTATCATTTTTAATTTCTTTCATCAGTGTCTTATAGTTTTCTGCATACAGGTCTGTTGTCTCCTTAGGTTTATTCCTAGGTATTTTGTTCTTTTTGTTGCAGTGGTAAATGGGAGTGTTTCCTTAATTTCTCTTTGAGATTTTTCATCATTAGCATATAGGAATGCAAGAGATTTCTGTGCATTAATTTTTTATCCTGCTACTTTACCAAATTCATCGATTAGCTCTAGTAGTTTTCTGGTGGCATCTTTAGGATTCTCTATGTATAGTATCATGTCATCTGCAAAGTGTGACAGCTTTACTTCTTCTTTTCCGATTTGGATTCCTTTTATTTCCTTTTCTTCTCTGATTGCTGTGGCTAAAACTTCCAACACTGTGTTGAATAAGAGTGGTGAGAGTGGGCAACCTTGTCTTGTTCCTGATTTTAGAGGAAATGGTTTCTGTTTTTTACCATTGAGAATGATGTTGGCTGTGGGTTTGTCATATATGGCCTATATTATGTTGAGGTAAGTTCCCTCTATGCCTACTTTCTGGAGAGTTTTTATCATAAATGGGTGTTGAATTTTGTCGGAAGCTTTTTCTGCATCTATTGAGATTATCATATGGTTTTTATTCTTCAATTTGTTAATATGGTGTATCACATGGATTGGTTTGCATATATTGAAGAATCCTTGCATTCCTGGGATAAACTCCACTTGATTATGGTGTATGATCCTTTTCATGTGCTGTTGGATTCTGTTTGCTAGTATTTTGTTGAGGATTGTTGCATCTATGTTCATCAGTGATATTGGCCTGTAGTTTTCTTTCTTTGTGACATCTTTGTCTGGTTTTGGTATCAGGGTGATGGTGGCCTCGTAGAATGAGTTTGGGAGTGTTCCTCCCTCTGCTATATTTTGGAAGAGTTTGAGGAGGTTGGGTGTTAGCTCTTCCCTAAAGGTTTGATAGAATTCACCTGTGAAACCATCTGGTCCTGGGCTTTTGTTCGTTGGAAGATTTTTAATCACAGTTTCAATTTCAGTGCTTGTGATTGGGCTGTTCATATTTTCTATTTCTTCCTGGTTCAGTCTCGGCAGGTTATACATTTCTAAGAATCTGTCCATTTCTTCCAGGTTGTCCATTTTATTGGCATAGAGTTGCTTGTGGTAATGTCTCATGATCCCTTGTATTTCTGCAGTGTCAGTTGTTACGTCTCCTTTTTCATGTCTAATTCTATTGATCTGAGTCTTCTCCCTCTTTTTCTTGATGAGTCTGGCTAATGGTTTATCAATTTTGTTTACCTTCTCTAAGAACCAGCTTTTAGTTTTATTGATCTTTGCTATTGTTTCCTTCATTTCTTTTTCACTTATTTCTGCTCTGATCTTTATGATTTCTTTCCTTCTGCTAACTTTGGGTTTTTTTTGTTCTTCTTTCTCTAATTGCTTTAGGTGTAATATGAGGTTGTTTATTTGAGATGTTTCTTGCTTCTTGAGGTAGGATTTTATTGCTATAAACTTCCCTCTTGGAAGTGCTTTTGCTGCATCCCATAGGTTTTGGGTCGTTGTGTTGTCATTGTCATTTGTTTCTAGGTATTTTTTTATTTCCTCTTTGGCTTCTTCAGCGATCTCTTGGTTATTTAGTAACATATTGTTTATCCTCCATGTGTTAGTATTTTTTACACTTTTTTTTTCCTGTAATTGATATGTAGTCTCATAGCATTGTGGTCAGAAAAGATATTTGATACAATTTCACTTTTCTTAAATGTACCAAGGCTTGATTTGTGACCCAAGATATGATCTATCCTGGAGAGTGTTCCATGGGCACTTGAGAAGAAAATGTATTCTGTTGTTTTTTGGGTGGAATGTCCTATTAATATCAATTAAGTCCATCTTGTCTAATGGGTCATTTAAAGCTTGAATTTCCTTATTTATTTTCTGTTTGGATGATCTGTCCATTGGTGAAAGTGAGGTGTTAAAGTCCCCTACTATTATTGTGTTACTGTCTGTTTCCTCTTTTATGGCTGTTAGCATTTGCCTTATGTATTGAGGTGCTCCTATGTTGGGTACATAAATATTTACAATTGTTATATCCTCTTCTTGGATTGATCCCTTGATCCTTATGCAGTGTCCTTCTTTGTCTCTTGTAATAGTCTTTAGTTTAAAGTCTATTTTGTCTGATACGAGAATTGCTACTCCAGCTTTCTTTTGATTTCCCTTTGCATGGAATATCTTTTTCCATCCCCTCACTTTCAGTCTGTATGTGTCCCTAGGTCTGAAGCGGGTCTCTTGTAGACAGCATATATACGGGTCTTGTTTTTGTCTCCATTCAGCCAGTCTGTGTCTTTTGGTTGGAGCATTTAATCAATTTACATTTAAGGTGGTTATCAATATGTATGTTCCTGTTACCATTTTCTCAGTTGTTTTGGGTTTGTTATTGTAGATCTTTTCCTTCTCCTGTGTTTCCTGCCTAGAGAAGTTCCTTTAGCATTTGTTGTAAAGCTGGTTTGGTGGTGCTGAATTCTCTTGACTTTTGCTTGTCTGTAAAGATTTTAATTTCTCTGTCGCATCTGAAAGAGATTCTTGCTGGGTAGAGAAATCTTGGTTGTAGGTTTTTCCCTTTCATCACTTTAAATATGTCCTGCCACTCCCTTCTGGCTTGCAGAGTTTCTGCTGAAAGGTCAGCTGTTAACCTTATGGGGATTCCCTTGTATGTTATTTGTTGCTTTTCCCTTGCTGCTTTTAATATTTTTTCTTTGTATTTAATTTTTGATAGTTTCATTAGTATGTGTCTTGGTGTGTTTCTCGTTGGATTTATCCTGTATGGGACTCCCTGTGCTTCCTGGACTGGATTGACTCTTTCCTTTCCCATGTTAAGGAAGTTTTCAACTATAATCTCTTCAAATATTTTCTCAGACACTTTCTTTTTCTCTTCTTCTTCTGGGACACCTGTAATTCGAATGTTGGTGCGTTTAATGTTGTCCCTGAGGTCTCTGAGACTGTCCTCAATTCTTTTCATTCTTTTTTCTTTATTCTGCTCTGGGGTAGTTCTTTCCACTATTTTATCTTCCAGGTCACTTATCCATTCTTCTGCATCAGTTGCTCTGCTCTTGATTCCTTCTGGAGAATTTTTAATTTCATTTATTGTGTTGTTCATCATTATTTGTTTGCTCTTTAGTTCTTCGAGGTCCTTGTTAAAAGTTTCTTGTATTTTCTCCAATCTGTTTCCAAGATTTTGGATTATCTTTACTGTCATTGCTCTGAATTATTTTTCAGGTAGACTGCCTATTTCCTCTTCATTTGTTAGGTCTGGTGGAGTTTTACCTTGCTCCTTCATCTGCTGTGTGTTTCTCTGTGTTCTTATTTTGCTTAATTTACTGTGTTTGGGGTCTCCTTTTCGCAGGCTGCAGGTTCGTAGTTCCTGTTGTTTATTGGTGGGTAAGGTTGGTTCAGTGGCTTGTGTAGGCTTCCTGGTGGAGGGGACTGGTGCCTGTGTTCTGGTGGATGAGGCTGGATCTTGTCTTTCTGGTGGGCAGGGCTGCGGCCGGTGGTGTGTTTTGGGGTGTCTGTGAGCTTAGCATGATATTAGGCAGCCTCTCTGCTATTGGGTGGTGTTGTGCTCCTGTCTTGCTAGTTGTTTGGCATGGGGCATCCAGTACTGGGGCTTGCTGGTCATTGGGCTTGCTGTGTCTTAGTGTTGAGATGGGGATCTCTGGGAGAGCGCTTGACGATTGATATTACATGGGACCGGGAGGTCTCTGGTGGTCCAGTGTCCTGAACTCGGCTCTCCCACCTCAGAGTGTCAGGCCTGACACCAGACCGGAGCACCAGACCCTGTCAGCCACATGGCTCAGAAGAAAAGGGAGAAAAAAAGAAATAAAAATAAAAATAAAATAAAATAAAATAAAATAATTAAAATTAAAAAATTATTAAAATAAAACAATTATAGAGTAATTAAAAAATAGAAGACAGTAACGAAACCAATAAACAAATCTGCCAATGATAACAAGCGCTAAAAACTATACTAAGATTAAACATAAAAATCAGAAACAAGTCAGTCGCAGACAGCAAACCCCAAGTCTGCAGTTGCTCCCAAAGTCCGCTGCCTCAATTTTGGGCTGATTCGTTGTCTATTCAGGTAGTCCACAGATGCAGGTACCTCAAGTCGCTTGTGGGGATTTAATCCGCTGCTCCTGAGGCTGCACAGAGATTTCCCTTCTCTTCTTTGTTCGCACAGCTCCTGGGGTTCAGCTTTGGATTTGGCTCCACCTCTACGTGTAGGTTGCCCTCAGGCATCTGTTCCCGGCCAGACAGGACAGGGTTAAAGCAGTGGCTGATTAGGGGACTCTGGGGGGGGGTCCCCAGAGCGGGGTGGGGGAGGGAGGGGTACGGTAGTTATAATTGGAATACGGGGCAAGCCTGCAACAGCAGAGACCGTGGTGACTTTGCCACAGCCTGAATTTCACCGGCTTTCCGCCAGTTTTCCTTTATTGTTCCAGGGTCCCTCCCGTTCAGGTCCTACATGGATTGAGTTGTTGCTTTGCGTTTGTCTCCTGCAGGCTGTAACAGTTTCCCAGTGTTCCCTTGTTTCTTTGTGACCTTGACAACTCTGAGGACTATTGGTAGTTATTTTGCCAAATATTCCTCAGTTTGGTGTTTTCACACAATTGGACTGCAGTTACACAAACCACGGAGTGGTGCGCCCCTTTCAGTGTGCTGTGTCACGGGGTGCGTGGTGTCAGTGTGGCACACTGCTGGGGAGTAGCAGTGGCCTGCATTCCTTGGTTAAGGTGATTTCTGCCTGTTTCTCTTCTTACATCTTAGGTCTCCTCTTATCCTTTCCTGCTATAGTTACCGCGTAACCTGGGGAGATACTTTGAGGTGGTACAAATCCTGTCACCCCTCATACTTTCACTCACTGATTTTGGCATCCATCTGTGTATCTAGTCTGCAGCCGTTGACTTCCGTGGAGTTTGCCTAATGATGATTTTCTGTCCCCCTCTCTCCTTCTGCATTTATTCATTGGGTATTTATTTTATTCCGTGGGTTATAATTCAGTACCATCACTATTTATTTTGTTGCTTAAACTGTTCTTGTTTTGGCCATTAGAAGCTCTTTTGTGTTCTTCCATAGAGATATATATACACACACACATAGTTTCTTCTTTTCTTAGCATTTCCTTGCTTGATGGTTCCACAGGATGTGTGCTCTGAGCTCGTCTTGTATTTTCCTCTTCTCTGGTCCTGGATTCAGCCACTTTTCTAAGCAGCTCTGATTCCTTTTTCTGGAGAAGTGTTTAGAAAACAAGATCTGCGCATCGGGTGTGCTCATTACTGCTGGGGTCTCATTGCTTCTAGACCCTCTTAGCGGACAGACCTAGGAAATATATATGTGGATGCTAACACATTCATGTGCACACATCTCTCTGTCTGCATCTTCAAAACCACGACTATACCTATATCCTGGATTCCAGGTCAACGGCACAGAGTTCATTTTCATGTTCCCCTTTCCTTGTCTCTAACTTATTCCTCCAAAAGTGACATATCTGGGACTTACTCTCTGTAACATAATTATTTGGTCAATTCTAGTTTACACATAGCTTACTTTCTGAATTGCTGACCTGTACCCCCATGAGAAACACATTTACTGACTAGATTCTAGCATTTATGTGCAGCCAGGATATACTGTTTTCTTCAGTTTCTCAGGTTAGATCTGTTTCCCTACCCTTCGCGTGGTCGTGTTCTTTACTTGTAGTGGAGTGAGGTTTGCATTCTATCTGGGTTTCCTCCCGTATCCAGATTTTTCAAAAATCCATCTTTCGCCAGTAATTTGGGATGCCACCTTTGTCACATACTGTTGCCACACGTGTCGGGGTCTATTCTGGACATCCTGTTCCAGCCCTACTAGTCGTCTGTGTGTTCACACTTTGAATCACAGAGGTTCTAGAGTGCGTCTTAATGTCAAGGAGAGCTAGTCTCTTGTTTTGCTTTCTCAGTGTTTTCCTGGCAATTCCTGCCTGTTGCTTTTCCTGTGGATGTAGAATCTTGCTCTAGTCTGAGTGGGGTTGAGTCCGGAACGGGGCTGCCTTCCTGAGGACAGGGTGCAGAGACGTGGGAGTTTGTGGTTATGCTGCATGCGCGCCGGGCTTCCTGAAACTCCAAGGATCAAGCAGAAAGGGAAGGGGAACCTCTGGGTCCTTATTTTAATTTCATAATGTATTTCCTTTGTGAGACTGCCCCTTGACATTAACTTCCCTAGCAAAATATTTCCAGGGATTTCATTCAGAAGCTGTCATACATAAGAGGGCATACATGGCACCTCCTGACGGGCAGGGGCAGGAGGTGGCATCGGGGCTGCTTAAGGCAACGTGGTGTCTTCAGGCTGGTGCAGAAGGTGCGTTGTTTCACACGCAGTCCCGGCGGCTGTAACGACTCCCGCAAGGGGTCAGCTGCCTGCCTGGTGCTAGGCTCTGTGCTGGGTGCTGCGCTTTCAGCCACGCAGCTTGGCACACAGGGCGATGTCATCCCCAAGCCCCTGGTCAGCAGGTCACACCAAAACAAGCTCCAGCCGTGGAGAATGTCAGCAGAGCAGCCCCCAAAGCACGACTTCATCAGGCTTGAGAAGTAGACTTAATTCTTCCCTGATGATTTTTAGGGGGTGGGATCAGTGTTGCTAAGACAGGGTGAGGTTAGAAGCGTGTCAGTGACAACGTTCTGTGCCTCGTAGGTTTACCCTGGATCACTGGGAATTCTTGAGAAACAGCCCCGTGATGACTCCATTCTTGTTCCTCTGCACTGCGCTTGCCAGGAGAGCTTCGGTGCCTTTTTGTACCATTTAAATTCCCTACCCTTGATCTGACCTTGTAGTTGGAACCAGCACATCACAGCTGAGAGTCTCAGAAATAGATGAGATACGGAGGGAAGTTGGGGGTCTGAATCTCTTTTTTAACCAGTCAGTCGGAGCTCACTTGACGATGATGTACTTTCTGGAACATGTCAGGAAGAGAGTTTAAGAAGAGTTTCGTTCCGGGGTCGTATTGTAGGCATAAGTGTTCAGCTTCTCAAGAGAACTTATTTTTAAAAGGCCAAGACTTGGTTGGCAATCCAAGCCTGATTTGTTCTTTTATAAAACATCAATCTTGTTGCCTTGTGGTCATATTGATTACTTGCACGTCTTGCACTTGGAGATTTTAATTGCAAGAACCAAAATGGACGTAGGGCGACAAGCCACAGAGGACTTTTCTGGAAGCTTATGGGGATGCACAGAGCCGAGGGCGGGGTTGAACCAGGAGACCCTGGAGGGCAGGAGCCTGGCAGCTCTGGAGGAACCCGATCCTTGGGCATGGCCACCGGCCCAAGTTCATTTCCAGCCAAGGAATCCCAAATTCCAGGGAGAAGCAGCCACAGCCCCCCACTGCCCCCCCACCCCGGGTTCCCCCTCACGCGCCGTTTGGGCAGTGGGAGAGAAGGGGGCCACCCTCAGTGGAGTGCCGGCGCCCACGCGGGACAGGGAGAGGTGATTCTCTGAAACCGGAGAGAGTGCTTTCCCAGAAGAAGGGCAGCACAGCCCTTGAACCTGCTGTGCTTGATCTCCAGACCCACCGTCCACCCCAGGAGCCTGGGCTTCTCCCCTTACACCGTAAACACGGACTCTCAAAATATCCTTTGCCAACTTTATTGCAACATCTTTGGTTTTGTCCCTGAGTTCCTTACTGATATTTGCCCGTTGCTGCTATTTAGAGGCATGGATTGAACCAAAAGAAGTCAGACCACATTTTCTGAGGTCTGCCGAGCTTTGCGGCAAGTACGTCATTGCCTTTAGAAAGTAGCCACCCTGCCTGGCACTGCACCCATCTCCTCACTGTGCTTTTCCGTTCCAGGGCCCGCCACTCCTCTGCTTCCAGGAGGACCCGCTGCAGCAGCCCCTGGAGCTGGCCATGGGACAGGTGTCCAGCGTGGCCCAGTCAGCCCAGGAGAAGGTGAGCCGGGCACCGTCACCTGCCTTGGGCCTTTCCTCACCGAGGAAGCGAATTTAAAGTGGGGTTGGAGGGCTTCCCTGGTGGCGCAGTGGTAGAGAGTCCGCCTGCCGATGCAGGGGACACGGGTTCGTGCCCCGGTGCGGGAAGATCCCACATGCCGCGGAGCAGCTGGGCCCGTGAGCCATGGCCGCTGAGCCTGCGCGTCCGGAGCCTGCGCTCCGCAACGGGAGAGGCCGCGACAGTGAGAGGCCCGCATACTGCAAAAAAATAAATAAATAAAAATAAAGTGGGATTGGATAACTGAGTCACGTTGCTGTGTAGCAGAGATTGACGCAGCATTGTAAATCAGCTAGACTTCAACTTAACTGCGCTCCGAACGGGAGAGGCCGCGACAGTGAGAGGCCCGCATACTGCAAAAAAATAAATAAATAAAAATAAAGTGGGATTGGATAACTGAGTCACGTTGCTGTGTAGCAGAGATTGACGCAGCATTGTAAATCAGCTAGACTTCAACTTAAAAAAGAAAAAAAGCTGGGGTGGGGGAATTTATTCTTAGAATTATTGAAAACGCCAGACACCTTACATCAAAAAAATAAATAAAATCTGATCCATCAACTTGATGACTAGATAAATAAAATATGGCACATCCACATGATGGAGTATTATTTGGCCTCCTAAAGGATACAGTTCTGACACGTGTTCCCACGTGGATGAGCCTCGAAGACACTCCACTAACTGAGAGAAGCCAGACATGAAAGGACACGTAAGATTCCATTTATATGAAATATTCAGAATAGATAAATCAGTAGAGACAGAAAGTAGATTAGTGGTGTCCAGGGGCTGGGGCCGGGTAATGCTTGAGGGGACGTGAACATTGACTGCTCAGGTGAACAGGGACAGGGTTTTGGGGGGTGACGAAAATGTTCTAAACTGGTGATAATTTGTACAATGCTGTGAAATATATTTGTACAACGGTGAAATTTGTACAGTGCTGTGAAATATATTTAAAAACCATTTAATTGTTTAGTTTAAATGGGTGAATTATATCTATCTCTTTATATATATAGTTATATAAATAATATGTGAATAATTTCCATAACACGATATATAGATTTGAGTCATTTAGATATTACGTCGAGTTTATTTTATAGCTGCTAACAGCTCACATTGCTGAAGTTACTTATTAGACTGGTCAAATACCATAAATAATTGTAAGGTTTTTTTTTTGTTTTTTTTTTTAACAAAAAGTATCTGTACAAGTGCTGAGAAACTCTTAGGTACAAGGCTTACCCTTGTATCTCTGTATATTTTATTATCAAATTAAACGCATATCATTTAGCAGACAGCAAGGAGGGGACACCTGGGTGGCCCCCGGGCCCAGAAGGAGCTCACATCCAGCCCCCTGGAACCCCACCTCTTGTGTATCTCCTCCCTGGCTCAGCTAGAGCATTGTTTGGGCATTTCAAACGTTTATTGTTCTGTGTGCACTATTTCACAAGAAGCTTTCTCCGTATAGAACGTGACAGTTTGGAGGTTCATCCAGGTTGATTTGTGTCGCTCTAGTTCATTAGCTGGAACTACAGTTCAGGATTCTGGGTGGACCAGGGCTGCTTTTTCCACCTTCCACTGATGGATAATTAGGTAGTTTTCTCTTTTTCTCAAGTACAGCAGAGCTGCCGTGGACTGTCTCCTGAGTCCTCAGGCACAAGAACAGGAGTATCTCCAGGGCAGGAGTGGCATTCCTAGGTTGTAGGTACGCACGCTTCAGCTCCACCATGGATTCCAGAATTGGTCGCCCAGGGGCTGGCCCAGCTTCCTCTGCCCGGGCAGCGCCGGGAAGCTCTCTTTCCCCACCCTTGGCCGATACGGGGGTCACAGAGCTCCATAATCCCTGCAACAAGCATGGAGAAGTCTCTGGAAGATATTGGGAGGAAACTGGTGGCCACAAGGCAGGATGCTGACACCGGCACAGCCCATAACAGCTGGAAGGGGCCTTGCGAGCAGATGCTCCAGTGCCTAAGTTTCAAAGGCTGGGGGACTGAGGGACAGATTGCTGCTGGCCTCACCTACCCAAGGCCCCTGCTTGGGAAGTGCCCCTGTGCAGTGAGTGCCCTATTATTACAAATAGACCCCAGGTCCCTTTGTAGTGGACAGTTTCTGTTTGCTGATTTCTGACACTGTCAGCGTTAAGAGAGGGACAGATCTCAGGGGCTGGCCTGGAGGTGCCGGGAGGGAGCAGAGATTGGAAATGGCAATAGACTGTTTTTAAAGGTCTTGATATATAGTGCCGGAAAAGCATCCTTTGGAAAGTGGACAGTTAAACTGTGTTTGTTTTAATACCATTACAGAAATTGTGCATACCCGTCAAAAAGTTAAAAACGATATATAGAAGTGCGTAAGCTTTGTTTTAAGTGCGCCCGCTTCCTCTCTGCTCTCAGCCTTCCTTCCTCTGCTCCCCCCCCATAGGACCGTGGGCGGCTGTCCACACTATCTTCTAGGAAGCTTTTCACCCAGTAAACTACTTGGAAAGTGCACACGATCTTGTTTGCTTTTGCAAGTTTCTTCGTAGTTCTTGACTCCTGTGTTTTCTTGACCAAGGACCGATTTTGTGGAAGACGACTTTTCTACGGATTGGGGGGGGGGGGAGCAGTGGAGGGGGATGGTTCAGGCGGTAACGTGAGCGATGGGGAACGGCAGGTGAAGCTTCGCTCGCACGCCCACCGCTCGTCTCCTGCTGTGGGTTCCTGTTAGGCCACAGACCGGCCCTGGGGTTGGGGATCCCTGCGTTAAGCAAAGGACAGGCGTTGTCCCAGGAGCTCGTGCTCTAGGACTGCCTGTCGGGCAGGACACTGATGACGGTGTCTTCCTCCTCTTAGGATCTAAACACCCGCCATGGGTTCCAAACTTAGGTTGAATCCTGTGCCAGCAACGTCATGTGCTCTCTCTGCTCTGTGTAATTCTTGAGAAGGGAAGAACCGTAGCAGAGTCTGAGGACTCAGAAGGTGTCCAGGGAATGCAGACAGGAGATTCAATGACATCCCCCTCCCCTTTCCACGCTCCCTCTGGAGTTGTCAGGGTCTGTGTTTCTCATCCCCCTAACTCAGTCCTGACAAGGGACGTGTGGATGACATTTGAGGTACCAAAAGGGATGACTCTGGTCTGGTGTCTAGTCACGTCTTCAATCAAGTAGATGAGAATGGGGTTCTGGTCTCCCTTTGTGAGCATCTTCCCAGCTTGGGTTTGGTCTTGAGTCTCCCGGCACGACCCTCGCAGAACAGAACTGGGTCTCCCCTGCCTTCCAGTTGCCATGTGCTCGGACTTTTTCCTGCAGCCCCCAAAGACCCCCATGTGCCAGAGCAACTACCTTTGCAAGTACCTGGCTCATCAGCAAGCCCCCCACCCCCCATCCTGCACAGAGAGTGGGGTCTTGCATAGCTTAGAGCATCTGAGTCACCTTGCAGGACCTGTGGTAGATGCGCAGTCCACACCCTGCAGCTGCGGCTGAATTGGGGGCTTCTGAGCAGTTTACTCATAACTCTTCTGACACCAAATGTGTGCGGTTTTTCTTGCACGCAACAAGCAGTCCTCCAGTTCTCTGGACGCCAATAGGGTGTCCTACAATTCAACTCGATTCTGGCACTAACTACCCACACAGCACAGACCCTACAGGTTAAGGGCTCAGCCCAAGACTGCCCCTCACTTTAGACGCCAACCCCAAGTCTGGGCCACCTGTACCCACCAACTGGCTATAAAGCGGCAGGTTCCCACAACCCCTTCCAGATGCTTGATCGTTGCTAGAACAGCTCACAGAACTCGGGAAAGCACTTTACTTACTATTATCAGTGTCTAATAAAGGACACAGCTCAGGAACGGCCAAATGGCAGATACCTGGGACGGGGAAGGGAGAAGGGGTGGGGAGCTTCCACACTCCCCACGTGTACCGCCCTCCCAGGACCAGAAGCTCTCCGAACCCCATTGTTTAGGGGTTTTCTGGAGGTTCCATTACAGAGGCATGGCTGATTAAATCACAGGCATGGGTGTGTTCCCTCTCTAGTTGCCATGCCCTCCCCTGAAGTCCAGGTGGCAAAGCTGCTACCCTCTAACCACGCATTGGTCTTTCTGGCCCCCAGTCTCCATCCTGATGTTATCTAGCCCCCCACCCCCACCCCGCCCCGCAACCACTAGTCATCTTAGTATACAAAAGACATTCGAGATTCCTCGGGCTTTAGGAGCTGTGTGCCAGGAACTGAGGACAAAGACGAGATATTTATCCCAAGAGGTAAGCTGTGCTGGGGCAGGGGCATTTTTCTAAAGGAGTTCTCCCCATGCAGGGCGGGCATCTTTTCAGGTGGCGACTGGAAGCGCCCCTGGGTCTCCAGGGCTCTCTGTGTCCTCGCTTCCAGTCTCAACACGCCCCCAGTACATTTCTCTCTCCCAGACTGTAATTGCACTCTTACCCAAGAGCAGCGAGTTTCAGCTATGTTCTCTTTCCTCATGTCCTAGGAGAGGTTTGCTCCAGAATGTTTGACCCAGAAGGAGCAAACTTAATTTTTCAAGTGGCCTGAGAGCAGCTCTTCCTTCCTGGGGTGCAGCCGTAACCCCTCCAGGGCAAATGCGTGGGTCCGGTCGGAAGCTTTGTGAAGGCGTGAGGTCTACAAGGGCAGCGTGGGAGCTCTCCAAACGTGAATCAGGGTTAGGAGTGTTGTGCTGGGACAGGCACTCGCTGCAAAGGCCACACATTTACTTAGCAAGCGTGGCAAGTGTCCCTGTGAACAGGATGTATATGTGGAAGGCTTGCCAGGCAAAGCAAGGGTCACTTGCTGCTGGGGGACTGCAGTGACGCTGGCCTTCTCGGTGTGAGGCCCTCACTGAGCCACGGGCTTTGTGTCTGTAAAGAATGAATCCCTTCCTGGCCCCGGCCTGTGCAGCACCTGCAGGGCCCCTGCCACGTGGTAGCTCTGATGCCGTCGGGCAATAAGGGCCGTGTCTGTCCTCATTAGTGCCCACAGCTCTTCTCTGCCCAAGGAAGCATTGTGTCCATTGTACGGAGGAGGAAACTGAGGCCAAGAGAGGCTAGGGCACTCGGGCAAGGGAACTAAGAGCTGCTGAATAACAGAGGCTGGAACTGAACCCGAGTCGGCCTCCAGAAATGAGCTCCAACCGCAATACACCATAAACAGCACTGTTACTATTATTCTTTACATTTTTATTATTATCATTTCACTTAAGCTCCCACCCACCCCCACCAGGAAAGAGACGGTGAAAATGGGAAAAAAGGAACTGAAAGGCACTCACTAACCAACCCTTGCTTCTGTAAAACCATAGCAACAAACAGACCTCGGGCAGTTGCATGGAATTTCCCCTGGAATCTCATTCCACAGTGTATGTCGGGGAACCCCACAGCAGTCACTGGGATGAATTGTATATTGTGAGCACACGGGTTTTTTCTGCCTAAGGCTGTTACACATTCATATACTAAAGTATACCCGGGGAGCTTCTGGGCACCCCTGTGCTCTTTCCAGACCTTGGTGGACCCCTTACTTTGCAGGGGTAGAGCACGCAAAGTTGTAGCTGCAAATAGGAAATTTGGTTGACTCTTTTTTGACTGTGCATGTCTTGAAATTCCAGGTACCCCATTAGCCTGGTATTTATGCTAAAATACTAACAGGTTGTGAAATTGTTTTGAAGCCAGGTCTTTCCAAGGGCAGGTGCAAAATTCCTCATTGGAGGCCCCGCCCTTTGAGATGTGAATGGGAGCAGTGTCTCTGGGAGGGCCACCTTTTTGTCTGGATAAAGGCATGTGGAATTCTGGGCTGAGTCAGCCCTCAGGTACTAAACCTGCTGAAGACCAGGTAAAAGGACCCTCGGGTAAGCTGGGGTTTTGTTTGTGAGTTGGAACACACCCGAGCAGCAGTGGCATTAGGTGGAGGTGTGACCAAGTGCCTTCATTTTAAAGGAAGCGTCCTGTGTATGTCTTTTAATGCATAGAGTCCATGGAGGACAACAGCACATTCTTGGATTCTCAAGCCAAGGAATATGCCCACATTAAACCACATCATGTAGTAACACTACCTTCTGGTCGTGTACCATTACTGAAAAGCCTCGTTGTTCTTTTTAAAGTATCCCAACAAGAGAAGGGATGGACGGTGTAGTTGGGGGTGGGGTATCGGAGCCCGTGTGGTCCACGGCACACCCCTCGAGGGGGATGAGATAGAGCATCTACCCAGCATTCCTTGGGGTTGGCTGCCATCTTGTTTCCAGCGTTTTTCACCTCGGTCCACTGGGAGAGTCCTTCTGGAAATACACCTTCAGCCAGATATTGTGAACAAGCAGGCAAGTAGGGCTAACTTTATAGATGTTCTGAGAATAGTCAGCTCTGACGCAGTTTACTTTTTCAATTGAGTCTGTTCCAGAGTAGAGGTAATATTCTCTGTCAGGCTCGTGCCGTCTTAAAGAATACTTACAGGGCCAAGACTGGGTTGCAGAGTTGGGGAAGAAATCTGACTGGGAGCTCTGAAGGGTTAGCGAAGGGTCTTTACTTCCATTTTTATTTTGGAGTTCTTTCCCGCACGATGTCATATAGCGTGATTGAAGTGAAATATATTGAGTGACATAAACCTTTTAGGTCCTTTTTCTCAGCTGTATTCCTAATTCTTTTGGAGACAAAAGTAATTAAACTATTTCCAGCTCTCTCGAGTGTTCTCAGAGGAGGAGCTGAGGCAATCATACAAGAGGTTTAATTGAAAAGGAAAGTGGAAAAGTGTGGTGAGATTGACAGATATCTGAGGACTTTCTTGTTGGCAAGCAATAGCAAAACCTGGGACTGCCTAGGCCTGGAATTCTTTGGGCCCCTGTCTAAACAAAGGAATATAGTTTGAAGATAAGACCTATTTGCATAGGTATGTGACTGAGTTTAAGGTCTGGAGGCTAGAGAGAAAAAAAAAAAAACCTTGACTGATGGCCCCCCCTGCCGTTATAACTAAACGTGCCCACTTTCACATCCTAAAGATGCTTCCCTCAGCTGCCTCCCCTCTTGACCCTTGGGGGTGTACCAGGGACCCTGACCCTTCACCTGTCAGCGCAGCTGCTCCTTGGGCTAAAGACTTGCACCTTTGAAACCCTCCCCATGTGGAGCCCACCCCCCATGAAAGGCTCTTATATGTAGAGAGGAGGGAGGAAGGGGATTTATCTGAATACACCTTCTGTTGTGTGATTTTTTTTTTTTTT
>NW_006779682.1:469974-472724 GCF_000442215.2 Lipotes vexillifer
GGCCTCTCACTGTTGCGGCCTCTCCCGTTGCGGAGCACAGGCTCCGGACGCGCAGGCTCAGCGGCCACGGCTCACGGGCCCAGCCGCTCCGCGGCATGTGGGATCTTCCCGGACCGGGGCACGAACCCGTGTCCCCCGCATCGGCAGGCGGACTCTCAACCACTGTGCCACCAGGGAAGCCCCTGTTGTGTGATTTTTGAAATGGTTTGTGTAATCGAGGATTTCTTTGCTTGCTTTGGGGAAAAAAATCTCAAGAATAAAGCAGGTGGATTTGTGGCTGGCTGCTTTCAAGGGAACTCGCTTCTGTGTGTCCAGATCTTGGCTTCAGGGCCTCCACCACAGAAGCTAGATATTGCTTCAGTTTAACTTTAAAAATCCAGTACCGATATCAGACTGCTTCAGGGGGAGGCCCACACATGAAAGGTTTGACAGCCATATTTAAACAGCCCTGTATAATTGGGATGCTCCAAGGAGCTGACTTGTAAACTTCAGAAGGGAGCCTCATGAACACGACTGTGTTTGGGGCAGGGAGACTCTAGGGTCAAGATCAGGGTCTCTACCCGCTCGTGCATATGTAGGTGGAAGTCAACCCTGGACACTCTGGCACTAGCTGGAAGGGTCTGCTTGACCTGTGGCCTCAGGTGATTCCGCCTTCTGCTGCTCAAAGAGGGGACCCCTTGGGGGTGCGGACGGCCTCGCCGCTGTCTGCCTGGGTGAGAGAATTTAATCCCCGTTGTGGATGACACCTTAATGCACTAAAAGAAGATTACTTATTTTTAAAGCCTCCTTTCCATTTTGTTCTCATCCATTTGGCAAATGGGACATTATTACTCTCAGAGAGGCAGGGGCAGAGCCTGACCCTGGACACGGATTTGGCCTAATGGTCATATCCCTCCAGCTGGACCCATAGGAACAGTGGTGGCATTTTGTTTGGCCATATCAAAACTGATCAGATTGTTGATTCAATTAGTTTTTCCAGCTGAATATACTAAAGAGAGGCCAAGAAATGGTTGGTCTATATGTCAGGTGTTATTTAGAGGGTCAGGAAGCCATAGGGCCAGGGAAGACCCTCCGGGGGGGGGGGCTCTGTGAAAGGGCATTCAGACCTTTATATGTCCCATTTTTAGTGACTGCACTTACTTTCCTGATGTGACTTGAATGGTAATTGTGACCTTTGGAGGCTTGCATTCTAGAAGTTTTAAAGTCTTTTAAAATCTTTGTTGGATTATTTGTTTATTTGCTTTTAACCGGGTGCTTGGGCTATCTGTGTATCAGGAATGGAGCAGTGGGGTAGCTTTTTGTAGAACTGGGTACAAACGGAAACCAAACTCTTTCTTGAGTCAGGGCGCTAATGAAGCTGTCAGTGTTCTCAGTAACATTCTAATTAGCTTAGTGTAGACGTTTCCAAAGAAGTCAACCAATCACTGTCTGGTTTTTAATTTTAAGCAGTAAAACAGCCTCGGCTATTGAGGCAAAGAACAGAGAATTTTCTCCGTGTCATGCCACTTGTGTGTGTAACTCATCCGGCATGAAAATACATTCCTTCTGGGACTTCCCTGGTGGTCCAGTGGTTAAGACTCCGCGCTCCCAATGCAAGAGGCCCAGGTTCTATCTCTGGTTGGGGAACTAAGATCCCCCATGCCACGTGGCTCGGCCAAAAACAAAAACAGGTTCCTTCTAAAAGGATTGTTTATAGAGCATTTATTTTTAAAATGAATAGATGACGTTTCTTATATAAACATTTTTTTGTGCCACTCTTTGATGAGCTCTGGCGATGCAATAACATGAGGAAGATATAGAACTAATCCACATAAATCAGTCCCCTGAGAGGGACTTGACAAGAATGGATGAAAATAAGGGTTGTGCGGTTTTCTGCCAGTATTTGGAAAAGGCAAGATTTTCTTTTTCTAACCCTGCTCTGTCAAGAGCATTTATAGTGGACACTGGAAATGGGCCCCTTGCTGGGGGGCCTGGTATGGTACAGGTCGGGTTCTTGTTGGAGGGGCAAGTGGGCCCCGAACGGCGAGGGTTAGCCAGGGATCAGCAGGGGGACATGTTTTTAGTCTGAACTTTGTGACGTAGCAGTTACCCTGACAAAGTAACTGTTTTGACAGTCTTCCTACTTGGTATTTTAGGTTCTAAATCCACCAGAGAATTAAAAGAATTTTTCCTTCCTTCCCAAGTGACACCATCCAATATGGGGTCAGCAGTTTCCTGGGGAATGTGGGATCCATCCCACCGTACCCTCATCCTCTGCCGACCCGGCTTTGGCCAGACGCACGGGCTGCCTGCTGGACCCCCTCCATCCTCTCCCACTGTCCTTCCTCCCCCTCTGCCTTTGCACACCTGGCACCTGGCCTTCTGGTCATCCCACACTGGGCTTGCTTGGCGTCTTTGCCAGGAGGGTGGCCGACCCCACGTTCTGGAAGGTCTGCTCCTGTAGGAGGACTCTGTGACAGAAACGCGATATTTCTCTATGCGGTAGCAGCGTTCACACTCATCCCTCTAAAATGCTTTGTGATTTATGTCAGGAATATGGTCAGGTTTATTCCTGATGTAATTATTTTGTCTTGTAGGTCTTTAAATGAGCTCATTTTACAACTTTTTTTTTTTTTTTTTTTTGCGGTATGCGGGCCTCTCACTGTTGTGGCCTCTCCCGTTGCTCTGGATGCGCAGGCTCAGCGGCCATGGCTCACGGGCCCAGCCGCTCTGCGGCACGTGGGATCTTCCCAGCCCGGGGCACGAACCCG
>NW_006779682.1:472830-489543 GCF_000442215.2 Lipotes vexillifer
TTGCGGTACGCGGGCCTCTCACTGTTGTGGCCTCTCCCGTTGCGGAGCACAGGCTCCGGACGCGCAGGCTCAGCGGCCGTGGCTCACGGGCCCAGCCGCTCCGCGGCACGTGGGATCCTCCCGGACCGGGGCACGAACCCGCGTCCCCTGCATCGGCAGGCAGACTCCCAACCACTGTGCCACCAGGGAAGCCCTGAGCTCGTTTAATAATTCTGCTTTTGTTAAGGCTATATCATTTTGTAACTGTTTAATATTTCATTCGTTCTTTGAATTATCCCTGCATCTTTGAAAACCACAATAGGTTAAAATTTATTTAAATAGAAACAATCTCTTGCGTTCTGGGTACGTTTTTTATTTTTTCCTTGTAACATCCATAAGAAGTTTTCTTTTTAAGGCCCATTTTTAGTGAGAGACGGTGGCTAAATGGCGTTCACTCCACGTGAATGTGGAACTGTCTGGGCAATTTAAAATCGGCCACGTGGAGAAATAGAACAAAGCCATGTTTAAAGAAAAAGATCTTTATGAGTAGAAAGAGCCTAACTAGATTTGGGCAAAGCCAGAGTTAGCTCCCAGGAATCCACCAGGAAGAAAAGATCTGAAATACTGTTTCTAGTTTTCAAATTACTGCCTAATGGAAAAGGTGTGAATCTGGATATTCATCCATATTTGAAACTCTGAATTCTTGTCCTTGTTAATTTATAGAGTCCAGATTATTTTGTTCAGTGAAATGAAGGTGGGTAAGGTGCAAGCTCTCCTCTCTCTTGCGTAAAGTACCGTCGTTTTATGGCCCCTTCTCTAGGTGGTGTTTTGTCACGTGGTGGGCGAGACCATCCAGTTCCTGGTCAGCGTGGGGCTACCCTCGTCCGAGGACACGGGGCGCCCGCTCTACAGTGTGCGGCTCTCCCCGCTTCATCTGCAGGTAAAGTTGGGGAGACTGAGCGAGTCCTAGGAACACAGTTCTCATAAACCTGCAGGGTGAGAGGGGTGCGATCACAGACGTGCATGCTCCTGTTTTCATTGATTACTGTTCATTTCATAAGTTTCGAGCTGTCACCTTCCATATTATATTGTCTCTGTAGGAAATAAAGTGTGCGTGAAATAGGTGTATGTATATACACACACATATATACACACATAGGTATGTATATACACAGACACGTATATATACATACATATAACGAATTCAGAGTTTCCCATCCATCAAATACGGGAGATATGGTATTTTTCAAGGCACTGAAGCATATCAAGGGTGTGTCGACTGTTAGATTAAGGAAAATGGCATCTGAGAGAAGGCAGGTGGTTCTATTTCAGGATCAAGTACTAGACCTCAGAAGTCTCCCGCAGCTTGGAAAACAGCTTAGGGGCTGGACTTGGCATTCCTCCTTTTAGTGTTTGACAAGTCAGCTTTAAAAGGCCCCTTATTATTTTTATATGTTAAAGGATGAGTACTACCATTATTTTTGGGGTAATAGACATTATTATAATAATTATATTAGACTTACATAATTATAACTTTTATGATTGATATATTTATATATTGTATATATAACATTAATTATACATAAAGCAATTATAAATAGAAACATATGTAATAATTATAATAGACTTATTAGTGAAACTTCTAGATGCCTCAACCATCAGATAGCTGTGCATGTCACACACACAGAAGCAGAAGTTCACTGAAGCTCTTGTTTAGCCGGTGTGTAAAAATTGTGAATTTCTGGGTCTGCTTCGGGGGTCACTGCTGATTCAAGCCGTTCCCTCTCCTCTGTCCTTGTGCTTGACTGCTAATTTGGGAGACGAGCACAAATCATTCAGGGTTCTCAACCACAAGGGAAGATTATATTCCATTTGCTTTGCTTAAAAGACATGGGTTTAAACAACCAGAGCAAACAAAAATTTCTGGCTCCCTAAATGGCTTTTCTCTGAAACCCAGCCTCCCCAGCCCTACCCTGGTAACGCTCCCTTTCCGAGAGTCGAAGAGATTAAGTTGACCTCGTGGACTTGTCAGATGTTAAAGCCCTGCTGCTCCCCACCTAGTTTTTTGGACAATGTGATTAGAAGATTATTTTAAAGTCTGGGACACACGTACCCAACATGACACACGTTTCAGGATGGGGTGAGTGCAGGAAGGACCACAAACATTCAGCAAGGAAACATAGTTTCTGAGATGCTGTTTATGTGCCATTTTCGGCAGCTCAGATACAGGTAACACAATTGTATCTTTGATCTCTTACCATAGTTTAAAAGCAGCCTGTGGATTACCTCTCAGAGCAGGGGCAGCTGCTAGAGGTTGGTGAATTATTAATGCTCATGGCAGGAGGCATCCTGTCCTCTGCCGTTCTTCAGATAAAAGATGCATAGAGACGAGCGGCTAACCCCTCTCCCCGACCCGGTGGGAACGACTCAGGGACTGTGGCAATGAAATTAAAGTGCACTTTTTTTTTTTTTTTTTGCGGTACGCGGGCCTCTCACTGTTGTGGCCTCTCCCGTTGCGGAGCACAGGCTCCGGACGCGCAGGCTCAGCGGCCATGGCTCATGGGCCCAGCCGCTCCGCGGCATGTGGGATCCTCCCGGACCGGGGCACGAACCTGTGTCCCCTGCGTCGGCAGGCGGACTCCCAACCACTGCGCCACCAGGGAAGACCTAAAGGGCACTTTTGCGAGAGTCACCCAGAATTATAGGGCAAGGGAAGCATCATTTCTCTTACCTCATGCTAGTTGCTAATGTGAGGGAGAGTACTGAGTACTGAGAAAACAAGTCTAAAGCCATTCTCTCCTTCCCTTTCCCTGGGTGGTGGGGCGGAGGCATGGAGGTGGGAAGGGTCAAGATTTTGGCTTTAGAATGAGTCTTCAGCTGAAGGAGGAAGGATGGCGTATTAGTTTGCTATAGCTGCTGAAACAAATCACCATAATCTTAGCTGAAAACAGCACACATTTATCATGTCACCATTCTGGAGGTCTGATGTCCAACACAGGCTAAAATCCTGGTGTTGGTGGGCTGCCTTCCTTTCTGGAAGCTCTTGGGGGAGAATCTGTTTCCTTGCTTACCCGTCATCAGCAGGATTCCGCTGCTTATGGTTGCAGGACTGCGGGTCGAATTCCTTGCTGGCTGTCAGCTAAGGGCAAGGTCCCAGGTTCGAGAGGCAACCTCATTCCTGGGTTCCTGGCATCCTTCTCTGTCTTCCAGTCACATCTCCCTGGCATGCTCGTCTGTCTTCCTCTTCCATTTTTAAGGGCTCCTGTGCTTCCCCAGGGATCACTGGGTTAATTCAGGGTTGCCACCACACCCCAAGGTCCTTACCCTAATCACATCTGTAGAGTCCCTTTTGCCATGTGAGGTAATATATCCAGAGGTTCCAAGGATTGGGGTGTGGACATCTTTGGGGGGGCAGGCGTTATTCTACCACAACAGATGGGTAGGGCCAGAAGGGGCATCGGGAGAGATCAGAGTCCGAGTGGAGGTCGTGTAGTGGCCCTGGCAAGAGAGGATAAGAATGCTGACGGCTCTGTACACAACCTTCGGGGGCTGTGTCAGCATGTGGGGCTGGACAAGGCGTCCGGCTCCCTTCTCTTTGTCCCTCCAGCTCCATTATGCCTTGGTGATGCTCTCAGAAGAGAGCTGCAAGGCAGAGGGTTGGTTATCAAGAGGCTGCAGGGTTTTCATGGCACCTGGCCTTTAGCCCCGACCCTGACGTTCCTCTCCAAGTGACAGGCTGAGGCAGAGGAAGGCGCCGGGGAGGGCGGGATGGGCTACACAACGGGGAAAGGGAGGTCAGGGGATTTGGGACCCTCCTTTCCATTTTGAAAGCACACAGTATGCCAAGGAGGCGATAAATAACAGTCTAAGAAAACAAATGAACACACAGACACATTTTGAGGCTCCAGTGAAGAGAGCAGTCCTCCAATAACCTTTTTTTTTTTTTTTTTTCCTTTAATAGCTGGAGCTCCACATGAAGGAGAAGAGAGAAGACATTCGGATCAAGTGGTCCTTCATCAGCGCGCCGGAGATGGCCATTACGGTCCAGCCCAAAGCACCGGGGGAGGTCAGTCCGTGAGTTTTTGTGATTCCTCCCTCGTGTACGTGCAAACATGGCACATTATGACCACCTGCTCTGGGAGACGGGGCCTCTGGTTAATGCGTGTCTGATGTGTGATCCCGGGGAATGCACAGGGCAGTGATGGGGCAGTGTTGGTGGGCAGGGTGGGGGGTAGGGGAGGTGGGGAGGGGCTTCCGTGGATTTAATGCCAGCTCTCACCTGGGCTGCACCTGCAGTCACCTGGCAGCTTTTAAAAATCCTGAAGCCTGCCCTGTCCCCCAGGCAGGTTTAATTGGACCAGGGATTTTTTAAAGCACTTGTGTGCAGCACTTGTGTGCAATGGTTGAAAACCATGGCAGTGATGGAACCTAGGTTTTCCTCACGGTTCTATCACACCTGACCCTCAGATGCTTTCCTTCACTGTGAGGGCACTCGACTCACCTACAGCTCAGCCTGAGTCCAAAGCCTGGCTTCCAAGACCACCACCTCCTTTCTCCGCACAGCTTTTGCAAAGCTGTGTCTCAAGTCTGAAGGTGATCTCCCCGCTTCCTGTGGTCCTGGGGGTGTGAGGAAGTGAATTTGGGAGAAGGAGGGGCCTGCCGAGTCACATGGGTGCTGTCACTTTCAGTTGCTGGAGGGATTGTGCAAAATTTAATAATTTGTCCATAAATAGTATAACTGTTTGTGCCTTGATATAGGTGTAGGCAGTTTGTTTTAAGACTAAGAAGTTTGAATTGTAATTCTTTTCCCTTGCGTACGTCAGAAGTGAAATTGTTGGCCTGACCGTTTAGTTGTACAAAGTACGCGTGTTAAGTGTTTCCCTAGTCGCTGCTTTATTTTCTTTTTCTCCTTCCCGCCCACGTTTGCATCTGCTTTCCCCCACCTGGCACTGCTTTTTCAGGCCTACAGTACACACAGAACGGTTCTGTAAACGGCTCCCCTGCCACCTCTGACATCAAACTTCCGAAGGTCAGGATTGCTCTGCTGGTCTTCATAGCAGAGTGTATCCCGCCGAGGGGGTACTGAGTTCTGTGTTCCAAAACTGGTCAAATTAAGTGTTTTCCTCTGCGTGGTTATGTTACCAACTTGATGTGAGTTCATGTAAGCAGATGTCAGCATTTGCTTCTCTTAGTACCGTTTCAGGCTTTGTCCCCCATCTTTGTTGATTTACGTGGTTTTTGCACGCGCAGAATATTAACATAGTTCAAAAGTCAGAATTACATGAACTGTTGTGTGCAAAAGTCCCGTCTCCATTCCCCTCCCCTCCACCCCGTCCATGCCCTGCTCTCTGCTCGCTTGTTTCTTTCGTTTTCGTTTACCCATCCTAGGTTTCTTGTTGCAAAACGGACCTGATTCCCCCATATTCTCACCCACTCAGTGGCATGCTGTGCGCACTCTTCACACCTTGCTCCCCACAAGGCCCTGTACGTTTCTCTGCCAACCATGGGCTCCCCATATTAACGAGAAGCGTGGCTTTCCCAGTGAAGCAATCCTGTGGGATTAAACAGCCCCTTGGAGCTGGGTCCTGTGGGCTTAGTAACCCCTTGGGCCCCCGGTGGTTGAGATGGCATGGGGGCAGGGGGACAGCCCTAAAGGAAGGTCCCCAAGTCAGCTTCTCTGTGGATCTAAAATGTGATGGTCTCTGAGCACCCCAGAACCCATCTTTCCCCCTTGGTTTCCTCCTCTGTAAAGTGAGGAGAAATGTGCGGGTTGAAAAAGATAGATAAACCAAGTACAGTACATCCATACAATGGACTATTATTCAGTCATTAAAAAGATTAGAGTAGTAATATGTGCTAGATTATGAATGAACCTTGAAAACATTGTGCTCAGTGAAAGAAGCCAGACATAAATGACCATGTCATATGATCCCATTTCTATGAAATACCCAGCATACACAAATCCATGAAGATGCAAAAGGCAGATTAGCGGCTGTCAGGGGCTGTCGGGGGGAGGATTGGGGAGTGACTGCTCATGTCAAAGGGTTTACTTTGGAGGTGATGGAAATATTTTGGAACTAGATAGAGGTGACAGTTTTACAACACCGTGTATGTATGTACTAAACACCACTGAAATGCACATACCTTAAAATGGTTACATTTATGTTAAGTGAATTCACCTCAGTTTAAAAATAAGGGTATCAAGAACCTATTGCAATAAGAGAAAGATGATGGTGGAGCGGTTCTCAGTGCAGACCCTGGAGCCTTAGTGCCTGGGCTTAACTCTCAGCTCTGCCACTTATGAGCTGCGAGGCCCCACACATGCTAATTAAATTCTCTGTGCCTCGGTTTCCTCGTCTGTAAAATGGGGGTGATGATTTTCAACGTGGTTGTGGGGATTGAACTAGTTAATATGTGTAAATGCGTAGCATCGAGCCTGACACATCCTAAGAGTGACATAAGTGTGAGCCATTTTGATTATTATTAGTTTAGAGTTCCTGGCAGAGAGTAGATTTTCAATAAATGGCAGATTTGGCCTAAGTTTGCTGTAACAAGGCCTGGCCAGCTGGTTGTCCTTGGGACACCACAGACCAATTTCTGAAATCACTTCCAGCCCCGCAAGTTGGAAGATTTTTCAATAGGTCTGTGGTCCTGGTGGAAATCAAGTCCTGCCAGTGTCCATCCCCCTGCGCAGGGGGGGCTGGAGCCCCACAGTGGGGACATTTACACCAGAGGTGACGAGGGACACAGGGCCCTGGAGCCGTCAATGGCAGAGCCAGAATCATGGCCAGCGTGGCTGAGCATCGGCACTCACCACACTGCAGCTGCTCTCCTGAGACCACAGAATGATGGCGTGGATGCCAGCAGAGCTGGCAGGGTTTGACATTTTCTTTTAGCAAGTGTCCAGCCAGATCTAGCTTTTAAGAGTTCAAAACAAAAGCTATTATATTTAAACAAGGCTTTTAACTGAGATTTTAAAAAATAGATCCTCCTTGCTTAAAAAATGAGAGATAAGATATGCAGAAAAGTGCATATATTATAAGCACGCAGCTCACTGAAGCTTTCACACACTGACCATTCATGAGTACCCAGCACCCAGCTCAACAAACAGAGCAGGGTCAGCTCCCCAGAAAACCCCCTCTACCCGCTTCCACTCACTACCTGCAGCCCCTACAAAGGGTAACCATGCTCCTGACTTCTAACATGTATGAGTCATCTATGCTTGCAACTAATAATTACCTCAAACCCAGCAGCCTGAAACAACACACATTTACCTCATAGTATCTGTCAGTCAGTCCAGGCTTAACTGGGTCCCCTGCTCGGGGTCTCATGGGCTGTCATCATGGTCTGGGCTGACTGCCCTTCCTAGAGCTCGGGATCCTCTTCCAGTCTCCTATGGTTGTTGGCAAAACTCGGTTCCTTGCGGTTGTAGGACTGAGGTTCTCAGTTCCTTGATGGCTGTGGGCTGGGGCTGCTCTCAGCTCCTTGAAGCCCTGCAGTTCTGTGCCATGTGGCCCCCTCACACGTGGAAGCAGACTTCTTCAAGGTTAGGAGGAGAATCTCTTGCTCTGGTTTGCTAAGAGGGAGTTGTATATAACATAACCTTTGGCCATCACATCACTTTGCCGTATTCCATTGGCTGGAAGCAAGTCACGGGCGCCACCTGCCCTCGAGGCAAGGGGATGATGCAGAACATGACTCGTTGAGGGTCATCTTAGAATTCTGCCCACAAACAGCATTAGCTTAGTTTTGCTTGTTTTGGTACTTTAAAGAAAGGAATCATGCAGTACTACGTATGTGTTTTTCTGAGTTTGGTTTCTTTCACTTAACATTATGTCTGTGAGATTCATCTGTGTCTTTGTGTGTGCTTGTACATTGTTTGTGCTCTTCGCCCTGTGGTGTTCCATTGTGTGACTGCACCATAACTTGTGTATCTGTTCAGATATTGATGGATACTTAGGTAGTTTCCAGTTTGGGGTCATTATGAATAGTGGTGCTCTGAACATTCTAGGACACGTGAGCGCGTTTCTGTTGGGTATTAATTATTGTAGCCTTACAGAGCTTGACATCTGGTGATGCAAGTCATCCTGCTGTGTTATTCCTCTAGAAGCTTGTCTTCATGTTTATTGAGCCTTTCCATTTACTTGAATACCATTTATTTTTTTTTCTCCTTATTTATTTTTGATGTGGGCCATTTTTAAAGTCTTTATTGAATTTGTTACATTATCGCTTCTGCTTTTATGTTTTGTTTTGTTTTTTTTTTTTGGCCGCAAAGCATGTGGGATCTTAGCTCCCCATCCAGGGATTGAACCTGCAACTCCTGCATTGGAAGGTGACGTTGTAACCACCAGACCACCAGGGAAGTCCCTTGACTACCTTTTAATTAAAAAAAAAAAAAAAAAATCAAACATCAGGCAAGAAAGAAAAAACATGTGCCTGTATGTTTACAGGAAAGGACTGAAAAGATATACACAGAAATGTTAACACATGTCTATGTTGCACATGTCTTATCTTTAACTTTTAAAAACAAGGAGGATGGGGCTTCCCTGGTGGCCCAGTGGTTGAGAGTCCACCTGCCGATGCAGGGGACGGCAGGTTCGTGCCCCGGTCTGGGAAGATCCCACATGCCGCGGAGCGGCTGGGCCCGTGAGCCATGGCCGCTGAGCCTGCGCGTCCGGAGCCCGTGCTCCGCAGCGGGAGAGGCCGCGACAGTGAGAGACCCGCGTACCGCCAAAAAAAAAACAACAACAACGAAAAAAAACGAGGATGCATGACTTCTGAGATCGGCAAAGATAAGAGTGAGTAAGCGTCTCACTGTCCTAGTCTGATCTCCTGGAGCCCTGGTGACCCCAAGTCTGTTTTGTCCCAGGGACATCTGGAGAGCCATGCATTTGCTTGCCCACTTGTACTCGTGCCTGGTTACGAGATGGTTTGGTGACTCCCTCCTCTTTCGGCAGGACCAGGCGGTTGGGGCAGATGCAGTCTCTGAAAGTCTCAAGGATATTGTGAAGCAACTGGTTAGCTCTGCGTCCCCATCAGCAGTTCTGAGCACAAAGCCTACGGATGTGAGGGGAGTTCAGGTAAACCAGTTCACTGGGTTGTGGGTGCTTCATGACCCCCTGAAGGACCGTGGTCCACCCGCCTGGAGAATTTGTGTGCATTTCCCACGCTCGCCCCCCACCCCTGCACCTTGCCTCTGCCCACCGCCCCCCCGCGGTAGAGCGAGATTGCACGGTCACTTGCTGGTGGGCGATGACCACGGTCTGGGGCAAAGCTCTGAGTTCAGGGCACAGGGTTCCGAAGCCCCACGGGAGGAAAGGAAGAGGTGTCCGGCCCGCTCAGCAGAGTCCAAGCCTAAGTAGCCCAGATCCTCTCTGTTTAGGAACCAGAACTTGACTTTTCGCTGTGCCCCCAGAGCCCGTTGTCTGGGATCGCACCCTCCCAGAACCGAGGTACCTGGGAACTGCCCCGAGGCAGGCAGAGTGAGCGCACTGGACCCACAGACTTTTAGCCCAGGTCGGGGACAGCCTCCGTGCACACTGCCTCTCGGGGGTCTGTCGCCCTCAGGCAGTGTGGACACATGAGGCCATCTCCTCTGTGGGGTCCTTCCCCTGCTGACGACCCCCCTCCCCATGCCAGGGCCCTCCCCACCGCCCAATTAGGTGCCAATTCTCTGGCTAAATTCACGTCCAGGGCATTCGTCCAGGACAGCCTCCCTGGGCTTGGTCCCGCACATCTCTTTTGGCGACACATCTAAAAACCTTGGCTTGAGGTCAATTAATTCTCCCAATCATGAGAAGATCTTTTCGTGATGACTATGCAAAACATACATTTACAGTCCCTAAAGTTATTTTTCCTATGTCTTTCCAGTATTTTTATGTGGCATGGCAGAATATCCACTGTTATTATGTAGTGGGTGGTGAAGTCAGTGTGAAAGTATAACTTTTTTTTTTTTTAAGTCTTTATTGAATTTATTACAGTATAGCTTCTGTTTTTTATGTTTTGGGTTTTTGGCCACGAGGCATGTAGGATCTTAGCTCCCTGACCAGGGATCGAACCCTCACCCTCTGCCTTGGAAGGCGAAGTCTTAACCACTGGACAGCCAGGGAAGTCCCTAAAATATAACTTTTAATATGATTTTTTGATGCAGGCTCTTGGTCTCTGGTTCCTGTTAGGGCATCACCACTGTGCATGTGTAGAGCCTGGAGACAAAATCTCTTTGATTCACTGCACAGATCACTGCACAGATATCAGGGGATCACAGTGCTCTGTGGTTCGCTCTGAGTGTTGAAGGTTATCAGAACATGAGAAACCTGATGCAGCTGAGGAAGCAGATGAGCAGAGGGAGGGGTTTGTGGGCGCGCGCGCATGTTTCCCAGGGCTGTGCCGCCAGGTGGGGCTCGGCCCAGAGATGGGGGCTCAGGCCAGGCTTCCCAGAGGCGAGAGCAGAGGCTTGGCTGTTCTCTCTTTCAGTAATTCTATCCTGGTGGCTTAGTTCAAATCAGAGCTGCCTGTTTTGAATATGACTATACATTTTTAATGTTAAAATTTGAGAAACTTCACAAAATAGTACTGCATTTTTAGAATACACTGATTCAGAAAATAAAGGGACCAGGACTACGATAAATTCAATAATGCTTTTAAATAAATTTGTAGAGTGTATGTATCAAAATAACATGCATATTATATTAGGGTTCTCTAGAGAAACAGAACCAATGGATGTGTGTGTGTGTGTGTGTGTGTGTGTGTGTGTGTATAAAATAGCCTCCATAACTGCATGAGCCAAGTATATATTTCTGTATAAAATATATATATTTATATATATAAGGAGACTTATTCTAGGGAGTTGGCTCATGCCAGAGGCTGACAAGCCCCAAGAGTTGCAGGAGAAGCCAGCAGGCTGGGACCCAGGAGAGCTGATGTTTCCACTCAAGTCCAAAGACAGGGAAAAATGGATATCCCAGCTCTAAGGCAGTCAGGCCTGAGGAATTCCCTCTTATCTGAGGGAGAGTCAGCCCTTTGTTCTATTCAGGCCTTCACCTGATTGGACGAGGCCCACTGCAGTGGGGAAGGCAATCTGCTTTACACGGTCTGTTGATCTAAATGTAAATCTCAGGCAGAAACCTCCTCGCAGACATACCCAGAATCACATCTGACCACATGCCTGGGCACCCCACGGTCCAGTCAGGCCAACACATAAGATTAGCCATCACGCATACACAATTGAGAAAACATTGCATCTCCACCCCAGACATGTGGGCTGCTGTGTCCTCAGTGCTCAGGGACCTGGGTCTTGAGGAATTCTGTGATTACCTCTTGGCCTCCCAGCACCTGCAGCTCACAGTGGGCAAGGCCATGCCCTGGCTCAGAATCATGTTTTCTAGGTCGTGACCTAAAGAACACTACAGTCGCTTGAGATGTTAGTAAGCATCCCATCCCCCCCCGCCACAAAAGCACTCTGAGGTCAAATTAGCTCTTAGGATCCCTCCCTGGGAGGCTCTCGCTGTGCAGAGGCCTGTGATGTCTCTGAGAAGCTTTCCCAGGATTCCCAAATGTTTGTACCTAAGGAGCCCCTTGTAAATAACACTCGTAGCCATGAGTGGGAGGTGGAAGCTAGCTTGAGAAAGGATGGTCTGAAGGTGAGGTCCCACAAGCTTGGGGAGGCTCTCTGTTGGAAACACCTTGATGCCCATTTGAGGATATGGTGATGAAGCAGGCTCAAAGGGTACCTGCCTCTGCTTTGTCCCTAGCATGGCACCTGGATGACACTTAGATCCTCCCCACGTGGATGGCAGGTCTGCCAGGAGGTGGAAAGTAGCCAGTGTTCTGGCTGGTGTCATACTTAGTGCTAGTGGGCAGTGGGCCCCTGCATCCCAGGGAGGGCGCCCCACTCTGTCTCAAGCTCCTGCCCTGGGTCACGCGTGGCCCCATCTCCACCCACAGTGAGATTCAGGGGAGTCCTCTCTGGGTGAATGCTTAACTCCCTCGCTTGCTTTCTGTGGGATGTACAAGGCTCCCAAGGAGGGAAAGCAGCTGTGGGTGACTGGTACCCTCCCTCCCCAGTTGTTACAGAGCAGGCCTGGGGGCCAGGCTCCCTCTGAAGGTTTTCTTGAAGATTCCTTCCGTGTAACAGGTGTCCAGCGGCCACCGCCTCTTTCCCATGGCTCCCCGTTCTTTGTCTGCCTTTCTGCAGCATCTGCAGTGCACTCCATCTACTCAGGAATCCTGCCCCCCCAAACCTCCAAGGGCTCATGAGCTCAAACTATTGGTGAAGAATATTCGAGCCTCGCTGCTGAGCCATCCTGGTGCTTCAGGTGGGTGATGGCGCGGCAGGGGCACCCAGGTGAGGGCAGGGCACCCGGCTGGCTGTGGATGTGACCGTCTGCAGTGTGAGCAGAGGGGAGGAGGTGCCTTGTGGGTTGTCCGTGGCCTTTGCTTCCTCCTGTGGAAGGGGGGTGCCACATGGGGGGATTATGGGTGTCCGGAAGGCTTTGGGCCCACCGGGAACCCTGTGTTGCCCAGAGAGACTGCTATGGAGACAAGACAGAAACATTGCAGAATGGGTGATTCCTTTTCGGTGATTCTGAGTCAGTGCTGAGACCGCGGATGCAGAGTAGCCTGGGACTGGACACATCTTTCCACTGTGGTGTGGTTTTTGCTAAGAGTAGCGATGAGTTCTTTGTATTGTCTGAGAACATTGGGGTTACTTACGTTTATCTGTGGGGAGTTTCCTCCCGTTCCAGAAGTGCAGGTAGAACGCACTGAACTACGTAGAAACTCTGTGAATGAAGCTGGGTATGGGTGGTGTTTTGGTAACTCACACCTCTCCCCCGAGGCCATGCCGCTTAGCAGCCGGGAGGGGCTCCCGGGACCCAGTCAGCCAAGGTTGGGGTCCCAATTTCTAACCTCTGCCAGCAGGTCCCCATCTGAGTCAGAATCTCTCCTTGAAAGTGACTGTGGTGATTAGTAAGATGCGTGTAGAACACCGAACACCACCTGGTACACGGTAAAGGGCCAACATATTCCAGTCCTTTACCGTTGAATTTTTTTTTTTTTTTTTTTTTTTTTTCCAATTGGCGTGCCGGATCTTAGTTTCCTGACCAGGGATCGAACCCGTGCCCCCTGCAGTGTAAGTGCAGAGTCTTAACCATGACCGCCAGGGAAGTCCCAGCATCTTCACATTTAACCACACGTTATAGGTTGAATTATGTTGTCCCCCCAAAGATGTTGAAGCCCAAACCCCATTATCTGTGAATGTGACCTCACCTGGAAATAGGGTCTTTGCGGATGATCAGGTTGAGATGAGGTCATTAGGATGAGCCCAAATCGAATATGACTGGCGTCCTTATAAAAAGGGGAAATTTGGATACAGAGATAGACACATATAGAGGGAAGACAATGTGAAGACACAGAGAGAATACCACCTACAAGCCAAGGAACACCTGAGGCTATCACAAGCTGGATGAGAGACCTAGATCAGATTCTCCCTCACAGCCCTCAGAAGGAACCAACCCAGTGCACACCTTGACAGAGGGCACGAACCCGTGGCCCCCGCATCGGCAGGCAGACTCAACCACTGCGCCACCAGGGAAGTCCCTCAAAAAGTTTTGACTGAGCTGAGTTAGGTATAAAAACCTACATCTGGGCTTCCCTGGTGGCGCAGTGGTTGAGAGTCCAACTGCTGATGCAGGGGACACGGGTTCGTGCCCTGGTCTGGGAAGATCCGACATGCCGCGAAGCGGCTGGGCCCGTGAGCCGTGGCTGCTGAGCCTGCGCGTCCGGAGCCTGTGCTCCGCGACGGGAGAGGCCACAACAGTGAGAGGCCCGCGTACCACAAAACAAACAAACAAACAAACCTACATCTCTGTAAGAGGGAAATGGGTTCTCTGGGAGGTATCCCCAAATTTAGCAGTTACCCCAGATGCCCTTCCTTTTCCAAGCTGTTAGTCTTGTCCAAAGTGAGGCCCACATCTCTGCTGGAGTAATGTTGCCCCCAGGGAGGGCCCTCACCAGAGAGCTGTGCCCGCAGTCAGAGCCGAGGGTGGAACAGGGGCACTTGGGGCAGCCCGGGGCTGTGGACATCCAGTGAGTATCCCCAGATGAGGTGCTTTGAGAGTTTGTAAATGGCAAATGAAAGGAACACTGGACCCTCTGAGCCACGGGTCCAGTGAGCCAAGACCAGACATTTAACTCAGCCTTTCTTTTAGATGCAAAATGTCTTAATGCAACTAGAAAACAAAAATAAAAGTCAATACGGTGCCCCTCTGTTTGATTACAGGCAACATTAACCCAGTGTGCGTAGTTCAGCTGAATGATCCCATCCAGAAGTTCTCCAGCACCCTCTCGAAAAACACTACCACCCTCACCTGGGAAGAAGAATTCACCTTGTGCGTAAGGGGCCCGGGTTTCCATGGCCACACCTACTCGACTGCCGAATTCTAAAACCGTTCTGCAGCACTGTTCATACAAAAGAAGGGAGGGAGGGAGGGAGGAAGGGAGGGAGGGAGGGAGGAAAAAAGAAAATATAAAAAATTAAAAAGAAGTATATGAAGCATCTGAGGAAACTGTAAGTCAGACATGGATTTCTTTTTGAAGGCAGCTCTTAGTATCGATTCACTCGTCACCTACATACCCACGCCCTGCTGTGACGAGAGATCTCGTTGTTGGGCCTTCCATTTGCTTTAGAAACACACACCATCCAGAGCAGAATGGAAGGAAACTTCTGATTGATACCAAAATCTGACAAAGAGAATGGAAAAAAGGAAAATTATAGACCACTTACAAATTATGACGTAGGAATTCTGACTAATGTATTATCAAATAGAATCCAGTAGCACATTAAAAATAATACACCAAGACCGACTGAGTTCATACCAAAAATGCAAGGATGGTTTAATGTGAGGAGATCCATTAATGAAATCCACTGTGTCACTAGATCAAGGGAGAAAAACAAACTTATTATTTCTCTATATGCCCAAAAGATATTCAGTGACATTTAATAACCATTTCTAATTTTTAAAACTTAATTAGAACAAGATTTATGGTCACTTTTTTCATACGATTAAAAAAAAAAATCACTGTAAGTGATAAGTAGTAGGAACAGTCACACTAAAGTCAAGAGAAGGATACCGCCTGTTTTGTTCTAGACGTACTAGTTAATGCAATTAGGTAAGAAAAAGAAATAGTACACAAGTAGTGGAAAGGGAGAGGCAAAACTAATCATTACTTGGAGATAATATTATTTCATATTTAGACTACTCCAGAAAATCAATCGAAACTATTAGAAACAATGAATGTAGGGTAGAAATAATAATATTATAAAAACTAATATCAATAATATTTCAGTAAAGTAGCTGAGTACAAAAATACAGAAATCAATCACTTTCTGGTGCATAAACAATAAATAATTAGAAAAAGTAATGGAAGAGGGTGTCCCATGTATAATATAAAGAGCCTTTGTAAATTATTAGTGAAAATATGAGCACTCTCTTAGATAACTGGGCAAAATTTCTGTACTAGAGAAGCAAAAGTAAGAGCTGTAGATAGCTAGAAACATCCGAAAAGATGTTCAATCTCAGTAATAGCTAAAGTAATGCAAACTTAAACAAAAGAGATTGTTTTTCGCCTTATAGGTTGGTAAAGAAGAAGTGAGAAAAGCCAGTGGAAATACTGTATATATTAGAATAATCATTCTGGAGGTGTCAATATGTATAAAAAAAGAAAATCTCTTATATGCGTGTACCTTTGGATTGGCAGTTGCTCTTTTCCTAAGGAAATAATCACACAGTGTGTGCAAAGATCTGTGTATGAGGATATTTATCTCAGCTTGTTTATAATTACAAAATATTGGAAATAACCCATTATTAAGGGTTGGTTATTAAGGAACTGGCTGAATAAAATCTCTTAAGGCCAGATAGTGGAATACTAGACACCTATTAAAAAGGATGTTGCTCTGTAGTTATTGACATGGAAAGATGTCCATGATATCTTAAGTGAAAAAAATAGGTTACAAAGGAGGAGAGAGGTATGTTAATGTTCTATATTTGTTTTCAGACAATTATATGGCTATATCTTTCAATACAGTACCTACTAGCCACATGTAGCTCTTTAAATTTCAGTTAATTAAAAGTAAACAAAATTAAACCCAGCTCCTCAGTTTTCACTGGCCTCATTTCAAGTTCTGAATAGCTGTATGTGGCTAGTGGCCACTGAATTTGATAGCAGCTCTACAGAACAGTTTCACCATCATTCAGAAAATCCCGTTGGATTACCCTAGGAGACTAGTCACCAAATATTGACAGTAAGTATTTCTGGATGGTGAAGTTGCAGATAATCTTTGTATTTTGGTTATACATCTCTGTTGTTTCTTAAATACTGATGGTGATTTGCATTCCTTTCTATCATCAGGGAAAAAAATACTATTTCAAGAAAGTAGTGTAGCATTTTCAAGGATTCATGTCTCTTCTTCCTTTCCACAGTGAGTTGAATGCCAAGTCGAGGGAGTTGCACCTGCAGATTTCAGAGGATGGGCAATCCTCAGAAGGTGGGTGGTCAGCAGGCAGACGGAGACCCTGCTCTCTGGGAGGGTCATCCAGCGGCCCTGACCAGGGCCTTGGGGTGGGGAGGGCGGGAGACCCAGCAGAGCCTCGGCCCCTCCCCCTAAGCCACTCCAGGTCTTCCCAAGGGAATGTCTGGTTGGAAGTCCATTCTGTTATTCGCAAGGTCAAACATTTT
>NW_006779682.1:489778-493734 GCF_000442215.2 Lipotes vexillifer
GAGTGTATTCCTGGTTCTTTTTTCTTTTTCTTTTTCTTTTTCTTTTTCTTTAACAAATATCAAAAATCTTTTATTCCACAGTTCTTGGCTTAGAGCAGTTCTCAACCCTCTTAGCCTTAATAGACCTTTTACTTTTTTTTTTTTCTTCAGTGTTTAATTGTGTTGATACATATAACTTAAAAGTTACCGTCTTAGCAACTTTTGAGTGTGGAATTCAGTGGTATTAAGTGCATTCACATGGTTGTGCAACCATCACCGCCATGCATCTCCAGAATTCATCTTACAAAACCAAAACTCTGTCCCCATTAGACACTCGCTCCCCAGGCCCCTCCCCCAGCCCCTGGCCTCCACCCTTCTGCTCTCTGTCTCCATGACTTACAGCTGACTTTTCCTTGTAGAGTAAGCCGTAGCAGCTTAACTTGGACACATGCTTTAGATACAAGTCAGCAACAAATAGAGGTAAAATCACTAGTGAGCATGGACCTGGTGTGTATGTGTGTAAATCAGTAGTTTCAGTATTTATTAGGTTTTTAGGAATCCCTGTGAACATACCAAAATTGGGAGAGGTGACCCTTCCCTGGCTTATTCAGCTGTGAAACCTAGCCATCTGGTTACCTCCTAAAGTTACAAAGGCATAGGGAAAAACAGTTCAAGCTCCTAGGTATTAGCAAGGATTTTTGAGGCAGTTTCCCTGGTTCTGTAGTCTAGAGATAACTCGGATGCTCCTGAGATAAGAACTGACATTCCAAGAGAGGGCGTGTAGTCTGAACACAGGGTGGAACCACTGTTTGCCTAATCCATTCCTGGGGCACCACTCCTGTTGGCTCCATTGGAATTTCATTCCAGTCCAGCCTGATGGGATCTATGAAATTTCAAACTTAAAAAAAACAAAAAAACAAAAAAACCCAGAACAAACAACAACCATATAACCTTTCCTCAGGCTCATATATTTTTAACATTTTGCCCCATTTCCTTTATTATTTGTACTCACAATTGCTGGTTGCTTTCACTTTTCTCTCTCTGTCTACACACACACACACACACACACACACACACACACACACCGAGGGTAAATGTGTGAACCATGTGAGTGTAAGTTTTGGGCATCCTGGCCCTTTACCCTAAATTCTTTAGTGCATATTTCCTAAGAGTAGGGATATTATTTGTCCACAGCACAGTTATCAGCTTCCTGAGTTACACTGGTCCACTTCTTTACTGCCCAGATTCCAGTTTCCATCAGCCAAGGCCCTGAGGTCCTTCCTAGCAGTATTTCCCAGTCCTGTGTAGGATCAGATACTACCTTTTGATTGTCACATCTGTAGCCTCCCTTGGTCTGGAACAGTTCCACAGCCTTCCTTTGTCTTTTATGACCTTGACTTTTCTAAAACGTTCTGAAACGGGAGCATTTCCCAGTGAGCGGGGCGTGTGTCCAGAGTTGGTTCTGGTTGCAGCCGCTCGCGGGCATCCTGTTCCTGTGGAACCCCATGGAGACACCCCCGATGTTCCCTGTTTGTCCCCTGTCTCTTTAGCTCTGTTGGCGATGACCACTGTCCCCTTGGATTTGTTCAAGAAGCAGCCTTCTGGGCCACAGAGCTTTACGCTGACCAGCAGGGCCTCCTCAGGCAGCTCAGCATTGGGTTCGGTCACTGCAGAGGTATGACGTCATTCTCTATGATGCCAAGGCCCAGCTCGACCCACTTGAGAAAAGGGACATCTTCATTTATGTCTGTCAGGGTCTTGCTCTCGCTTCAACATAAAGCAAGAAGCTTGTCCAAGACCTGATGTTTCCTCCCAGGCATTTCGAGACGTGAATGGGATGCTTCCTGCCCAGGGTTGCGTTGCACTGTCTTCCTGACATAACTTTCCGTGATGCCCTTTCACGCAGGCCTAACCCAGAGAGGGCTCTTTTATTTCGTTTGGTTCTCCAGCTTTTGTTCCCATCGTTATGTGCTGAGTGGCTGGGTTTGAGCCTGGGTCTCATCATCCAGTGTCAGTTCTGGGGAAATTGGTTAATTATAAGTTACTTATGATACTAAGCGACAGCTAAAGAAGTCAGAGGTTATTGCAAAGGCAGGCAGCGTGCCATGGCGGGGTGTCCGTCTGCGCTGACTACAAAGCATGTAACCAGCCCTCTCTGCAGTTCTCTTACATCGAACCCGGTGAAGCGAAATCCTGGCAAATGCCTCCATCTGTTCCTGCTGCAAAGATAGAAAAAGACCGCACGGTGATGCCGTGCGGGACCGTGGTCACTACTGTCACTGCCGTGAAAACCAAGCCTCGCTTCGATGCAGGGAGGGCGTCCCCGCTGAGCTCCGGTGAGTTTCCTCCCCGCAGAAACTCTGAAGCCACGCCTCCCCTGTAAACGTCTTGCTGCCTCTGTAAGCTGCAGAGCGCTGCAGGCTGCAGGATGATCTCCAAGAAAGTGTCCTGGTACAGGAGGAAGGGTAATTGGCAAGGCTTCTGCGTAGCGTTTTTTTTTCAGACAATTATCTTTCTATCTTGTCAGACACATGACAAGCCAAAGCAAGGTTCAAACCTGTAGTGAATTCTGAATCTAAAATCTAGATACTAGATGAAGTATCTCGTTACATTAAGTACTCCATGACGTTTACGTGGGGACAGCACACTACCCTGAAACATTAGATGTGAGCGGCCAGCATAGAGTTTCTTATGTTAAAAATCATTCATTCGAAGGCTTGATGTGCAGTCATTTTAGATCTAGCCGGATTCTGTACCTGTCCCCATAGCCACCGCCCTGGAGACAACTTCTGTATAAGCGTATGATGTATTATTTTTTAAAATTTATAATGTGTTCCTGCCTGTACAAAAGTATTATCATCCCAGAATAAATCACTTGGCACTGTTCTTGAATGCAAAACGGAAAGTGAAATTCCGGCTTAATTAAATTTTATTTAAACCTGGGCTTCCAATGCCCCTTTTGGGCATTCCTCCCCTCCCCAAACAAAGAATCAGAGAGGTTGTTAAAAATATCTTAAGGTTTGCCTCTTACCTTTTCCAACTGCATGTAGTAGAGCTGAAGTGAGGTGTGATTTCACTTCCCGGTAACTGTAAGAGTCAGACAGCTTTCGGAGGGCTCTTGTAATCAGGATGTCTCCCGGGCAGAATCTCCCCTGAGAACACCTGTCAAGGTGAAGGTCATCGAGAAGGACATCTCCATCCAGGCCATCTCCTGCCACGGCGCCCCCGTCAGCAAGATGTTCTCTTCCTCAGATACAGGTAACGCAAGGCCACTCGAGATGGTCCCCGCTCAGCTCCTTCAGGCTCTGCCCTCGAGCCCCGCATCTGGTGAGAAGGACGCTTTTCCTTTTTAGAGTTTGGGGAGAGGTGTCTTCATAAAGGAAGTGAGGAACTAACCAGAAGGAGAGAAGGGAAATGGAAGTCGACGGAAGACCGGGTGTGCCGTTGGCATCCCTGCCTTAAGTTTTAGGGAATGCTTGAACAAAATGAGCACAAAAAGCCAGCTTATGCCTCACTGTGTAAAATCTCTGAATGTTATTTTTTCTCTTGTTCAACGTACCAGTTCCACGGATATCATAAAATAAGCAGGACTCAGGGGACATAATCATAAAGCCAACTTTATTTTGTCCCCCACTGTCCCCTGAAACCTGTTTAATAGGATTAGTTTCCCCTGGAACTCTGCATGCAGATTTCCCACTTTTATGGTCGCTTGTGTCAC
The DNA here is from genome assembly GCF_000442215.2 of Lipotes vexillifer. Classification (NCBI taxonomy): domain Eukaryota; kingdom Metazoa; phylum Chordata; class Mammalia; order Artiodactyla; family Lipotidae; genus Lipotes; species Lipotes vexillifer. The sequence goes on from NW_006779682.1 coordinate 493,476, forward strand.
TGTCTCTTGGAATCAGAGCATCATCTAAATTTGGGGGTTAAATTTTCTCCCTTCGCTCACGTGTGACCTGCAGTCTAAGAAGGGCTGGGTGGGCAGCTTCTCCCCACCGCCATCCACTGAGTCCTGTTTCTGACCCTGCCAATGTCAAGGACAGGACAGGGAGGGATAGGCGGTGGGCTGGCAGCTCTCGTGTGATGGCTGCTGTCTTGGGATGGCCGTGTGTTCTCCGAACCTGGCGGAAGTGGAAAACTGCCTCTTT
>NW_006779682.1:493931-510172 GCF_000442215.2 Lipotes vexillifer
AACCGGGCGGAAGTGGAAAGCTGCTTCTTTCCCTGTGGGAGCTTCCCTCGTTGTCTGGAAGCTGCAGGGTCGCCCCCAGCTGCAAAATCCTAGACAGAAGCAGTGCCCCTCACTGGCCGCTCCTGGGGGCCCTGTCTCAGCTCTGCTTTGTACCACGGGGGCACCTTCACCCCGGACTGACATCCCTGCTGTGGTTCCCCCTCTGGTCTGTGGGTGCTGTGGCACCAGCCCGCACCGTGCAGCCAGGAGCCCTGCAAGCTTCCTCAGGCACAGCTGGCACCTGGACGGGCTCGCTGAGGATGGACGGAAGCTCTGGGCTCCGCGCCCCCCCGACTGGTGTCCCAAGGCCTGGGACTCACGGCGCAGCCCTCTCCCCAGGCGTCCTCACCACGTCCCTCTCTGCCCCCCCCGGGGTCGGCAGCCACAGAGTTCTCAGCCGCTTGGTCCCTCGCCGCTGCCTTGGGAAATGTAGCATCTGTGGTTTTAGAGAGATTTTAATAGTATCTTACATCCAGTGATTCCTAAAGGATTTCTTCCATTTTATCACTTCCAACAGGCCTAGTTTCTTGAAACCAAATCCACCTCTACTTCCGAGAAAGATGCTGGGCTGGCCTTCTCTTAAGGGCCTTCCTTAAGGGTCTTTCCAAACCCTCCTGGCATTGACCTAGACATTTTCTAGGAAGTTCTAAGTTGAGAAATTTTTTTCTGTAAAAAAAATTCTCAGGAAGTAAAATTCCTTTACTACTTTGAGTTGATATCATAAATTTTTTTGTTGTTTAACTGAAAATTATCATAAAGTTTTATGTGTATATGTTTACCGAAAAAAGTTGATCTTCCTTTTGTGGGATATCAATATATGTTTTAAGTCGTTAAAATACACACACACACACACACACACACACACACACACAATGTAGCATCTGTTGTCAGCGGGTCGAGGCCAAACTGAGAAAAAGTTCCTGGTAACATCCTGCCCCTTAATCCCATTGTCCTTTTCATCTTTCTGCAGCAGCAGACACCTTAGTGTGAGTTCCAGCATCAGCTCTGAGTGGGAGAGACCTGGCCGGGCATCTCAGCTCCGCCGCCCGCCTGGCCGTCTCCTACCTGCCCCATTTCTCAAAGGGAAACTGAAAGGCACCTCCCTCGGAGGGCTTGGGGTTAATTACCTGAAATAATGTGCACGGAGCTCCTTGCAGGGCACAGGTCCGTGTCAAGCCCTCCCCGGATGTTGGCCCGAGTGTGGAGTTACCCCTGGGAAGAAGCAGTGAGCCAGCCCTCGGTCACCCGAACGCTAGTCTTTGTGTTCGACCACTCCTGGGAGGGCCAGGGGGCAGCTGCGTTGCCTTTCAAAGTTCACAATCTCCCCAAAGCTCAGAGCTTTCTGTTTTTCACCTCAATCGAGGCATGTTTACATTCGTTAAAGTGCATGATTTGAAGCGTACACCTCGGTGAGTGTGTGTAACCACAGAGCATCAGCTCCAGACCCAGGGCCGTCACCTGTCCTGCTCATGAAGTTTCCCCAGAACCCAGCCGTGGACACTTTGACATCCGGCCTCTGCTTCCTAGCTTCCAAGTCAGCGTGGAGTACTTGTGACGGGGCCGGCTGCCCACGAGGTCACTGTCTGGCCCTTTACAGAAAATATTTGCCAACCCCTGCTTAAAGACCAAATCTGTGGCCGCAGAAGTTCCTGTCAAAGCTTCAGATTCTGTTAACGTGCTTCACGCCCGCTTTTCCTCCGGCAGAGCTACTGGTGCTGAGCGGTGCCGACCCGGTGGCCGAAGTCGCCATCCGACAGCTCAGCGAGTCCTCGAAGCTGAAGCTCAAATCCCCGCGGACGAAGAGCACGATCGTCATATCTGGGGTCTCCAAGGTGAGCCTGCCACTCGCCCTGCGTCAGCCCGGCCCCAGCCCTTGATCAGCTCCGGTGAGCTCCACCCCCAAATGTCAGCTTACATTCCCTCACCCACGGGGGCCCATTCCTGACGCAGCTTGTCCTGCTGAGGAAGGAAACTTGAAAGTTTCTGACCGGGGTTGCTTTGGTTGTCGAGAGGTTGGTGAATCATGTGAAGAAAAATTATTGAAAGAGAAAAGACCAGCGTGATATCAACTCCCCTTTGGGACAGAACCTCCACCCTCATGGCTGCCCCATCCTGGGGAGCTTTCACTTCACACATTACACATTTCCAAACCGTTTCCATTTTGCAGTGAATGTTTACGCCTTTCACGATCAGAGAAACGAAGCTTGTTTTAAAACTTATCCTGACCCCCATTCCTTCCTTCTCCTGCTCTGTGACCTTTGTCCAGAGCAGCTGATGGGTGCGAGGCGTCCCTGGTGGACGCCCGGAAGGCAAGGGCCCACATTACAGTCCTTTACTCTTTTTAACGTTTCAGAACAAGCAAGGAGAATGTGAGCAGTGGAGGGGCGGGTGGGACATTGGGTAGCTAGCTGGGAGGGGATGAGGAAGATGAATTTTTGGAGGGTGGGTTGATACTTTGAGGGCATGAGAGGGTGGGGTAGGAGGGCATGATGACAGTTGACCCCTTGGCTACTGGGAGAGGGGCCAGAACAGGTCCTGGGAGGCGCCAGAGGTGAGTCACCAATGTGGCCTTAGTGTCCAGGGGCCGGGTGAGTCTCTGGGCTTACCTGGGTGCGCTTCCAGAGGCAGCCAGCAGGGGGCGATGGCGTCCCTGGAAGCGCCTGGCCCAATGTCTGGGTTTTCTTTAGGAAGAATAAATAAATGAGTGAAATACGGGCAAGGCTCGTGACTGTCTCCTCCTCTGCGCCTTCTCTGAGATTTTATTCTAGATCATTTAGTCCATCTAACCGACTGCAGTTAATATCTCTGCTGATGGTAAAATTTGACCCAAACTGAGTCAGTGGGCACTTCTGACTTGGCTCAGAAAAGGGCAGTTGTCACCTGTCACTTAGCAGACTCTCCTGTACAACTGCCACGCAGATCAGGAACAGCAGACCGGCCCCCAGGTACCCCCCCAGCCGCCACCGTCATGTCCCTGCAGTCACTTTCCTGCCCTCCAGCGAACCACTTTCCCACCCCCAAGCACCTACATCTCTTTTACATACAAATATAACTCTTAGGATACAAAGTGCATAGCGGTCAGTTCCTCCTTGCACGATACACAAAAATGCTGTAGGAACAAAGGTTAAAGATAAATCGAATCTGGCACTCCAGAGCTCACATCCTCTGTCACCCCGTCTGCCATCCCATACGTAGGAAGGATGCTCTTCCCCCAGACCCCCCCAGCCTGCGACCTCGGGCCGACCCTCTGCCACAGGAGACCTTCGTCCACTGTGTTTCAGCCCATGCTTCCCTTAGCTGCCTCCTTGGAGGGGCGGCGCGCCTTCTGACGCTGAGACCACCAGCCAGGATGTTTGGACAGGGCTGCTGAGGCTTTTCCTCACCCGCTGCTTCTTCCCAGTATCCTTGGCATCTTCCTTTCCCTGACTTTGTCTCTCACCTCCCGGGTAGACCTCACTATGTCAGGACAACGACGCCTCCCTGATGCTGGACTACGCAGCCTCCATGGACAGCACCTGCCAGAAGGATGCCTTGGACCAGCCAGGGGCGTCTGTGGCCCCTGCCCCACCCGAGGGGGGGAAGGAGACCCCAGCAGGGGCCCGGCTGGCCCTGGAGCCCCAGGAGACTGAGCTGGATTCCTGGGACTTGGAAGAGGAGCCACCGGCCGGGGCCAGTGCCTGGGGTGGCCAGGCCCTGCGGGACCCTGCTGGGGATGAGCTGTCGGAGCACTCCCTGAGTGTGTCTGAGCTGGAGCCGGGCACTTCCCAGAAGCGTAAAGGTACCAGCCCCTCCCTTGCCCGCCCTGCCCACCCCTCCTCACTCCCCACCACTCCCCCCTGCCCCACGGCTTTGCTCTCCTACTAGTTCCAAGCTAAGCAAGTTCTCACCCTCTGCTTTCCTTCCCTTCTCCTCTGCAAGGGCACCCCACCCTCAGCGCCCCTACACCTGCAGAAACACCTGCGCTGAACATCCGAGCCCATTTAGAGCCCATGGGCAGGGGTAGGGGGTGCAGGCTGTATTCAGAATCCTTCCCAGTGTGAGCGGCCGGGTCATGTCTCTTCATTTGTGGAGGCAATTGGTGTTCACGGCTAGAAGCGCCCCTTCCTCTGTCTGGGCGCTCCTCCCCGCAGGAGTAGAGGCATCCAGAGCATTGAGAGGGGTCAGGAGCCAGGTACCACGATGGAGCCAGAGAGACCAGCCGGGCAGAGACTGGGCTTCCCTCAGCTGCGGAGATGGGCACCCCTCCCCTTGTGTGCCTCTCAGACTCCCCCCTCCAACGGAAAGCGAACCAGACTTCCCCACTCGACCCTGACAGGGTCCACGGGGAGATGAGCTCCCTAGAAAATTAGCCGATTAACTTAATATGTGTGCAGTGGTGAGGGAATCATTGCATTGGAATAAGCGACTGTTTCCCGTTAGCGCTAAATCAGTGCTCTAAATCTGTAAATGTCTTCAACGCATGCAGTTTTTCCCAGACGGTGCTTTGGCACGATGGTGACCTGAAGATACTTGCCGAGGGAAGGTAGTCCAGAGGCTCGGGCCATTTCTAGATGTGAGGCTTCAAGACTCACTGAGTCTCAGCTCCCTCCTCTGTAAATGGGGATGTGCTCACCACGTGTGCCCACCTCCCCGAGAACCCCACCGGCCAGGCGGTAATAGGAGGGCCCAGTGCAGAGGACAGGCCGGGAGAGCCCAGGCAGGGGCCGGAGCCAAACCAGCAGTCCTGGGTGCAACTCTGCACCAAGTCCCGGCTCCCCCACAAGTGTAGACATTAGGAGTCTCAGCCAGTCGGGTCGGGAACTTTGGGGAGCTGCTCTGTTCTTGGTGCCACGGACCAGTGGTTCCTACGTGGGGCGATCGTGCCCCCTCCCCGGGGGGCACCGGCCATGGCTGGGGGCAGAGGGTGCTGGGGGTTCAGGTGGGTGGAGGCCAGGGGTGGTGCTCAGCACCCGACCACAGCATCCCGTGGCCCCAGCGTCCCCGGGGCCGAGCCGAGAGCCCCGCTGGGGAAGGTCGGCATCCTGCCTTCCCCTCCTCTTTCCCGTTGGCTTCCCGGGCTCCCCCATGACCCACCCCCTCACTGGAGCAGAGCGGGACAGACAGGGTGGAGGCCAAGGAAGAGGCAGAGAGAGAGGAAGGAGCAGGGCTCCTGGGTGTGATTTCCAGACCCTGCGATGGAGCTCGGGCTCTATCTGCCCGCCGCCCGGGCTTGGCGCCTCATCCCGAGGACCTGTCGGGGGGCCGGGAGCCGCGTGGCAATGAGCACCGCCCTCTGTGGCGGCTCCCTGGCTTCTGTTCTGGAAAAGGTGGCCCGGCCGCTGGTCCACAGCCCGGCACGTGCCCCCGGCCTGGGCTTTGTCTTGGGGCCAGAGCAGCCCAAGGGGGCTCCCCTGGACCTGAGGAAGGCAGGTGGGCACTGGGCAGGGTGGGGTGCAGGTGGGGTGACCCGTCTGTGACCTGATGGACCAGCAGGCCACCTCCTCTTCTCACAGAACCCGCCCCTCCCTCCCGCCGTCCGTTCATTCTGGAAGGCCGAGCCTCACCACCCCAGGCCCGTTCAGAGACCGCTGTTCCTTCATCCCATCCCTCCTGCCCTGCCTCCCTCCCTCCCTCTGCTGTCCCTTCCGGGGAGCTCTTTTCCTTGGGTTTCTGTCCTTGCTGTGTCCTGGCCACCCCGCTCCTCTCCCGTCACCGGCCAGGTGGATGACACCCTCACTCTTGGGGACCTGGTGCCGGCAGGTGTGCCTTTTGCTCCACCCTGAGGCCTGGCAGCTGGGGCCGGGTACGGACGCTGAGCCAGCGGTCATGCACCTCACTCTTAGCGCTGCACAGACCCGGGAGTTTTCAAAGGGACGCACTGGGCAGCGTTTTAAAAATTGCTTTTCATTCCATTGTTTCCTGAGAGATTTGCACTCGGCATCTCTACGAGATACTGTCAGAACCTTAGATGATTACGCTTTATGGGTACCAAATAGTTTTCCTTTTCCACCAGAATTTTTTCCAAACTGGTGATCTAGGGGGCAGCTCTGTGGAGTTTCCTCTCCTTTGTAAACTGAAGCCTATTTTTCAGTTCAAGAGCCACCTGCATCCCCTGTCATAGGAAGGAGTTGGCTCTAGCCTTCCAAGACTACCTATTTAGAATTCCCCTGGAACCCTGCTGATTGGAAATGTACATATGGTTATGATGCAGCCAAGACAGGAAATGCATTCCTTAAATTTGGTTTCATTTTTAGCTTAACAAAGCATTGATGTGCTGTAGTACAAATATGTGAATGTTCTTAATACAACCGAACTCTACACTTAGAACTGGCTACGGTGGTGCATTTTATGTTATGTGTATTTTACCACAAGTAAGAACAAAAGCATTGGTGGAGACTCTGAAAAATATTAAAAAGGAAAACAAAAACAAACCTTGCCAAGCATCCTGCACAGTAACGTCCCATGTTGTATATAACGCAAATGCTTCAAACTCTTACGTCTCTCGTTCTGATTTTGCTGTTGCAAACTTTTCTTTTCACCTCTTCCTTCTCTCCATCCCTGCTCATGCCCTTTAACTTAAGAGGATCGCTATGCCAGCCAGAATTAATTGCCTACACAGTAAGTTATTTCTGTTTTATATATATATTTTTTAATTAAGTATAGCCTTGCTATGAGAAAAGCACATATTGTAACTGAGCCGGAAGTTAACCCCACCCCCCTTCCTTTTCCCTCCCATCGCTTTCCACTTGGACCATCCCCGGGTGCCAGTTTTCCCATCTTCCTCCTTCAAAGTGCCCTGGTCTGGTAGTAGAGGGGCCATCATCTCGGGAAGGCATCCCTGTGTTAGCTGACTTGACAAAACCACCTTGCCAAGAAATTCAGACAGACCGACTCCCTTAATGGTCCTTGGTTCCAAAAAGTCGTCACTTCTGTAATTGGGCCTTCCGTGGTTCCCCTTGTAATCTAAAGCTGTTGTTTGGGCAGCAGACTTTAATTTATAAGGTTGCTTTTGGTCACTGTTTTCCTACCTGTAAGATGTTAAGATGCATTCTTCAATGAGCGATTTACGTCTGTTAAACTGAGACGAGTGGAATAAATTTGGGAATATTTGCAACATTAAAGCTATAATTTAGAATAATTATTTTTAATTCCTTCATATATCTGTTTATACCTTAGCCTTATGATTGTTTTTTTTATTAACCTTTAGTCTTATGATTGTTTTTAGAACCTGGGAAAGATCTTTTTTCTTGCCTGTCCCATCTAAGAGTTTGGTTATTTGCCTGAAATTTCACATAACCTGTTTCCAGATCTTACCTTCAGGCATCTTTAAGATTGGGAGTGAGGCCTGCGTCTTGCTTCATGCCTGTGGTGTGGATGAGGTAGCCCAGAGGGAAGGAGGTGGGCTTATTAAATCCAAACGGCCCCAGCGGCCTTGCCCCATTGATGTGAATTTCCCTATCAGCAAAGGGTGACAGATTCTGTGGGCCCAGAGTCAACTGTGACATACCAAACTGGAGTTCTTCTCTCGGCCAGGGTTCTCCAGGGAAGCAGAGCCAATAGGTTCTGTATTTCAAGGAACCGGTTCGTGTTGATGAGTCCGAAATCTGCAGGGCAGGCAGGAGCTGGCGCCGCAGTCTTGGGGCAGTCTTGAACCTTCTCAGGCATTCAGTGATTGGCTGAAGCCCACCCACCTCACTCCGGGTTATCTGCTAGAGCTCAGGCACTGAGGGAGATCTGGACCACATCGACCAGGAGCCTTCCCTGCGGCACTCAGCTCAGTATTGGGATGGAGTCACTGGGCGTTCTGGGACAAACTGGCACAGAAAACCGAGCTCCGATGTCCATTAGTCATGGCGGCGCCTTACGGCACCGCCTGCCAGCAGCTGAGGGGGCACTGGCCCGTCTGAGCTACGACCTCACGCCCACCTGTGGTGCAGCCACATCAGCGTCCGCTGAGCCCACCAGTGGCCACGTCCTTCCGGCGTGACTTACCCCCAAGGTCGTCGTGCTTTACTGGCCAAGTTTAAACGGACGGTAACATTTTTATTTAGTCATGAAAGTGGAATAACCTCTGTCTGTGCTAGTTATTCTTCACGTTTGGTGAGTTAGTCTGTGGACCCTGGAGATGGGCTCACATTGCTGGAATGTTCTGTCCTACCCAGGCCGCCAGCACGCCTCTCGGGAGATTTACATCATTCTGGAAAGCCTGTCAGAGTCGTTCCCAGAGAGCAGGGCTCTGCTCTGCGATCCCTCTGGGAGCTGCATCCACCTCGCCCTCCAGAGGCTTCGCCAGCGGCCACCCGCAGACCGGCGCTCCAGACGCCTACTGGCCACTTCCAGCTCAGATGCCATGCTTAGCAGCACACAAGAGCCAGGCTCGAGAGCACGGCTTTGTAGGGCAGAGCACGTCACCCCTCCGAGTCTCTGCTTCCCTATTTGTAAGCAAGAGATGAGAGCACCCTCAGAGGTGGCTGGGAGACATAACCGGGACTCCAGCCTGTAGATTTGCAAACCTCGGTGTCTCCCCTCACATGACTGCCCTCTGTCCGAGAAGCCGACGTCCCCACAGAAGCCATGACAAGTGGTGTCAAGTTAGGGGAAACGTGGACCTGGTGAGCCGTGCACGTGACCTCAGGACGATGCACACCAGGGTACACATGACAGCATCCAGTTCAGGCGGCGACGCTGAACAGGCAAAGTTAACAGCACAGCACACCTGCTCCAGAGGGTGGGCGTAAGGACCAAGAACAGAAACACCGCGTGGCAGGTCTGTCAGGGCAGCACAGGTCCGCGGCCGACATGGCGCTGGCTGGGGGCGGGGACGCTGCTGAAACAAAGCACAGCCAGCAGGGCCGTTTAAACAGTTACGGCCAACGCATCTGCTCTACCAGCTCTGCTCCCAGGACGCGAGTTCTTGCTGTTTTATGTTAACGTGAGGAGAATTTGAAGTTTAGGCGTTTCAGGTGCAGTGTCATTTAAACGAGAGAAAGCGACCGCTCAGAAGTGTGCAGACTCCCTTTTTAAGGAGTTTTGAGCACAGCTGCCCCTCGCCTGTCCCTGTGTTCTGGCTTCTCACTCAATCCAGGGTGCAAAGCCAGACCCTCAGAACCGGGTGCTGTGCCCTGCAGGCTAGGCTGCCATGTCCCCGTCCCCCGTCCCGCACAGCCCTGAGATATTAAAACGTAAAGGGGCATCAGGAAACTATGTAAAAGAAAGTGAACGCACTGCTTACCTTCTGCCCTCTGGTCTGGTCCCCGGTGCTGACGTCTGTGTCCTTAGCAGTTTTCCACGTACCAGTTTCCAGTTTTCCACGTACCAGTTTCCACGTAGCAGTTTTCCACTGATGGCGGTTTGACCAGACCTTGGTGGGTGGTTTCCAGCCCCAGCTGCATGTTAGAAAGACCTGGGGATTTTGTAAAAGATGCTGATGTCCTGACGTCTCCCCAGAACCCCTCACATCAGATTCCCCAGGGCTGGGACCTGGACGTCTGGAGGTTTTCCAGGTTGCTGCCCGACTCCAGCGTGTCTTGGGGCTGAGAAGACTGCTCTAGCATCTGCCCTCTGCCCTGATCTAACACGGGGCGTCCAGGGTCCGAGGATAAACAGGAGGACGTGGCCGGTGCCTCAGGACCCTCATCTGAAGTCGCATCCTCCCCTGCCCTTTCTTGTCTGTGTTAGATTCCTGGGGCTGCTGTAACAAAGTACCGCAGATGGGGTGGTTTAAACAACAGAGATTTCTTCTCTCTGAGTTCTGGAGGCTGGAAGTCCACGATAAAGGTGTGGCAGGGCTGGTTCCTCCCGAGGCTACGAGGGAGAATCTGTCCCAGGCTCTCCCCCAGCTTCTGGGGGTTTGTTAACCATCGTTGTCACTCCGAGGCTTGTAGACGCATCACCTTGAGCTCTGCCCTCATCTTCACACGGCGTCTCCCTGCATGTCTCTGTCCAAATTTCCCGTTTTTATAAGGACAGTAGTCATACTGGATTAGCACCTGTCCTAATGACCTCGCTATAACTTAATTGCCTCTTTAGTGACCGTATCTCCAAACAAGGTCACGTTCTGAGGTGCTGGGGTTCGGACCCCAGCATAAGAATTCTGGAGGGACACGATCCGACCCATGACACCACCCCTGCTCACACCTCAGATCTTGGCTGCAGACCCCAGACTGAATTGCAGCACAGGGACATGCATGAAATGGGCTTTGCAGATGGAGCCTTCCAGGGGAGATCCTCTTTCTGCCGGGCTTCCACATCCCTAGATCTGCAGCTGGCCTGGGGGATGGATTGGTCTGTTCCCCTCTCCACACTTCCATCCCCTGCCCCCTGCCCCGGGGAGATGGGGGTGGCGTGTGGCGTTAGGGTCCAGGTTGACGGAGTAGATCCATCAGAACTTCCTCTCCTCTGTTCCAATGTGACAGCACCCCATTCATGTGCTATTTGGGGGCTCCAAGCTTAACCCAAAGCAGGTACCTAGAGATCAGAAATACCTCCTAGGTCCCCCACCCCCACCCCAATCTGAGGTAACCTGGTCAGGCTGGGAGGCCCCGGGACTTGCGATATGCTGGGTAACTGACCGGTGGGCATCACTGCATCTGCCCCCGGGACTGGCCAGAGTCCAGGGTCAAGCCCTGTCAGTGGTGGTGACCCCTGCCGTAACACACCCTACCCGGTGGTTTTCTGAGATACGCTGCATCCTACAGGGATTTGAACGGCTCCCGGAACAGACCTTTCTGGCCCAAGGAGAAGCCCGTTGAGCCTAAAGCCACTGACACTGTTATACTCATCCTTCCGCCTCATCCCTTCCCAGCCTTCCTCAGCCCCCCTGTACACCGCCTCCAGCTTTAGATAATGGTAGAAAATGTCCGAGTGAGTCTTTGCAATAGGTTGATTGTATCCAAAGAGCAAATGAAAAACAAATCTTTTGGGCAGCTTTGACCAAATTAAATTCGGCCCATTCCTTGGAGCTTTGAGCTGTGTCCTGCTGCTTAACCCAGGCAGAGCAAGTAGGACACGCATCCTTTTTTTTTTTTCCTTCATTGTTAATTGGAAAATTTCTTTTTTACAAAAATGTTTATGGAAGGACAGTTGCTTTACAATGTTGTGTTAGTTTCTACTGTACAGCAAAGTGACCCAGCTCCACATATATATATATATATATATATATATATATCTCCCCTCAGACATGCATCCTTAAGTTCAGGTCCAGTAAATGGCCTCTTAAAGTCACGGGCGTGCTGTTTTTCCCGAGGTAAGTGCTGATTATGCAAAGGTCTGTGGATAAGGCTGAGTCAGATTCCACAACTGTCCATACATTTCATGTAGGAAAGCAAAGTGACGCCTTCCAGCCTCCCGTTTGGATAAGCCAGGATGGTTTCTGCATATGTCATAGGCGTGGAAGTATTCTTTGGATCTGTCGTGAAAAGAATGAATTTTGCCAGATTAGCTATAAAGCTCCTTATTGAGATGGTCAGACCATTCTCCTTTCAGAGTCATTAACACCTACATGCACGTGGTCATGGGTTTCCCAGCCTGGCTGGAAGGGCCCCCTGATCCCCCTGGGCCTTGTTCATAGGATGTGAAACTAGTTTGTGAAAATGGAAGCAGGTTAGTGGGCTCTGGCCATTGATATGTTAGCTGGCACTTAACCTTTAAGGAACCATTGCCGTGGAAATCATTGCTGCTGCTAATTTTTTTTCTATTTCATATTGCACCACTTGACGTCATATACAGATAGGTCAAAGCAAGCAAGATCGAGGGTTTTAGGTCTAAAGTGATCAAGTAACAGACATTTCATGTGACTTAGCCTGATACACACGTGCTGGATCTGAAGTTGTAAAAGATCTTCCTCCCCAAAAGAATAAATGTTATTTAAATTTCCTAAGAGAGTGAATACCATTGTTCTCAGAGTCCTTAATTTGGTTTTAATAGCATGAGCGTCCTTTCTGGGGCACAAAGCACTGCTCTGCCGTTTACAGCCCTCCTCGTGATGGGGAGTCTCTAAAAGTCAGGGATCTAGACGCCTGCCTGGGAATGGATTCCAAGTGACCTCTGCTCACTGCGCCTTGGAAGCACTTATGCTGTGCTCAGGCCAGACCCAGCTGCCTTTCTTGTGCCAACAGGGAGGCGCGCTGCAGTCACAGGCTGCCTTCTATTAGAGTCGCTGGTGGGAGCCGCCTTCCTTCCTTTCCTCCTGGACGCGTCGCCCACCAGGCTTTTCACCCGCAGCCCCGCTGACCCCGTGCCTTGCTCTTACAGGAGGGATTTTAAGGAAGGGCGCGAAGCTGTTCTTCCGCCGGCGGCACCAGCAGAAAGACCCCGGCCTGAGCCAGTCCCACAACGACCTGGTGTTCCTGCAGCAGCCGGCAGGGCCGCGGAGGAAGGGGGCGACGCTTGCCCGGTTCCTGAACAAGAAGCTGCTCTCCAGACACCGGGGCCAGAGCACCGCGAACGGCGCCCCCCTGGACCCCCGCCCGTAGGCCGGCACGCCTCCTTCCCCGCGATGCTGCAGACGTGGACCCTCCGTAGCCACCCGCCAGGACACAGCCAGAGGGCCCGTGAGTTGTGGACGGCCTCCCTGTCCCCAGTCTAGCTGGGGTTTTTTCCAACAATTTCATCTTTTAAAGGGAAAAAAAACAACAACAAAAAACAGTCTGAGTCTCCAGCCAGGAGGTTTCCCCCGGAGAGAACCTACAAAGCCCAGTTTGCCACCGGAAGCCACGAGACCCGACGGCTCGCAGCGTGGGTGGTGCTCACGTCTAAGAGTTGAAGTTAAAACGGGAGAAGGCTATATACCACTGTGTGGACTATGGAACTTACCACAAGGGGCTGTGGACGGGCAGGGGAGGGGGACAAGCTCTGCCCTCCATGCTCTAACTTTGGTCCGTGCCTGGACCACATCACAAAGAGGAGGCCGCCTCTGTGCTGTCACTGTGAGCGGAATGGGTGGGTCACCTCTCCTAATTGGCTGCTCAGAATAAAAAGTGCAGGCGGCCCTGAGTACTAAGAGGTGGGACACAGGCAAACAGAAATTACCATGGGAATGGAAACACTGACAAACGCAGGAAGACACTTGCCTTTGATATTAGCCATATAACTTGAAAAATTATGCAAATACTAAATATATCTTATGCATATTATGCTGAACACTTTTCTAAGTTTGCTTTGAGCCTGTTTACGAGTGGGAGATATATAAATCCTTATGTGGTTTTTATATTTTTCTCTATAGCATCAGAGCTGTAATAATACCAACAGAGCAGCCAACACATGGAATGTTTCTCTCCCGTCCGGCCTCCTTGTTCACAGAAGCACCAAAAGATGAAGTTAGGAGCAATAAGCCACAGCTAGAGGGACACGGGCACCACACACATATGGTTTTTCTGCAGTCCAAGGTTGGTTTGCCAAATATTGCCCATAGCCGAAACAAAGTACTTTTAGGGCAAGAGAGGAAATTATTTTATGTCTCAGATGTGAGTCTTAGGAATGCAAGTTTAATAACAAATGAGCCAAACGTGCATCACACTTCTCTGAGCTCTTCAGAATTCTACTGTGTTTAGCAACTCTTGGGATGCCCTTGTTTTGATTTCCAGTGGAAAAAAACAGTCAGTTCGGCACACGATGTTAATATCCCTACGAGTCTTCCAAACCACTCCTCATCTGTACGCCGTTACCCTGGGGTTCATTCACAATTTTCACATCGTCCACTCCTTCTCACTGAAACACTTTTAGGAGACATGCTTATTAAAAAGCACTTGTTGGGCTTCCCTGGTGGCGCAGTGGTAGAGTCCGCCTGCCGATGCGGGGGACGCGGGTTCGTGCCCCGGTCCGGGAAGATCCCACATGCCGCGGAGCGGCTGGGCACGTGAGCCGTGGCCGCTGAGCCTACGTGTCCGGAGCCTGTGCTCCGCAACGGGAGAGGCCACAACAGTGAGATGCCCACGTACCGCAAAAAAAAACAAACAAAAAAAACCCACTTGTTAATCAGGGTGAAAGGTTTTGAGTAAGATTCATTTTCCTCCAATAATATTTAAAGGCTACAATGAAAACTTGGCTCCTGTCACAGATGTGAAATTGGGTGAGTTCCTTCCTATAGCTGCTTTTGTGAATCCTTAAACATATATTTCAGGAGTAAGCGAGCCGTGGATGAGCAAAAACCTTTATAAAAATCAAAATTATAGAATTTTTTCCTTTCCTTTTTTTTGAGGGAGAGATTAGAAAACTACATTAAGAATTTTATTGTAAAATGCACAATGTTAAAATTCTTAGGTATCCCGAGAATTATCGAGTAACTGTAAAATGACTTTTTCAGCATAGTTTGCTTTTAAAGATTATACCCCAATTGTAATCACTGTAAATTAGCACCTGGTATTCCAAAATATAGTATGTTCATACCAAGTTAGCCCCCAGAGGCTAGTAATCGCTACTAGTCTTTTTGGAACCGATGGTCTCATTAATGTTCTCTCCTACTTGAAGGATTACTGTTCTCTCTCATGTGGTCCACAGAACCCGTGACATTCCAGAATTTATTCTAAGAGGATATTGTGTGTCGAATTCCAGGCACTGATCAGTAGTAGTTAGTACAATTTGTTTTTGAGTTGGAAATTCAGATGGACTCGATCTATTCAAGTGTGAAGGTGTCAAGAGTTTCAGATTCAGCTTTCTCACTCTAAAAAAAAAGTCTTAGCTGTTCCCATTCCTGAAAGACCCCATGAGCATTCTGTTCACCGCTTCATACCTTTATCCAGGGCTCTGCTTTCTCAGCTTCCTCGTGACTTGAAACCTCTTCAGGGTCCTGGGAATGTGTCAGGTGGGCTGCGTCCACCCCATGTGTGAGAAGCACGTGGATTAACTCGAGGGGGACAGTGTTGCTGGGGAGATGCATATTTCTTGGTGTCTATTGGATGCACATCAAGAACCCTGTACATTTGAGTCAATCCCAGAGCTTACCCTCCAGACACACACACATAGTCACCATCAAATGGCTTTTTCTGAAGTTACGGCGGACACTAACGTAGCAGGGAATAGGATGAGAAAGAAGCATAGGGCCAGGGTCGCACCATAAGAACAGGGACTGTATCGATACTGTGAATGTTTCCTTTCCAAGCTGTTTATCCAGATCTGTTTTTTAATGATGTAGGATATTTATGTCAAAGTAAGTGTCATAACATCAATCTAGATTATACACCAAATGCAAAACCTACTCGTTTGTAAGTCACCTTATTCCCTTACCTTTTCCACATGCTGGAGTGTTTTGAGGGCTTTTGTTTTTGTTTCTGTTTTGTCTTGATGAAATCTTTGCAGAGTGGTGTTTTGGAAGCAGTTTCTCGCGAGCACTAATGTTAATGTGCGTCTGTATGTCTGGAACCAGCTGGTCACATTGGTTTTAATGAGCTGTCAACAATTCTCTTGGATTTGTTTAAGGACGAGCCTGTGTTTTTTGCGGAGGAATGAAATGGACCCTTAGGTGTGCGTGTATGTTTTCACGTAGCATCAACAGAAGTACCCATCTCATCGTCCCAGTTGAAAACCTGCCGTGAGGACAAAGGTTTAGACCGAGCAGTTTATTTAAATCAGGTCTCAAGTTTAAGTTCACAAGCGGCCCTGGGTTCCTAGAGAGGGCTACCTGGCCTGCCGCTGCCAACCAGTCACAAGCTGGGTGCCAGTCCAGACGTTCGATTGTTTCTCTGGCCACATCTATAGAAGAATATTGCAGATTTTCTTCTCGAACAGAACGGGAAAGATTAATTTACGCTGCTGCCGCTCAATTCAAATGTTTTCTGAGTAACCATCTCGGCTCTCTTGAAACCTGACAGTGTAAGTTGGTGGATGTTCGAAGTCAGAACATTTAATTCCATCAGATGAAAAACAGGTCTCAGCGCCGGCCTAGACCCTGACGCCAGGCCCTGCCTCTGCTGCCCCAAACCTGCGAAGGCGTGATGACCAAAGCAAGCGGCACAGGGACGCCAGCACTGCTAATCCTGCGAAGCAAACTCAGGTCACACCTCTCTGGTTCCTTTTTTTGGGGGGACATTCCTACTTTCCGGATGAGGACGCATTTGAAATACAGCAAACTGCCCCATTCACCCAGCTGCCAACTGCTCAGTGATGTGCCGTTTATAATTTAGGCTTGTAGGGTTTTTTTCCCCCGATATCGTATCAAAGCTATATATATATATATATATATATATATATATATATATATATATATATATATATTTTTTTTTTTTTTT
>NW_006779682.1:510207-514119 GCF_000442215.2 Lipotes vexillifer
AGAAGAAAATAAGAGGTTTTCCAGGTATGTGGAGAGGTTTGGCTTGATGACCAAGTGTGGTGATGACTTTACCCGATGATGATTGTATCCCTGGGAAGCGCTTTAAAAACAGACTGCAGTCCTGCGCCAGCCCTGTGCAGCTGGGGTCATGCGGGGAAGGTGTGGCTGGAACACGAACGGTCTTTGAAGGAAATAAACGTGCCCATCCAACACTAAACATTGAGTCGTTTTTGCTGAGTCCTGCGCTGTCCCCAAAGTCCAGCGGCTTCTCTGAGGTGCCGGAATCCTGGTCTTTCCTTTGTAAGGCGCCACCGTGGTCAGCTGGCTAAACCAGGAGCTGTCCTCCTAACATTCTCCTTGGGTGATTTGTAAGTCACTCAGCACCTGCTTTAGGTCTGGGGCGAAAATCATTTACTAGACCGTCCATGTCTCCCGTGAACTTTTGGGTTCTGGTGAATTGTACGTGCTGCCAGTCAGGGTCTGCTTGGCTTGGGTCCCCCAGTGGCCACGTGACCCTGTATGATCCCCAGGGACCTTATGAGGAGTGCTGTCCCCTTGGGGCGTGAAGCCTTTATCCATCCATCGCCCCCGTTGTCATCGCCCCATCCCAGCAGTCGCCCGAGGGTGGGTGCACAGTGGATACCTGCACGGGGTCAGAGGGGCATATTGCCAGGTGGGGCTCTGTGGTGGCTGGCATCCAGGCTGGCCTGGGCTCCTCCACGGTTACTGGGTGGGGACGGGGCAGGGGCCGGGAGGGGTGCATAGACAGCGTCCTGCACCAGCCCTGCAGGCCTCACGTCTCTCCTGGTCATCAGCTTCCCTGTTTCAGCAGTTTCATCCAACTAATCTGCCCAAGCACCTGGCACTTAGAAAACTGGTACCCACCCCAGCCCCTCACCCATCCCCCCACCCTTCCTCTCAGCTGTCCTGACCCTGCCTGTCCTTTCAGGTGTGGAGTGGTCACTTGAGGGCCGAGACTGACACACAGCTCTGCATTTCAGAGGAAGAGTCTGCCCATGCAAAGCCCCAGTGTTAGCGGGGCTCAGACCCTGGATTCTCTGCTCTGGACGTGGCAGGTGGCGATGGTGTCGCGACCTGTTTGGGATTAAGGTATCCTGGGGCCTGGGACTGAACTGCTGCTTCCCGTGTGGCCGGTGGTCCACTCTGCACTGACACTCTAGGAATCTGGAGGGACTTGCTGGATGGCCAGCTTTCCCAGCCTGATCTCCTGCGGTCACCTGCAGGTGCACACTGTTCTCGCCAGTCCCCTCTGTACAGCCCAAATGTATCCACTTCAACCACCTTTGGGCGTTCTGGAATGCACACCCCTCGGCCCCAGGATGCACTTCTCCCTGTTCTTACGATCTAAGCAAACACGAGCCCAGCCTCTTCTGCACGAAGTGCTCGGCCACCTCGGACGCCCCAGGGCACTTCCGTTGGCATCCTTCAGTCCGTCACTTGGCCCCATCTCACTCTCTCCTAGCCTTGCACCCCAGCAAGAATGTAGGTGCCCGTATCGCCTGGGTTTAGGATGGTGCCCACTTAGAGCAATGCTGGACGTCAGCAGACAGCTTTATATAAGCTCAAATAGGAAGTCTGCTTCCGCCCATCCTACCCCACTCACCAGGGCCCAGGGTCAGGGGACAGAGCCAGACATGGAGGGGCGAAACATGACAAAAAACGTGCTGCTCTTGATCTCGGTCACTTCCTACAATTATAGGGTGCTGTGTGTATATGTCAATACATCGTTTATTAAAAGAAAATGCAGCTCGCTCACCACAGAGGGCTGGCCACCAGGGCGAAGGACCTTGCACGGTGCCCACCCTGAAGAGAACGCTGCCAAGGCCAGACCCCCTGAAGCACCAACTTTCACCATTGTCCACTGCTCACCTTGGCTCTGTAACCATGACTGTCCATAATGCAAATTGCCAAGCTGTGCCCTGCATGTGCCAGGCATTCAAAACTATTCATTATATTGATGTCATCAATATTTATAAAGTTGGATGCTTGCTTAGGTGCCTTGGGTTACTTGGTATTTTAGAGAAATACCAGGAGAGAAAGACTCGAGATCACAGTGATTATAGCCAATACTAACTGAGCACTTACTACGTGCCAGGAATTTTGCAAAGTGTTTAACAGATACTGACTCCTATACTCTTTGAAGCAACCCCATGAGTTATGATCTATCTCTGCTTTACAGATTAGGAAACTGAGGTACAGGGAGGTTAAGTAACTTGCCCAAGGTCACACAGCTGATAAGTGGCAGAACCAGAATTTGAAGCCAGGTTGTCCGGCTGGAGACTCCATGTTCATGACCACAAGTCTCTACTACCTTGTGTCAACTGGAGAGACCAAGGACTTGTGGCCTTATGTAGTCTCTCCTGAACTTTAATGCTCCCTGTTGTGGGTGAGAATGATGGAAAGTGAGATGCACTGCTTTGCACATAGTAGGAATGAGATTATTTGCTGATTACTTCTCTCTTTGGATGGGAAGAATTAGCCAGATTGAAAATAGAAGCTAAAGGTGGTGTAAAGAAGTGAAGCTTAGGATATGTACATCCATCACGTCCCCCAGCAAAGGAGTTTTGTATCTAAATTAACAGAAAACCAGAGCTGATGAGACAAGTTAGTTGGAAAGTACACGTGTCAGGCAAGCCAACGTCAGGACTGAGAGCATGACACCCAATCTGGGGCCACACGGTAAACTGATGACATCTTAACATCACAGCTAGTCTCTGCTCAGGAAGAAAAATCCACTGGCAATAAGGGAGGCTCTTCCCTGTTTACATATTTTTTAAATTCTCCCAATTTATTTTTAAAAATTCCAGACCTACAGAATAACCTACATACCCTTCACCTAGATTCCCCAGTTTTGCTGCATTTGCTCTATCCAGCATCTATCGGTCGATCGATCAATTATTGTTTGAGCACATCATGTTTCACCCTAAATTCTTCAGAAGACTTTTTCTAAGAACACAGGCATCTTCATGTCATAGTTCAATGCAATGATCATGTCTGGGAAATTTAACACTAATGTTTAAAAATTTCAATTTAACATCAATGCAATACTGTTATCTAGTATCACAGTCTATATTCGTATTTCCCCGACTGCCTCCATGACATCCTTTGTAGGTGGTTTTCCTTTTTTTCTGCCTGGAATTCAGTGAAGGCCTGTTGCATTAGTTGTTAACAATAAGAATTTGACACTTTCAGCAACAAACCTTTTTTTTTTTTTTAACTTTAGAATTTTGGCTACAAATCTGCCTTAAAAGGAATTAGTTCCAGCCCTCACAGACAGAATATAATGAACAGGCTGAGATTTCTTTTGAAGATGCAATTACCGTGGGGAATGTGGACCCAGCCCTGGGCTGCATGCATTGCTATGAGAAATGGCTTTAGGGGGGTTGAGGTCTTGTCTGCTTTTCCACTCTGGCTCTGACCTGACACTTTTTTCTATAAACGACCTGCTTTTGTGCCTATATGACAGTAGATACTTAGTGTGCAGAGACCAGAGAACCAGCCATCTGGGATGAGAATTGTGAGTGATGTCACCAGAGGGGTGGATGTGTAGGTGGGGGGAGCACATTAGCTGTCGTGGTCAGTTTGGGGCTCTTGGGAGTTGGGGCACATTTGGGCAAAGACCTGAATGACGGGGAGATGGTGGTGGAGAAACTGGGAACGTGTTCCATGATAGTGGGAATGAGTGCAGTTCTTGGGAATGTGTTGGAGGAACAGAAGCCTGGCGGCGGGCTGGGATTTCACCGCTGGAGGCGGGGGGTGGGGGGCACTAGCAGGGTGGAGGTGAGGGGACACAGGTGAGGTGATCTAGGTGTAGGAGGCTGTGGTGCAGACCTACCGTGAGTGCCACTGGGAAGCCACTGCAGAACATCAAGCACGGGGGCGGGGGGGGGG
>NW_006779682.1:514129-515424 GCF_000442215.2 Lipotes vexillifer
ATGAGCCCCGGCAGCACTCCACACTCCGCAGGCTCCCTCCCCACTCCCTGAGGATGTGCCCTGCTGATGGGTACTTAAAATCAACCTGGAGACTTCCCTGGCGGTCTAGTGGTTAGGACCCCGCGCTTTCACTGGCGAGGGCGCAGGTTCAGTCCCTGGTCAGGGAACTAAAGTCCCACAAGCCAAAAAGGTCAACCTCAAACACATACCAGTTCATACAAGTGAGTCTGGCTGAAGGATAAATTCCTGCAGGTGGGACTGCTGGGCTAAAGGCTATGTGCATCTAGAATTTCTGTGGATATTAACAAATGGCCTGGATGGAGGTTGTACCCGTTACATCTCCCACTCGGAAAGGATGAGAACATTTGTTTTTCCACAGTCTCTCCAAAATCATGCTATTCAACTTTGAAAATTCTTTGCTAACGTAATTGATAAAAATGATCTCACTGTGATTGTGCTTTACATACATGGCTGCAACAATATAGTTGACTAGCACCTCCTATACTTATAGGAGCCATTGCATTTTCTGTGTACTGTCCATAGACTGTTCATTTTTCTGTTGGGTTCTTTATCGTTTTCTTAATGGTTCTTAAGAGCTTTACATATATGAGGGGAATGAGCCCTTTCTAATATCAATTTCAAATCATTTCCCTCAGTTCGGCCCCTCTCTTTGACTTTGTTAAGGAAGGTTTTTTGCCAGGCAGAAATGAACAAGACCACTTACATCTCTGAGTATGAGAGGCCAGGACCAGATAAGCCATCCCTCTGGTCCCTTCTATTCCTAATACTTTATGACTGGTGGGGGTCAGGAGGCCACACCAGCCCCCAAGCTTGGGGTGGAGGGAGGGAACTCTCTGGCCTCAATTTCGCAGCCTGGGTCCGTGTGCAAACTTTGCATAGAGCAGTGTGGGGTAGTGGTTACGGCGGGGACTTCGGGGACTCACTGGGCCTGGATTGAAATGCCCCGCTCTCCGCTCACCAGCGAGCTGCTCTGATTCATGAAATTGGGGGGCAGAGCAAGGGCTTTCAAGCGTTCACTGGGTGGACGGAAAGATGACCAAGAATGGCAGCAGTCCACGGGCTAGATTCAGAAATCATTATGCTTGGGCAGCAAGTCTTAGAACTGTTTTAAAGAAAAGTTCGACCCCCGCTCTCACATAACCCTCCCAGCCCCCTCCAGGGACTTCAGGCTCGACGGAGCCATCAGAAGAAAGGTACTGGGTGTGGGTAGGGGGCCTGCGCGAGCTGCCAGCGCAAAGCTGCCGGGAGTGGCGGGACCCGGCTGCGCCACCGGG
>NW_006779682.1:515537-516161 GCF_000442215.2 Lipotes vexillifer
CGCCGCCCAAGCCCCGCCACAGTCCTGTCTACACCGCTCCGGCTCCCCCTCGTCCACGCGGTCCGCAACCCCGCTGCCGCGTCCACCGCAGCCGCTGCCGCTCCACTGGTCTGTGCCACCTTCTCCTCCGTCCACACGACCCGCGCCCTGCTGCTCGCTGGTCCATGCCGCCCGCTCCACCTTTCCCCATCCACGCTGCCCGCCTCCGCGCCCAGGCCGTCTGCTCCGAGTTCACGCCGCCCGCTTCCCGTCCACACGGCCCGCTCCTCCGCCTCCCCGTCCACGCCGCCCACTCCCAGTCTCTCCCGTCCACACTGCCCGCTCGCCTGCTCCCCGGCCAGGCCGCCTGCTCCGCGACCACACCGCCCACCCCTGGTCCAGGCCGCCAGCTCCCCAGCTCTCCCGTCCAGGCCGTCCGCTCCCACGCTCTCGCGTCCACGCCGCCCGCGCCCCGGGAGAACTACAACACCCACAATGCCCCGCCACCGCCCCCCGGCTTCCGGTGCTGCGTAGTTTCCGGAGCGGATCGCAACCCGGAGTCCGGATCCGATCCCGCTCTGCACATTCCAAAGGCAGGTAAAGCCCGGGCCCCGCGCCCTCCGCCCGCCCCCGCACGCGCCGCCC
>NW_006779682.1:516171-527157 GCF_000442215.2 Lipotes vexillifer
CCCCCGCCCCCGCCCGGCCCGCCGCCCGCCCCGGTCCAGCCGCCATGCCGCCTGTTCTTTGTTACATTCGCCGGCTGCGGGCACCGTGGGCGATCGGAGTCAAAACCCGGCTGGATTTCCCGGAGCCGCTCCGGGATCGCCCTGCGCGTCGCCAGCCCGCCCGCCGCCGGCCCCGCCGCGGGCCCCGCCGCCCGCTCCCCCAGGCCCGCCCGCTCGGGGCGCGGGGCCGGGGCCGCGCTCGCCCGTGGGCGCGGCGCTGGGGGTCCTCCGCCCCCGGTCCCCGGCCCGCGGTCCCGCCCCCGGGCGCCCTCGTCGCCGACGGTGCCTCGTGATGTCACTCCCCCCCGTCCTGGGCCCAGCCCCCGGGGGTGAATGGGGAGGGTCCCTGGACCCCCAGCTCCTGCGGTTAGCAAGGCAGACCCCAGGATTCGGGCGACGGGGCTCCCCAGCCTCCCCCCGCCGCCGCCCCGCCCCGAGCACCCTGCATCCTGTTTGTGTAAACCCTTGGGTGGCAGAGGCAAGGTAGTGAAATCCGTGGACAGGTGACATGTGCCCGCCCTCGGGGTGGGTGGCTGTGCTGGAAAACGGCGCGCGGGCGCCGCCCTGGCGCGGACAGGTGGACCAGCCGGCCATGTGGCCTCTGGCGAGGGGACGGGTATTCGCGATGAAGGTCAGCTTTGAGAAGACAAGTGAAAACGCATTATGGAAATATCCACCGTGCTGATAGCTATAGTTGTTATGTGTTAATCTCTATTAGCTCTTAAGGTAGTAGATGAGATTTCCTTTTTTTCCACAAAAGCTCAGAAATTGCCCCCCCTGCCCCACCAAGGGTAGATTAAAATGGTAGAAACAAGTGTGTGATCAGAGACACGTGGACCCGTGTACATATTTAAGCGGCCAACCCACAAAAACCACGTTTGCTTAAGCCTCTCTCATAGAATCTGGACTCACCAGATAAATTTGGAAAAACCCAGCTTGGTTCCTGGACGTGTTTTTAAGGACGAAAAGTAAATGAGCAAGTGGTCTTGTGACAGATCTTCAAAGGCAGGAGTGAGAACTCTCCCTGGAGAGTGTAATGATGTAGATACTTGGTTTTTATAAGTTAACCTCCCCCCCCACCCCCGCCCCCACCCAGTACACACAAAACACCACCGTATTTTGTTTCAGACCTGGACATTTTCACGTTTTCCACATTTTCATGGGTCCACTCTGCTTCTCTGGATTTCCTTGACATCACTGCCTTATGGTGAATGGTTAAGAAATAGAACTATAGTTTGAATTTTGAAAGGGAAAGATAGTAAGATTTATCCTGTATAAAGTTTTTTTCTCCTATATCTTTGATTCATATTTTTGCAAAAAAGCTGCCAACAAAGAATACAATATGTTCGATTTTGCAAGCAGAAGGAGTAGTTATTTTTTCCAGAAGACCAATAAATAAATTTAAAAATCACCCCCAATTACAAGGCTAATAGCTTTTCTGGGAACAATTATATTTGAGAAAGAACTCCGTTAGCTTGGGATATACCTCTCGTATATCATTCTTTTGATATCATCGTCTGTGTAGAAGGCCAGGGGAAGAACACTTCTCCCATTTTGCAGATTTAAGGGAGATTGAAGGCAGCTGTTTCTTGCACATGTGATTTGAGAGGCTGAGATTGTGGGCAAGGACTCAAATGCTTTCTCAGCCTCCTTTCCACAGTTGTGACGTATGACAATACCTGTCTTTCATCTCACATGGTTCACGCGTGCGCATGTTTATTGGCCGTCCACCCAGCAGCTTTCACGTGCCGGGCACTGCAAAGGGTGAGAGAGAAGGCCCTGCCTGGTAGACCGAATGCTCTGGAGGGAGGGAGGTGGACAGTGGTTAGAGCATGTAGGAGAAGGCAGGAAGGGTGACAGGTGGAGGTGGGGGATGGGCAGGGGTAGGCACACTTGGGCAGTGGGGACAAGGAAGGTCTGTCTGAGAAGGTGACATTCCAGTGGAAACCAGTGCCGCGAGGCCCTCAGTGGAGATCTGGGGTGAGGGTGTCTGTCACAGGCAGACGTGGCAAGTGCAAAGGCCCTGGGGTGGCAGCAAGCTTTGTGTGGCTGAGTTGGGGTAGCACAGGAGGGTGGCACAGGCTGTACTCTACTCAGAGTTTACCCTGAGAGCCAAGCAGACACCACTGGGGTCTGGGGCAGGGGTCCAAAGAATCTGTGTCTTTTTAGAGAGGACCCCATGGCTACCCAACAAGGTTCCCCTAGAAACAGGGTGGGGGCAGAGGGGAAATGAGGTGACAGGACAAAGCGTATTTCTAGAGTGAGGCAGGCCTTGCTGCTGGTTTGGGTGGGGAATGTACAGGGGGTGACAGGAGGTGTCATTCACTGAGGTGCAGGTGACAGGTGTGCAGGTTGAGGGGTGTTCAGGGAATCAGGACCTGGTAGACCAGCAGCATCTTCAAACTGCCCCTCGGGTGGGAGAAACCCTTGCCCAGGGCCCATGGTCCTGGTCATCACCTTCCTTAAGTGCTCCCTTACTAAGGAAGGGTCCCTCCCACTGTCCAGAAAATGGCGACCCCCCCAGCCCCAGTCTTGGTGTGGGCCGTGGTCAGCTCACAAATATGTGGCTATCACGGTGCATGGGAGACCTCGGCAGGTGGTCGTTGCTAAGTGGCGACTATAACAAAGCTCTTCCGTCCCAACTACTTGTCTGTGGGAGCAGGGTTTCCTGCACTCACATCTGTAAAAACGAAGGGTGGGAACAGAGTTGAATCGAATTCCATGATACGTGACTGGATTGGCGGAAAAGTCCTATTTATCTCATTAAACCCAGCTTCTGTGCTAGGTGACTGCTTACCAGTGTGGGCAGTATTTCCATCTTGATCAGTGGTGTCCCAGTTACTGGAACGATAGCGTAGTCCAGGAGCAATTAGCACAAACTCATGGTCATAGGAAATCAAGACTAATTTGATCTGTATGTGTAAAAGGTGATCAATAATCATTTCAAGCACAAACATAACACACTGGGTTTAACATCTGTGGTGATGGAAACGCACGATGGTAAAGACAGAAGTGCCGTGAGCCTCCTGACAGATGAAGAGCTTGTCCACATGCCTTGTGACCGGATGGCAGTGGGTGTCACGCTGTGGTGTTGCGATTCCAATAGATGTGTTCAGAAGAGCCACACAGCAGTTTTATTTTAAGAAGTTAATATTCATGATATGCTGGAGATTCCGTCCCTTGCAGCTGTTTAAAGTAAGGCTGAGCAGCTTACACTGTCAGCTGAAGGGCAAGAAATAGCATTTTGTAAAACACTTTGGTGGTACTGTCGGCAGAGAGGTCGGTCATGGAACCATGTGTCAGGTGGGCTCAGGGGCCTGGGTGGACTCGGGCATGGGAAGTGATGGCGGGTAAATGCCGGGTCCGGATGGAGAAAGGACCGAAGGGCCGGCCTGGGCTGCCCCACCGTGTGGCGGCTTGAGATGGGAGCACAGAGGGGCCTCGGGAGGAGCAGCGGTTGGGATGGAAAGACCAGGAGACCTCGCAGGAAAGGGTTTCCAGGGGGAGGGGGTGAATGCTGCCTCGGGGATGAAGGGGAGGCAGTCCACAGTGGAGGGCTTTGGTGGAGCCGTGAGGGCAGTTCTTCCCATTCAAGAGAGAAGCCGCCAGAGTCCTTCCCAGGATTTTTGCAATGAGAGGAGACAGAAGTGTGGCATTAGAGCCACAGGTAAAACTCTTTTGTTTTCACGAGTGAGCTCTGTTGAAGGCTGGTGTGAATAATCCAGAAGCATAACTCTGCAGCAGAGACAGGTGTGTAATAAGGGAGGTGCAGGTGGGGCGGGGCCTCCCGGGGAGACGTGGCTGCAGCGTGCCTGTGTGGTGAGTGACAGGTGTGGCCAGGAGGGCTTTGGAGAGGAGGGGCCATTTGGATTAGGTTTTAAAGGTTAGGTAGGAGTTTGGCAGGTGGAGGGAGTTTCTGGAGGAGGAAACAAGAGGAAGGGGTCGTGGAAGCTGGGAGGCTGGTCATGGATGGTTTGGGGTGGTGAGGAACCTTTTGCTGTCATGGGGCAGGGGACAGCTCAGGGTCACAGTGGGGGCCCAGTTGAAGCCTCTCATCCTAATAGCATCTGAGGAAGCCCAACTCTGGATGCTCCCCTGGAGTCTCCCAGAGCCTTTGGGGTCATGTTTCCGCAAACTTACAGAAAATTGAAGCGTGGGCTTGCCAGAGATGACGGCTTTCTTTACCTGAGAGGTGCTGGATGTTAGGGCTCCGTTTGACTTGTTTTCAATGTTCAGCACCATCTGCTTAAGCAGCTTAAGCGCTGAAATATTGCAGGTACCATCAGAAAACCCTCAATAAATGGCCTTCCACCATGATGAGGCCAGAGGCAAATGTTATAATTCGAGTGTCCCTAGATCATGATTCGTGTGTAGGGCCTGCAGGGGATGATGTGCCAGAACTGTCACTCCCTGCTTGCTGTCAGGGGGGAAGGGACCCTACCTGCTGGACAGAGAGTCTGTCTTGGGGAAGGAGGGTTCCCAGTGTTTTGTAACTCAAGGCCTTTGGCCTTTTGTAAGCTTAAAAATATATATGCTAATTAGTTATAGTAAGTTTGCCTTTTATTGTGACCAAAAACATAAGTGCAGTTTGGTGCCATATTAGTCAAGAGGTTTACAAAATCTGTTCTGACCAAGCCGCTTCAATTCTGTTCATTGATCCATTGCTTCCATGCCACCCGCCCCCTCCGCCCCTCTGGGCCCCTTTGTCCCGCACATCTGACTTCTCTGGACTTTGTTCTCTGTGATGTCTCTTTCCACTGTGCTCTCGCCCTTATGCTGAGAACGTGTGAGGATCTTTTCACCACCAAAGCTCCCAGGGTGCCTAGTTTTAAAATATCTTGTCTGTCTCACAAGGCCTATTAAGTAAGAATCAGGCCTCACATTCCCCTCTTTTCTTTTTCTTTTTGGTTAATCAAAAGATGATTGCCCGTTAGAGCTCTCATCAGCCTGAGAAGGCCAATCTAGCTCAGTTTCCATTTTTGAGATGGCAGAATGCAAACCTCTCTTGCCCCCTTTGCTCAGAAATCCCTCCTAAAGAACCAGATGTGAAAATCAGAAAAATAGATGTCATCTTGGATGAAACTAAGAGGTTCAGAAAGAGGAAACAGAAGAAATTATAAAAGAAATAACACAAGAAAATCTGAGGACTTCAGGACAGGAGAGCCAGGTTGAAAGGGCCAGCCCGAGCTCGGCACCAAGGCAGACCGTGAGAGTTCAGGGCCCTGGAGCTAAAACAGTCCAAGAGATCTGGGGGGAGGGAGTCACATACAGAGGGTTTGCTTGCTGGAAAGTCATCAGACTCCTCAGCTGGAGCATTGGAAGCTGAGGACGATGGAGTCTCACTTTCAACCTTCCTCAGGAAAACCACCGTGTACCAGGCAAAGCAGCTGGCCCGTGAGATTGGAGTAAAGACAGTGGCAGACAGGCAAGTCCTCTCAAGAGATTTACCTCCCAGGCACCATTCTAAGGAAACTACTGGAAAATGTGCTCCCCAGATCAAAGGAGTAAACCAAGAAAATGGAAGCAACGAGGGCTCAGGAAACAAGAGCTCCACACCCAAGAGGACAAACGACTCCCAGGTGACTGTGGAAGGAAGGCCCACGCAGCCAGTGGCAGACCTGAAGGGCGGTGGGACAGGAACGGGCCAACTAGAAAATGAGCAAAAGACACGAAGAGACATTTACCTAAGAGGATTTACAAATGGCAAAATAAGCACAGGAAAAGATGTGCAGTGTCATCAGCCATGAGGGAAACGCAAACTAAAGCCACAATGAGATACAACTGCACACGCGTGAGAATGGCTAAAATAAAACACAGTGACGCCAGGTGCTGCCAGGGACGCCAAGAAACTGGACCTTTCAGACGTTGGCAGTGGGGCAGTTTCTTTAAAAACTAAACATCACCTCAATAGGACCCAGTCATTGCATTCTTGGGCATTTATCCCAGAGAAATGTCAAATTATGTCCCAAAATGCACAATTGTTCATAGCAGCTTTATTTGTAATAGCCAAAAATGGGGACAAAACCAAGGCTCCTTCAGTAAGTGAGTGGTTAAACTCACATCACGGAGTGAGAAGCAGGAAAAGGGGTGAACTACTGATACATGTAACAACCCAGGGACATTATGCTGAGTGAAGAAAAATAGCCAGTCTCTAAAGGCCACATACTGTGTGGTTCCATTTGTATGACACTCTTTTTTTTGTTTTTTAACATCTTTATTGGGGTAGAATTGCTTTACAATGGTGTGTTAGTTTCTGCTTTATAACAAAGTGAATCAGCTATACATATGTTCCCATATCTCTTTCCTCTTGCATCTCCCTCCCTCCCTATATGACACTCTTGAAATGATAAAATTTGTAGAGTTGGAGAACAGATTAGTGGTTGCTAGGGGTTAGGGATGGTCAGGGCACAGGGTGTGACTATAAAGGGGCACATGAGTGAGGCCTTTCCAGTCATAGAACATTCCTGAATCTGGATTGTGGAGGTGGTCCCGTGAGCCTACACCTGTGATGAGAAGACATTGAATTACGTGCACAGTGCCAAGGTCAATATCCTAGTTTTGAGAGTGTGCTGCAGTTACACTCTCAAACTATGTATGTGATATACATAGTTGTGTAAGATATAACCCTTGGAGAAAACTGAGTGAAGGGTTCAGGGGACCTCCCTGTGCTATTTTTGAAACTTCCTGTAATTATTTCAAAACTAAAGATCTAGGGAGTATTCCATGTGTGGCTTACCTTGTATTTCTCTTGAGACCACTGCTTTGGTCACTGACAACGAGGGACTGCTAAGTCATCTGGGCCAATAGCAAACTTGCAGGACCTCAACCTTCATCACCTCTGTCCTTTATCCGTCCCCCTCCATCACATAGGCAGGCCAGGGACGGCCTGGGAAGGCCGAGCCAGATTAACAAACAAGCGATAACCTTCGTTTCATACTTATATCAACAACCTTCTTGAAAGAGCCTTTTTCTTTGAGTTATTTTAAGCTACGTGTCTTTTAAACTTGTGAAGTTTTCACTTTCCAGTGTTTCAAAACTGATTGTTTTTTCTAAACCCCAGCTTCTGCAGATCACATTTAAAAATAATCCTTATCGGGACCTGGTGGTCCAGTGGTTAAGACTCCTTGCTTCCACTGCAGGGGGCACTGCAGGGTTCAATCCTGGTTGGGGAACTAAGATCCCACGTGCCACGCGGCAAGGCGAAAAAAAAAAAAAATTCCTTTTCACCTTGCACGCACTAGGACAGCTACTGTCAAAAAACCCAGAAAATCACAAGCGTTGGCAAGGGTGTGGAGGGAATGGAAGATGGTGCAGCTGCCATGAAAGGCAGTATGGTGGTTCCTCAAAAATTCAATGTAGAATTGCCGTATGATCCAGTAAGTCCACTTCTGCTTATAGACCCAAAAGAGTCGAAGGCAGAGACCCGGAGAGGTATTTGCCCCTTGTTCATAGCGGCTTCATTCACAGTAGTTAAAACGTGGAAGCGACCCAAGTGTCTATCGACAGGTGAATAACGATGGGGTATTATTCAGCCTTTAATAGGAGGGCCATTCTGACACACAGTCCAACGTAGATGAACCTTGAGGACGTGATGCTGAGTGAAACAAGCCTGTCTCAGAAGGAGGAACACTGTCTGAACACCTACAGGAGGTATTTTGAGGACTTGGAATCTGAGCGATTGTTGTGGTTAAGAGAGTTCTGTCCCACGTTTGGTGTATGGTTCCCCTTCCAGGACCTGTTTCCCGGGGAATCTGGATCGAGCTGGTCTGTGCTGGGACGCGGGGGTGGCTCGTCTTACCCTCTCTTTCCTCTCCAGGTGGTGTTTGACCAGCGGCAGGCTGGGGAACACTCCCAGGGGCAGGCGATCTGTAGAACTGCACTGTGTTTTTATAGAAAATTTGTGTGAAACTGGCAACAGTCCGATGAGGTTTCTGGGCCGTCTGAGCTGGGGGTGGCGGCAGGGTGTCTGTCTGCGTCCAAGTTCTGGGTGATGAACGTTCGCAGCCGTAGGAGGGGACCTGGTCCCTGACCACCTGCCTGAGAGCCAGACTCGGCCTCCCGGGGCCCTCGGAGCACCAGGCAGGGAAGCTGGGAGTGGCCCGGAGCTTGTTTTTGGCGCGTTGAGCTGCCGCCGGCTTCCAGGCGGAGGTGCGGCCGGGGAGCTGGGTGTACGTGTGGGACCCCGAGTAGGGTCGCCAGCGTCCCCGTGGTATTAGCAGCAGCCACAGAAGCAGGTGTGACTGCCTGGGAAGCGGGTCCAGCACGAGGAGGGATGAGAAGGGGCCGGTGCTGAGCCCACGGGAGCTAAGACAGCGAGCGGGTGGCGGAGGAGGACACCCCAGGGGCCGGAGCGCCCTGGGGTGTCCGAAGCGCCCTGGGGTGTCCGAGCAGCTCGGGGCGGTTGGCTGGGAGAGGAGTGGCTGTGGAGGAGGGGAGAGCAGTCAGCCACATCCAGCGCGACCCAGAGGTCAGGTGAGGTGAAGAAAAAGATGTTTAGCGGACTAGGCATGCGTCCAAGGCCAGCTTTGGGGGCAGGACGCAGAGTCGGCGGGAGAGGAGGACCCGGGAAGAGTGTGTTGGCACCATTTACAAATAGCTTTAGTATGAACCCACAAAACAGTGGACAGGCGGGCAACGGCCGACCGCACGTGTCCATCACCAGCTCAGCTGCTGTCGCCCAGGTCTGACTTCCCCCTCCACCCCGTGCAGGACTCCCCACCAGTAGGACCTCGAGGCAAACCCTGGTCACATCATTGCGTTTGTAAATATTTCAGTCTGTGTCTCTACAGGAGAAGGACTCTAAAAATAACCACAATACTGTTAACCCACCTAAAACATTTAACACTGGCTCCTTAACATGGTCAAAATCTGGTCAGATATCCAGTTGGTATTCAGAGATCCAGTTGTCCGATAAAAGTCATATGTGCTTTATCTCCACCAGGATCCAGACCATTCCCACGCATTGTGCTGGAAGTTGCTTTGGAACTACAGTGATCTGATTTCACTGGTTTTGATGAGATCACTGTAGGTTCCCAGGTGGTTATAAGGAAGAACACAGAGCGATCCGTGTATCCTTCATCCAGTTTCCCCCAGTGGTACCATCTTGCACACCTCCAGTACCGGGTGGCAGCAGGGATGGTCACCTTGACGCAGTCCAGATACAGAATGTTTCGGCCCCGCAAGGAGCCCCCTGGTGCCCCCTTATAGCCTCCCGCTCTTTCCTCCCACCCCTCTCCCTCCTTTACCCCCAACCAACCAGTGCTCTAGTCCCCTTCTCAATAATTTTGTCATTTCAAGAATGTTATGTGAATGGGATCATACGGCACGTAACCTCTGAGGATTGGCGTTTTTCACCCAGCAGCATCTGGAGATTCATCAAGATCGGTTGTGTGTGTGTCAGTGGTTTCATGTTTTTAGTTGCTGATTAGTATTCCAGGCTGTGGATGGACCACAGATTACTTTGTTTAACCAGTCACCCAGTGAGGGACTCTGGGTTGTTTCCAGTTTGGGCTCTTAGGAATAAAGCTACCCTCAGTAGTCGTGCACAGGTTTTTTGTGGATGTAAGTTTCCATTTCTCTGGGATAACCGCCCACCAATGCCATTGCCGGGTCATAGGCCATGTTGGTTTTATCAGAAACTGTCAAATGGATTTCCACTCCCACCAGCAAACACAGATGCCCCGGTCCCCTCATCCCCACCGGCATCCCGCCGTTCTGAAAGGTGTGGAGTGGTGTCCTTGGCGGTTTCTACTTGCGTTTCCATGGCAGCTAATGACGTTGGACATCTTTTCATGTGCTTATCTGCCATTCCAGTGTTTTTGTTGATGAAATGTCTATTCATGTCTTTTGCCCATTTTCTAATTGGCTTGTTTGCATTTTTACTATTGGGTTTTGAGAGTTCTTTGCATATTCTGCATATGGTTACGTGGTTTGCAGAAATGTCTCCTGGTCTTTACATTGTCTGTTCATCCTCTTAACAGCATCTTCTGTAGAGCAAAAAATGTTAAAATTTGGTAAAGTCCCGTTTATCAATTTTCCTTTAGTAAACTATGATTTTGGTGACAAGTCTAAAAACTGGCTAGTTCTAGATCTCAAAGATTTTCTCCTGTTTTTCTAAAAAAATTTACTGTTTTATGTTTTAAGTCTCTGATCCATTATGAATTAATCTTTGTGTGAGATGTGAGGTCACAGTTCTTTTTTTGTTCTTTTTTTTTTTTCTGCCTCTGCATGTCCAGTTGCCCCAGCACCATTTGTTGAAAAGACCATCCTTCCTCCACTGAGCTGCTTTTCCCCTTTGTCCAAAATCAGTCGAGCATATTTCTGTGAGTCTGTTCTCCATTTCCATTGATCTGTGTGTCTATCCCTCTACCAATACCAAAGTCCTTATTACTGTCCTTTATAATTAAGCTTGAACCAGGTAAACTGATTTCTCTCACTCTAGTCTTCTTTTTCAGCATTGTTTTTAACAGTTGTAATCATGGGGGCTGGCGAGTAAACCTCAGGTGTCACAGAGAGCATCTGCCCCAGATCTCCCCTTGCTCCCCATTTCCCACCAAGTTACACACAGATACTCCTGGTCTAAGCCTAACTGACCCTCATGACAAATCTCGTTTCCTGACATGATTACTGTGGTCTCCCAGTGCTTTTTGCAGTAGTAATCATGTAAGTGTTAAAAAGATTGAAGGTTAAGCAGCAGTTCTCAGACTTGAGCTGCATCAGGATAACCTGGAGGTTTGCAAATACACAGAGTGCAGGGCCCCAGCCCAGCAGGTCTGGGGAGGGGCCCAAGAATTCACATTTCTGAGAAATTCCCAGGTACTGCTGGTGCTACTGTTTGATGGTCCAGGGACCACACTGAGAACCACTGATATAAGTAAGTTTCCCCAGGATCGGTGGTTAAAATGGCTGAATATCACACTTTGAATATTTTTCTGTCATTTTCCCTAC
>NW_006779682.1:527206-532231 GCF_000442215.2 Lipotes vexillifer
CCTACAACAGTACTATTTACAATCCCTTGGTCTGAGATTTCCTACATGCTTGGAGAAGTCGGAGACTGGACTTCCCTTCTGCAAAGGAGCATTCTGCACACCAGAGGGATTTTGCCAGCACAACACATACCTCAAGAGGCTCCTTTATAAAAGTTATTTATGACAAACCCACAACCAACAGAATACTCAACAGTGAAAAGCTGAAAGACTTCCTGCTAAAATCTGGAAGAAGACAAGGGTGCCCACTCTCACCACTTCTGTTCAACATAGTATTGGAAGTCCTAGCCATAGCACTCAGACAAGAAAAAGAAATAAAAGATATCCATACTGGAAGGGAAGAGGTAAAATTGTCATTATATGCAAATGACATGATACTATATAGAAGACCCTAAAGGTGCCACACAAAAACTACTAGAACTGATAAACGAATTCATCAAAGTAGCAGGATACAAGATTAACAAACAGAAATCTGTTGCATTTCTTCACACTAACAGTGAAATGTTAGAAAGGGAAAGTAAAAAATGAACAATCTCTTTTAAAATCGCATTCCCCCCCGCAAAAAAAAAAATACGTAGGAATAAACCTGATCAGGGAGGTGAAAGACTTATATGCTGAGAACTATAACACATTGATAAAGGAAATTAAAGATTATTTAAAGAAATGGAAAGCTATCCCATGCTCTTGGATTAGAAGAATTAATATTGTTAAAATGGCCATACTACCCAAAGCAATCTACAGATTAATTGTCCCTATCAAATTATCTGTGACATTTCTCACAGAACTAGAACAAATAATCCTAAAATTTATATGGAACCATAAGAGATGCAGAATTACCAAAGCAATCCGGAGGGAAAAGAACAAAGCTGGAGGCATAACTCTCAGACTTCAGATAATACTACAAAGCTACAGTAATCAAAACATCATGGTATTGGCACAGAAACAGACATATGGATCAGTGGAACAGAATAGAGAGCCCAGAAATAAACCCATACACCTATAGTCAGTTAATCTCAACAAAAGAGGCAAGAATATACAATGGAGAAAAGACAGTGT
Organism: Lipotes vexillifer; assembly: GCF_000442215.2. NCBI lineage: Eukaryota > Metazoa > Chordata > Mammalia > Artiodactyla > Lipotidae > Lipotes > Lipotes vexillifer. The sequence goes on from NW_006779682.1 coordinate 528,260, forward strand.
CTTCAGCCGGTGATGTTGGGAAAGTTGGGCAGCTACACGTAAATCAGTGAAGTTAGAACACACCCTCACACCATTCACAAAAATAAACTCAGAATGGCTTAAAGACTTAAATATAAGACATGACACCATAAAACTCCTAGAAGAGAACATAGGCAAAACATTCTCTGACAGAAACCATAGCAGTGTTTTCTTAGTCTCCCAAGGCAGTAGAAATAAAAGCAAAAATAAACAGATGGGACCTAATCAAACTCGGTAAGCTTTCGCACAGCCAAGGAAACCATAAACACAATGAAAAGACAAACCTATGAAATGGGAGAAAATATTTGCAAACAATGCGACTTGATTTCCAAAATACACAAACAGCTCATACAAGTCAGTAACAAAAAAAAAAAACCAATCCAAAAATGGGCAGAAGACTTAAATAGACATTTCTCCAAAGAAGACATACAGATGGCCAACAGGCACATGAAAGGATGTTCAACATCGCTAATTATTAGAGAAATACACATCAAAAGTGCAATGAGGTACCACCTCACACCAGTCAGAATGGCCATGATTAAAAAGTCTACAAATAGGGCTTCCCTGGTGGCGCAGTGGTTGGGAGTCCGCCTGCCGATGCAGGGGACGCGGGTTCGTGCCCCGGTCCGGGAAGATCCCACGTGCCGCGGAGCGGCTGGGCCCGTGAGCCATGGCCGCTGAGCCTGCGCATCCGGAGCCTGTGCTCCGCAACGGGAGAGGCCACAGCAGTGAGAGGCCCTGTGGAGAAAAGGGAACCCTCCTGCACTGTTGGTGGGAATGTAAATTGATACAGCCACTATGGAGAACGGTATGGGGGGTCCTTAAAAAACTAAAAATAGAGCTACCATATGACCCAGCAATCCCACCCCTGGACATATATCCGGAGAAAACTCTAATTTGAAAAGATACATGCACCCCAGTGTCCACAGCAGCACTATTTACAGTAGCCAAGACACGGAAGCCTTGAGAGGCCAGACCAGGGTCAGGCACAGGGGAGGCGGCCACGCTGGGCCACAAGGAAGGCCAGAACAGTTCCCTTCGTCCGCACACCCTCCGACGCTGCCAGCTTTGTAGGCAGTTTGAGGGCTCCCTTAAGAGCACACTGTTCTTGCACAGCTCCCTTGACCGTGAGCTGGTGTTGGTAGGTAGAGTGGGTTCCTGCTGACGGGCGGACGGCTCTCAAGCTCCTGGGGGCACCTCAGCAGCTCACGAGCCTCAGCAGTTCACGAGGGCGGGTTTTCATGTGTTTCCTCTGCCTCTTTGTCCCTGTTCTCCTTTTGCTCCGTGACCAGCCGTTGCCCCTGTTCCAGACTGGCCCCTGACCCCACCTGTGGAGCCCGTCAACCAGGAAGCACCAAGTTAAACGTGCTGAGGCCACATGAGGCATCTTGCAATGTAAAGGGGTGTCCCCAGGAACAGAACAAACTGTGCTGTCTTTGGGGAAAAAATATGCTCTGGTTGTTGATCCTTGGCCTTTTAGGGGCAAATTGGAAACGCCATCTCTCTGCCTTGTTTCCTTATAACTAATTCACTCTTCTGTGGTGGACCTTTCAACTAACCATGTGCTCAGCAAATCAGTCTTCATCTGGACTTTGCATTTGTCTGCCATTCATTCTTCGAAAGCTCCCGGGGTGGAAATGGGGCAGAGGGCGTGTGGAATCGGCATTCATGGAGCGCCGGCCTGTGTTCTTCCCCAGAAGGGTACCTAGTGATACACTCGGGCTTGGCCAGGAGTGGGATGCAGGAAGGATGTGTTGAGTTAGCTTAATTGGGGATGGAGGGGTGGGAGGGAAGAGGAACGATTATTGAGTGGCACATACGGGGTGTATCTCACTTTATGCTCCCCCCAAAACTACATGAGGTGGGCATTTTAATTTCCATTTTATAGATCAGGAATCTGAGGCCCCATCTGAACGTGTCCAGATCGCCCACGAATATGCAGGGGGCCTGAGCGCAGCTGCCCGCTGTGGAGGTGAACCTCAAGGTTGAATAGGAGATAGAAGTGACCAGTTGTGATAAAGGTTTTGTGGAGAGCAGGCGGGCTCTTCTCCATGATGTCAGGCGGTGCTTAGTCCCCCCCGAGAGAAATTTGGTGTCACGCACAGCTTAGCAGGTGGAAAAAAATGGAGGTCGCGTGTGATGTGATTGCCCCGGAGGAAGTCATAGTCGCGTGGGGGAGGAAAAAATAGAAGTGGCAGTGTGAAAACGGGCTTTTTGAAATAGTGGGGTATTTATTTTGCAACTGGAAATGGATGGCTGATACGAAAGATGAAAGCCTGAGTTCACGAAGACGTCCAAATTCAGAGCCATTCACATCAATGGCTTATTAAAAAGCAGCATCATTCTAGGTTAGAAAACATTTCAAGGCCCCCACCCGAGCCCATGATAAAGGGGACCCTGCTGCTGGCTGTTGCCTTTAAAGCGCAAAGTCAGGGACTTCCCTGGCGGTCCAGTGGTTAGGACTCCACGCTTCCACTGCCAGGGGCCCGGGTTCGATCTCTGGTCGGGGAACTAAGATCCCGCAAGCCACGTGGCAGGACCAATAAAATAAAACTAAAAATTTCTCAAAAAGCACAAAGTAAGTCAGTCCCTACACAGGCTCGAGGGGGCCATTAGCAGGGACTGTCTTTAAAACCGCCAATGGAAAAGAATCTGAAAAGGAATGTAACTGAGTCACTGGGCTGTGCAGCAGAAATTAACACAACACTGTGAATCAGCTATTCTTCAATTTAAACAATGCCTTTGGCCAAAAGCTGATCACTAACTCAGCGCTCTGTCCTGACAGGTGGTGGTGATGGCTGAAGATGGGAACGAGGAGATCATGTTCATCTGTAAGTGGCCCGTGGCCCGTCCTCACCATGGAAGGCAAAGCCACGTCCACGCTTGGTTTTTACAGTAGAGAAGAGCTCTCTCCTTTAGACGTGGTCTTACTTGTTTTAAGAACCACGATTTATTACATGAGAAACGTGCTCCCGGGTACAGTTTTAAAAGGATCATCTTTCTGAGAACTCCCGGCAAAGGGCATTCGGCAGGGGTGGCAGTTGACTCAGATAAGTAACCCCAGGTTTTAGAAGGAGGTTCACAACATGTTAGATTTATTGGTGAATTTTCATTTACGCTCATTCCCTGGGGACACCCCTGTCCTCCGTCCCCATAGAGGTGGCTTGGCCTACTTTGCAGCATGCCGTGGAGCAGGGTTTCCTCCTGGGGGCGCACGTCCTGTGTTGCGCTCTTTTTGCATTCGTGGGGAGCACTGTCGCTTACCCCCAGGCCGCGCGATGCTCTGTGGGCGTCTCCCTCCCCACTCAGCGCCCCCGCCCCCGTCCCCCGCCTGACGCTGGGATGTTTGTTTGCAGGGTGTGAAGACTGCAGCCAGTACCACGACTCTGAATGTCCCGAGCTGGGCCCAGTGGTCATGGTCAAAGACTCCTTTGTGTTAAGCAGGGCAAGGTGAGTGACCATCTTGAGCTGCTTTTATCGTCCTGCCTGTCAAACAGGGTTTTCGGCACGTCACCTGCTGCAAGAGCCTGGTGGCCTGGGTGTCTACGAAAAGCGGCGGGGGGACAGCAAAAGAAGAACTGGGAGAGACTTCGGTGAGAAGGGCTGTCCTCACGTTTGAGGCCGTCCGAAATCTCCGTCCCACCGTGAGCTGAGTCTCCTGCCACCAGGATGAGCCGAGGCTTGCTGCAGACACTTCAGGGTCAATGTCTTTTATCTAGTTCCTGGTTCAGCTGACGGGCTGGGTCGGGTTATGTGTTGAGCGGCCATGGCCGAACTTGTTCAGTCTCCCCTGTGGCCCGAGCCCAGGCCTGCCGTCTAACAAGCGCCCACTGTGGGCGAGGGGCGGGGATGCGGGCAGCCAGGCAAAGCTGTGGCAGCTTCTGGACGAGCACCTAGATCTGGTGAGGGGGCTCCGTAGCTCTGCCAGTCTACGTTTCCCTGGGGGGGGGGGGG
>NW_006779682.1:532253-555582 GCF_000442215.2 Lipotes vexillifer
GCAGCAACAGGGGTGCGGAGGGCAAAGCGGAGAGATTCCCGCACAGAGGATTGGTGCCGACCAGCACTCACCAGCCTGAGAGGCTTTTCTGTCTCTCTTGCCCGGGGGGGGGGGGGGGAGGGGCACAGCCCCACCTACCATGTAGTAGCTGTTTGAACCCGGACGAGACGTGCTCCTGTCTGCACCTTAGTTGCCTCATCTGTAAAGTGGAGAGAATAACTGCCCCTTGGAAAGTTGCCGTGATCGTTACACCTGATTTAGGGCCTGGCACGTAGTGGCACTAAAATTGTCATCTAATCAATGCTGTTCCTAGAAGCCGCCCAACTGGTTTTCCCAGCCTCTTTATTTCCTTGTCTTCCTGTTACTTCCCTGCACAAAGCAGAGATAACTAATTTCGCCTAAAGTACAGACCTGATGAGCTCTCTTCCAAAACCTTCAGTGGTTGCCTGTTGCCCACAAAGTTCCCGTGGGAGCCATCAGTCCCTCTATGATAGGTTCCTCATCTCAGCCCCCCTGCTCGCTCCTGTGAGGGGTGTGTGCTCCAGGCGCCCTGGGGGTCTGCCCCACTCCCGACGTGGGCCAGGCTGACCCTGGCCTTGGCTCACGCAGGGTCCCAGCCCACATGCCTTCCCGCTGGCACGCGTGCCCCATCCTTGATATTCTCTGAGTTTACTTAGAAAGGCCACATCCTCGATGAAACCAGCCCAGTGCAGCCTGGCTGGAAATGCTTTTCTGGTCTTCGGAATGTGGTGGCACTTCTTGTCTTCCCCGTGGTACGTTACACGTGGCACCTCTTTGTGGTCTCTCTGTGGTCCTCCTCTCTCTGTTGGCCGATTGAAGCCCACACTTAGGATGTGTGTGTTTGTGTGTGTGTGTGTGTGTGTGTGTGTGTGCGCGCGCGCGCATACACACGCATCGGCTCTGTCTCCTGGGCGGGGATTTTAAACGCATCCTCGAGTCAACGCCCATCTATCGCCTACTCTGGGGGGGACAGTGAGAGCGACCTTTTCCGTCATCCTAACCCTCTTGTCCCCTGGTGTGGGTGGCACCTCGGTCAGTGGATGCCCGGGGCCGAGAGTCTCTTGCTTTGTTCTATTTCTAGGTCGTCCCTTCCCTCCAACCTGGAGATCAGACGCCTGGAAGATGGAGCTGAGGGGGTGTTTGCTGTGACCCAGCTCGTCAAGCGCACGCAGTTTGGCCCATTTGAGTCGAGGAGAGTCGCCAAATGGGAGAAGGAGTCTGCGTTTCCTTTGAAGGTAAAAGCTGGGGCCAGTGGGGGAGGCAGAACCCCTGCTTTGTGACCTTCCTCGTGCAGATGGGGCGATGCCCGCTGATCTCCAGTGATTCACAAATGTCTTGGAAACAGCTCTAGGTATTATAGTTCTGCTGAATTTCCGAGACAATGTTCAGATTTTTTTTTAGTTTTTCTATCACAAGAGAATCAGAGTTAAGTTAGTATTTTGCAAGACATTAAAGAGAGTCTATTTAAAACATCTGCAAGAGTAGACCCCCCAGCGCAGGCTTTAGGAGGGGGGCGCTTTCTGTGGATTTTTGCAGGAGTGCGTTAGTATTTTTGCAGAGGTGCTTTAGTATTTTCACACCGGTGCAGAGCGTAGGATACTTTGCAAGGCTCTTTCGAAAGGAAGGTGTCTTGTCGAGGCCTTGAGGAGAGGCCAGTGCAAAATTTGGCAGCTCTGAAAAGCACATCAGGCTGGAAAATGACAGCTTTTATATGACGCTGAGGAAAACAAAATGGAAGGGAATCGGTGGGAGGGGCTTGGATCACTTAAAGTGAGACCCACGGAGTCACCGTGAGGCGAGGGACGTGGGTGTCAGTCACAGCTCTGTCCCCGCACCCAGTACGCGCCCAGCCTCAGCCAGCCTTCAAAAACACCTGTGACATAAACAGAGAGGAACAGGTGCTGGTCGGGCAGTGGTTACCCCGAGAGGTGAGCTCTCCTGGAGACCCTTAGCAGAGACCCACGTGTTTCAGGACAGAGGTGATCTAGGTGACTGCGGAGTTTCGCCAGTCCTTGGAGAACTGAGTTTACAAGGCAGATTTCAGCACAGCAGAGCGGAAGGAAAGGCACTTGACTTGTTCACAAAGAAAGAAAAGAAAGAAACGTTATTTTATGTGAAGGCGTGAGGTAAAGAGGCCTGGGGCTGATGCACGTAATCGCTATGGGCCCGAGGTTGGCCGAGGCCCCTTTGAAAAAGTCCTTTGTGCCTGTTTTGGTTTCTTTCAGCGACTCAGATTCTGAAGGTCTGTGTCTCGTGTTGAGTTGTTTCCAGCACAGGCTCAGCGTTGGTTACCTGGGTGCTGGGGCCAGCTTTATGCCCATGGAGGGAGGGCAAGGGAGCAGTTCCCACCCTGGCTCAGGGTCGTTAGGCACCTGGTGGACCCCTCTGCCCCCTCCCCTTGCTTCCGAGGGCTCCATCCTCAAAGGGGGCCTCTAGCTCTTAGCAGTGGGGAGCCCCTACAGGAAAAGCCCAGGAGAGGGGGGAGATTTCTTCCTACAACGAGGAAGCAATGATTGCATCAGAAAATGGTGGACAGGAGCCCCCTATTCCATGTGGTCACTTTGAGCTTCAAAATATCCAAGCTTCTCCCCCTGGTCCCTGCCTGCATTTAATCCATAAAACAGTGGTGCTGCTTTGCAGATGAGGGTGCAGCTTATAAAGATTGAGGAACTTTGCTAAAGTCACTGACCATACTTGCAGCAGAGCCGGGAGTAGAACTCAGGTGTCCCAATGCCACCTGGGCCAGGTGTAGAGTTCAGGTGTCCCGATGACGTCTGGAACTGGAGTAGAGCTCAGGTGTCCTGATTCCCACCTGGGCCATGCCTAGAATTGAGGTGTCCCGATGACACCTGGGCCAGGAGTAGAACTCAAGAAGCGCCTTCATGCCCACTTGAAAGCTGATTAGAACTTGAGTGTCCAGGTTCTACACCTGGACCACAAGTAGACCTCAGATGTCCTAGTTCCCAGCCGGGCCACGCATAGAACTCAGGTCTCCTGATAACTCCTGGCCTAGGAGCAGAACTCAGGTTTCCCCATGCAGCAGGATGCACGCGTCCGGGTGCCCACCTGGACCACAGGTGGAAATTAGGCGTCCCAGTTCCCACCTGAGCCATGCGGAGAGCTAGGGTCTCCCGGTGACACCTGACCTTTTGCTGTGTCTCCTGCTTCCCTTCTGCTTGTGATCAGCCTGACCTGTTCAGGGCTCTCCCTCTGCCCTCCCACCACTGTAAATGCCTAAATAGGTCTGTATGGAGCACGGTTTGGCCTCTGATGTGGTGCCGTCCAGACTGGTCACTCAGCAGCCCCCCCTTCTCTCACACACACACACACACGCTGACACGCACACTGGTGGATAACCAGCCCCCGCCCCGGCCCCTGGGCGGGCCGCGCTCACCCCCAGGTGTTCCAGAAGGACGGGCACCCCGTGTGCTTCGACACCTCCAACGAGGATGACTGCAACTGGATGATGCTGGTGCGGCCGGCAGCGGAGCCCGGGCACCAGAACCTGACGGCCTTCCAGCACGGCAGCGACGTGTACTTTACCACCTCGCGCGACATCCCCCCGGGCACCGAGCTGCGCGTGTGGTATGCGGCCTTCTACGCCAAGAGGATGGACAAGCCCATGCTGAGGCAGGCCTGCCCGGGCCTCCACGGTACGTGCCGTCCTGCCGCCCCGCCGGGACCCACGGCCCCTTGGCCGCACGCAGCAGCCCGGTGTTAGTGAGAAGAGTCGGGCCGGGGAGGCCCGCGGGCCTGGGGAGCACCGTGGGCTCGGTCCTGACACCACGTGGTGGGTCTGTGGGTCTGCTGGTTGAATATCTGGGCCGAGAAACCGTTAGAAGAGCTTGCCCCAAGCCAGGCGCTTGCTGGCAGGCAGCTCTGTCCCCAACTCTGCGGCTTCACACGCGTCACTCACCTACCTGGTCCCTGGGGGTCAGGTTGTGGCCCCAGGGCTTGGGCGGAGGGAACGGAGCACAGAGAGGTTAAGGAAACTTCCCTGAATCACAGTGCAAAGAGTGACGGAATCAGCGTTTGAACCCGGATTCTGGCTCCAGTGTTGGTGCTAGCCACCTTCCAGCAGCCTCTTCCTGGAGGTCGGGGTGTGCGTGTGCATGCGCCTGTGTATACGCATGTGTGTGCCTGTGTAGCATGTGTTGTCAAAGAAAGACCTAGTGGAGTCACGTGTGACTCACCGACATCCTTTTGGAAAAGCAAATCAGAATGCGTGTCCTGCTGACCTGGGGTCGGGGGTATCACCTCGTGAAGGGGGCCGATGAATTTAAATCTTTTCTACCCACGCTGTGGGTCCTTTGGGGTGTTCATCCTCTCCACCTGACCTTGAGGGACCACGTGAAGTGGCTTACACGTGGCACTGCGACCTGGGAGAGCAGGGCTTTCATACGGCTCCACTTGGTCCTGCCCGGGGCAGACATGCTTGTCGCTGCCACGAAGATTACTTCCTGTGGCGGGGAGAAGCTGACATTGACTTTCCTTCTGACCCCCGGACAACAGGGTTCTGACAAGGAGATGATCCCTCTTATTATGAGCACCATGGGGTACGGACAGCTCCGTACAGGCTTGGGAGGTTCTGGTCTGTCCCACGTGTGCGTCGTGGCGGAGGTTTGGGAGCTGCTTCCGGTGGGCTCACGTGGCAGAGTGAGAGAGGGAGGGAGGTACCCGTGAGGCATCCCAGACAAAGCACCACAAACCGGGGCTAAAACAAAAGAAATGTGTTGTCTCACAGTCTGGAAGTTTGGAGTCCAAGGTCTGGATTTCCAAGCTCTGGTGTTGCCGACAGCCCTCGGCGATCCTGGATTGTAGCTGCAGCACCCCATGCCTGCCTAGGTCTCTCCCTGTGTCTCTGGGTTCTCTCCTTATGAGGACACCAGTCACTGGATTTAGGACCACCCTCAACCAGTCTGACCCATCTTGGTTACCACTGCAAAGACCCTACCCAAAGGTTCCAGGCGGATATGAATTTCCAGGACCCCTCTTCAGTCACTGCAGGCTGGCTGGGTGATGGGGGCCCGTGGAGCCTCTGGGGGGTGCTCCGGGAGTGACAGATGGCTGCACTCGGGGTCTGGTGGCAGGAGAGGGTTTGCATCTTCACAGGGATATTTGCAGAGGGAGACTGGGCTTGATGGGCCTTTCTTTATTTTGATAGTAAAGGGGGCAGAAAGAATTTGGAGAGACCCTGGATTTTTCACCAGACTGCTCTAGCCCCTAGGATTTGCTAAAACCGGGTACCTGGCCCTGCCCCTGCCCCTGGGAGGCACCTGCAGTGGCACTCCACGGGATCAGGAGTCTTTTTCAAGCACCGAGGTGAGGCCAACTCCCTGGGTGCTGTCCAGGGTCACCAGGATCTTCCTGACCTGGTTTTCTCGTGTCGTGGATTCCTTACCCCGTGCATGTCCCGGGACCAGCCCAGACTGCACGTCAGGGTTTGGCTTGTAGAGTCTGACCTTGTCAGTTGTGTCCTGGAGGTGGCATGCATGCCCCTCATGGCTCTCAAGGTCAAAGTCAACACAGAGGTCACCTCCCCTTATCAGAGTTCCAGTTGTTGTTGGCTTTTTGCCTCCGGAGGGCTCTTTAATCTGGGGCTGCGTTGGAGAGCATAGATCTTCATGAAATTAGCCCAGGACCGTGTTGTCCAACACCTGCCTCCTGACTCCGTTCTAACCGTTCTCAGGCAGGACACTAGGGTAGCTGTGGCCCCTCCTCTGGGCTTCTGAGAATGTAGGGCACTGTTAATAACCAGGCAAGCAGCGTGGTCACGCTAAACTCGCTTCTGAATTGGGGAAATAAATAAGCAACTTAGGTACTCTAAAATTTTAGAAATAGCTTTTATGATTTTTTTCACTTTCTGTTTTGGGACAAATGGTAAGCACATATTTCTTGGCAATGTGATGAAAGTTACTGACTACTGTTAACTAGTCGGTTAGTTGGGCTCCTTGTTTCTTTCCTTCCTGGGAGAGCCCCCTGCTGAGTGACCGATTGGCCCAGGCAGTGCTGCGGGCGCCAGTACCATTGCTGCACCTAGGGACGTGGCAGCCGCCCTAGGACCCCCACGTTGTCTCCTACCACCCTGGCCTCCTGCCCAGCCTCTTCCCCAAGCCCCTCCCCCCTCCCCTGACATCCCCTCCTGGCACAGAGAGGCTTCTGGAACCCTGCTCCAGCCCCACCCATCCAGGTGCCCAGGGCCCAGGGCGGTCTCAGGTGTGTGTTTTGAACACCTCACCCATCGGAAGCCGTGCGTTGAGAGTACTGGGTTACCGAGTGCCCACTTCTCAGTAACGGGAGCAGATGAGACCTGTGAAGAGAGGCCTGGAAACCTGTGGAAAGCTGGTTTTCTGCATGATTCTGATTATCCAGATCTGACAGGTAGGGAGATGGCTTCACCTCTGCCCCTCATGAGATGAGGCCGTTCCCCATCCCGCCTCTGGTCTGGACGCACCATGAGATCACACGGGGCCTTTGTGGCCATCGCTGCACCTTTAGCCCGATGGGGGTGGGTCAGAGCAAGGTGAAGGGGCCTTAGGAACCACCAGTTTGTTCCAGAAGAGTCCTGAGGGGGCCCACGGGCAAGGAGCAGTCTGCCTCTACACTATTTATAAACTTTCTAGGTGAGCATCGGAACTGCTAAGGCTCATTAGTTCTCTCTCTTTTTTGAATTTGCTTCAGACATCTTTGTCGTAGATGTTTGCCATAGAGATCGGCCGATTTGTAGACTGGCAGAGTAGACTTTTAAATACAGAGGGAAGTGGGTTTCCTTCTACCTGGCACACTCCTTTCAAAAATTAATCTGTCTTTTTTTTTCTGGTAGTGGATTTACTTTTCTAATCACATGTTCTCCTTGAGCTCACATTAAGGCTGGCTTTTCTTCTTTACACACACCTGGGCCCATTCGCCGGTGAAGGAGGAGGCCCAGAAGCCCAGTGGTCTCAGCGGGCGGATGCGTGGGGTTCAGAGTCGGCTGTCAGCATCAGAGTTTCAAAATCACCTTTCTAGTGAAAAAAATGAAATATAAGTACATTTCATAACATTTGGGGAAGTTTTAAATCACATATAACATCACCATCTTAACGACTCTTAGCATTTTTGATTAGCATTTTCTAATAGTTTTAAAAAAACTAGCACTATGGGCGTGTAGTTAACAAACAATAAAATAGCGATTTTAGGTGGACAGTTCAGAGTTTGGACAAATGTCTACAGTTGTGTGAGCTCCACCACAATCAAGATGTAGAATGTTCTCAGCACCCCAGACGGTTCCCTTGTACAGCTCTGTACTCCATCCCCTGGCGGCCAGCATCTACCCTCTGTCCCTGTAGTTCTGCCATTTCTTTTCCGTCGTTTAAAAAGCCGTGCACTTCTGCGTGGTTGAGGTCTTGCTGCACATGCTGATGTACCACGTGATTGATCTTCGTTACACGTTTTGCTGACCGTCCTGCTGTGGGCCTTCTCCCTGTCTCTCCACTGCCAGCTACTGTTTCGTTTTGCGTAGACACTTCTCTTTTGTTGGGCGTGTGAGTGCTTGGGATGAGGAATTGCCTTCTCGTTGCTGCCTAATTTTCTCTTAAGTCTTTTTTTTTTTTTTTTTTTTTACTATAAAGGGTTCAGTTGGTAGAGGCTGAATTTTACATTTTAAAAAGTGGATTTTATGGATATTTTGAGGAAAGGTACTACCTCAATTAAGCCAAAAAGAAAATTGAGTTAGCGCATCATAACAAATTAAAATTTTAGACCTTTCAAAAGGAGCCCAGGGGCTTCATTTTCTACTCTGTCCTTGAAATATTTCTAGTTCTTTTTTCACATTATCTTTAGGGTTGCCCCTTTTGACAAATGCCAAAAATGAAGTAATAAGGCCAGTTATGAGTATTTCACACTTTGCTGGGCCACTGACTTTCCTTTTTATCATTTTATCACCACTACAATCTCATTCTCTAACCAACCCCAACATACTCCTTTAAAAAAGCATCTTTGCTTAGTAAGGATTTCCTCATTCTAAATTTTATGACTTCCAGCAATCAGAGACGAGCCCGCGTCCCCTGCATCGGCAGGCGGACTCCCGACCACTGCGCCACCAGGGAAGCCCAAGTCTTATCTTTTAAAGATAATTTTTGGAAAATAGAGTGCGGCCCTCGGTGGGAGGACAGCAGTCGTGACTGGTTCTTCTAGTTAGTCCCGTTGACCTAGCGTTCAGGACACCAGGCTGAAGAGATGGGTTTCCTGCCGAAGATCAGGTCACAGGTCAGGCCTATGTGAATTCCATTCTTGGGCAGGGACCTCGTGGTGGAGAGATAGCAGCTCACTCAGATGAAAAGAAATTGCCTTTATTCCCGAGTATCCACTGCCAGCTACCCCCTTCTCAGCCTCCTTCTCTGAAACTCTCCTGTGCAAGAGTGCTTTGCCCTCTTTAGAACCGTGTGTGTGTGGGAAGGTGAGTGAGATGCAGGAATTTGGCCCTGATTTCCTCCTGATTCTCTTCTGTGGATTCCCAGAGATGGGCACAGAGGAGAGCGGAGGCTGGGCCGCAGGGCACACCCCACAAAGGCGCCCTGCTTCTGGGCTGCACGCTCTCCACTCTTTCTGCTCTGCCTTTGGTATAACCAAAAATTTCATACTGCAGTTACATTTCTCTCTTCTTGTTATCTTACGGAGACTCAGAAGATGCCTGCAAACAGTTTCAGCAGTGGTCTCCATCTGTTTCTTCCATCCTTTGCAACCTTATCGCTATTTTGGGGTTTTTTTTTTTCGCGGTACGCGGGCCTTTCACTGTTGTGGCCTCTCCCGTTGCGGAGCACAGGCTCCGGACGCGCAGGCTCAGCGGCCATGGCTCACGGGCGCAGCCGCTCTGCGGCACGTGGGATCTTCCCGGACCGGGGCACGAACCCGTGTCCCCTGCATCGGCAGGCGGACTCTCAACCACTGCGCCACCAGGGAAGCCCTTATCACTGTTTTTTGACACAGACAGAGGTGTGCTTTTTCCTGGTTCTGAACGCATGTGCAGTCGCTCTTCTGGATGGTTTTGCTTTGTGAGTGGCCCCGGAGGGTTGCGGTGGGTCGTGCGTGTCAACACAAGCTGCACGGAGATGGGAGTGGAGGTGGCGGTGAGGGCTGGTGGCCCCCGTCCAGCCCTGACAGGCTGCCACGTGGGGTTTAGCGAATCAGTTTCCTGGGCCAGGAAATCACGAACGTACATTCACTTAGAATGTCCCCGTTACCAAGTCAGCTTGTACTGCTCACCACACAAGCAGCCAGTAAATCGAGAGACCAGTTGGGGCAAGAAATAGCGACTTTATTTGGAAAGCCAGCAGACCGAGGAGATGGTGGACTCGTGTCCCAAAGAACCAGCTGAGTTAGAATTCAGGCTGCTTTTATACTAAAAGGGGAGGGAATAAAATCAGGCATTTCCTGGTTCCGGTCAGGGGATGTGTTACTTTCTTCCTTCCTGCAGCCATTCACAGGTGAGCCTGGTCAGGAGGTTTCCTGTGAGCCAAACAAAGGTATTTTAGTTTTACTGTCTTTACCTGGGAGGCACAGTTCCCAGTGAGGGGCCATTAGGTATAATTTAAGCTTATAGGCAACATCCCTTTAGTGATTAACTTGTAACAGAGTACCAAGTTTCTTCTCCATTACATCCCCAACTCTGAGGTCTCACAAGAGCATCGGTAGTTTTTTCTGAAAAGGACCCTGAGCAGCCAGGGTCTCCCTCTGTGTTCCATAGACCCTGGTCATCTCCCCCCGCCCCCAGACTCCCACGGGGGTGCCGGGAGGGCTAGGGGCACTGCCTCTGCAGTAAGCACCTGCCCCAGGCGGCTGTTTCAACCTAAATTCAATAAAAGTGAAAGTCCAGTTCCTCAGGAGCACTCAGCGCACGTGGCTGCCCCCCTGGCCAGCAGTTACAGAACATTTCTGTCATTGCAGAAAGCTCTGCTGGCCAGCGCTGGGCAGGAGCTGTGGCCACACCAGGGCACATGGCCTGGCTGTTTGGGGTTCCACCCTTTCTTGTCACATGAGCCAGTGAGAGGTTGGGGAATTCGATGTGGGCCGTAGCATGCATTTTTTCTTTTCTTGAAGTTGTATGCGGTGGGGGGGTGGTGGTGGTGTCTGGTCCCACCAGACTGGCTTCTGGGAGGAGGCCACGTTTCCGTGACTGGTGACAGCCCTGCGTCAGGCCCTGGTTCCAGTGCTCTGTGCCTGGCTTCCTCATCTGTGAAATGGGGACATTCACAGGCACGAACGAGTCCGTTTAGGTAAAACTCTGAGAACGGTGCCTGGAGCATTGGACCTGCTCCCAAGCGGTGGCAGTTGTTACCGCTGTCATGGTCACCTCCTACGAGGGCAGGTGTGCCCTGCACTGGGCTGGGCTGCACAGAGAGAGCAGCTGCTGGACCACCTCCCCCTCTTGTCTTTTGAAGCTGCAGGCACCCCAGAGAGCAGCACGCCAGTGGAGGCAGAACCCAGCCGGTGGGTGTGCAAGGTGTGTTCGGCCGCCTTCCTTGAGCTGCAGCTGCTGAATGGTAAGGGGCAGGTGCCTGCTCAGCCAGACGCCAGCGAGTCCCGCGCTGCGCTCACCCTGATGTGCTCTGTCACTTCCACGCCATCCCTCTGGGATGGTGGCAGAACACACGGGAGTTCCCTGGCTTTGCGGGAGCAGCTCAGCTCCCAGCCTGTGTCTCCCAGGCCTCCTCCCGGGATCTGTGCTTTGGCTTGAAGTTCTCTGCGTGTCTGGCAGCGAGGCATCTTGTCTTCTTTCTCTGAAGCTCAGCAGAGCATTAGTTTGATGTGGGCTCAGTCTCTCTCCGAGCATTTGCAGCCGGGCGGCCGCATCGTCAGCTTGTCCTGCTGTGCGGCCAAACTTGCAAACCCTTCCCGTGACACGCGGCACGTAACGTTGTTTGCTTTAAAACTTTCCTTCCCTCATCCCTCACCCCTCTCCTTCCCTGGCCCCTCGAGGGCACTCGCCCTGCACAGTGGCCCTGGGCGTGGAACAAATGGGGAGACAGCAGCCACTTCACACCAAGGCCTGTGTGAGCCAGTCGAGGTTGTCGACGGGAAGAATCGCTCCTTGGCCGAGTGTGCAGGCGGGCGCCAGTGGTCACTTGAGGGCGTTGGTCCCCATCTGTCTCGTGGGTCACTCCTCCGTCCTCTTGCTGGTGCCCTGCCCTCCAGCCAGCCTGAGCCTAGCTCACCTGCATTCAGGGAGCATGGCCATCTCTGTCTGTTTCCTGTGTGTGGCCCAGTTATCTTTCCTTGGGAGACCTTTGAGGTTTCTTCCGTTGAAAATAAAGGTTTTGGGCCTTCATGCAGTGTTTTGAAAGACAGTTTTGTTCATTATGAATTGAATGTTTATCACTATTCCTCCTCAAAGGCTACGTTTTTAAATAATCGTATTATATATTCATCGTAGAAAAATTAGAAAGCTTAAATAAGCGTTGAGAAGAATATAAAAATTGCCTGTAAGCTCACCGTAGGGAGACCCACGTTACCTTTTTGCTGTGTTTTTCCACAATTTCTCTTTGCTTATGCACGTGTACCCACGCTTTTAGTTTTTACAAAACTGTACGTGATCTTACAAAACTGCCCTGCTTCTATCGCCTGACTGACTTTTTAAAATGGTGGTTGTGTCTGGTGCAGTGGAAATGCTGTCATTTTCGAAGCAGAAGAAATAACGTTTATTCGCCTATGCAGAGGGCACCCTATTAGCAAATAAAATTGAAAGCAAACAAAATGGAGGTTGGGAGTGGACGCCCTGCCTTATACTTTCGCTTCCCTGTCCCGTAGAGCACCTGTTGGGCCATTTGGAACAATCCAAAAGCGTCCCCCCAGCCGGCCAGCAGGATTCAGCTGCGGAGAAGGAAGCAGACGTGCCCCCGGGGGAGCCTCCCGCAGTTCCCAAAAGTGTCAGTGCCGCCAAAGAGCAGAAGAAAAAGCCTCGAAGGGGGAGAAAACCCAAAGCATCCAAACCAGAGCAGCCTCTAGTTATTGTTGAAGGCAAGGAGCCCGCAGGTGAGCCTGGTCCCGGGGGAGGGGCCCGCAGGCGGTGCTGGCCCTGGGGTAGCAGTGAAGGGAATGGGGAGGGACCTGAGGCCGTGTTGCCTCCATGCCAGGTAGCAAAACTCGGCACAGAGCCCTTCTCTTTCGCTGACGCAGCCCTTCGCGTACGGCGACTCGCAGTGCAGTTGGCCGGCTGTGCCGGCTGTGGCCTTTGACAAGCGCGTCCACCTGTGTAGCCGGATATCTGGACAGAGAGCATGTCCGTTCCCCCCAGCCGCTTCCCGGCTCGTCTCCGCGTGGACTGGCGCTCCCGTCCTGGGCACTCTCTCTGTGCCCGGCATCTCCCGCACGGCGTGTAGGGGAGGCTCGTCCACAGTCGGGTCCCCGCTGCCTCTTCTTCTTTGCTGCCGAGCCGTGTTGGTCCATCATGTGGATGCCCCACCGTCTGCTCCCGCGTCCCCTGTGGACGGTCGTGCAGCTGGCTTCCAGGCCGTGGCTAAAGCCGTTCTCTGACTGTACAGTAGCCTCAGTTGAGCTTGGAGGGACCTTGGGCCCTCATTCTCGGGTGTGGGATTCCCAAAATGCCATGTCCCCTCGGCCCTCACGTGGCCTCTGCCAGAAGTGCCCGGTGCCAGAGGATTCCTGGTGGGTCTCGCACGTAAGGACCAGACGTGATGCTCAGACACTAGTGAGTCCCCTCACTACCTTCCTTACTGATCGCTGGGCAGTTTTTCTTTTCGCTCTCTGCTGTAGCCCAGGATTTCTTTTGCGAGAATGAGAAGAAATTTGTATCCTTTCTTGGAATTAAAGAGAATTCAGAGGAGCAGCCCTCACATAATGTTCTCGGGAGAAGTGGTTTAAACTTTCCCCTGGACAGTTTCCCTTCTTCTCTGTAAACAAGTAGAGGAGAAGGAGGTGAAACGTTTATTAAATGATTATTTCACTAATTCTAAGTTGCATTAGGAAGACGTCATAGTAGGTGAGGTGGCTAAATCTTTTCATGTAACCTTCCCATATTTCACTTGTCCAGAGGTTCAGGCCTGGGTCCCTATCACTGTGGTTATTTGATATTTGACTCTTGTACAAAATGATTGATCTGCTTTTGAACGTACTCAAGATGGCTTGTGTGATTACAAAAATTAATATTTCCAAATCTCTGTCAGGACAGATTTAGCTAGGTTCTAAGGTCCCGCTGTACGTCAGAGTGTTTCGGTCTTAGGTGGTACGAAAGGGATTGAGATGGTGTCATGACTTAACCACAGATTATAACTCCAGTTTTGAGTTAAGAATAATATTTTGCTTTTCTAAATCTGCAGGTAAATGTGTGGATTCTAAACTATCGCTAGTTTTTTTGTTTTTTTTTTTTTTTTCCTCTGTGTCAATCTTGTGATCTGCGTCTGCAACGTTGGCCTGGCTGTGGCCCCTCGGGCCTGTCATCTTGGTTCGGTTACGTTCCATCCCCGGCCCTGGTGATGACACGGCTTGTCCTGTCCCCTCCACACAGAGCAAGTGGCAGAGATCATGAGCGAGGTCGAGCCTGTGGCTGCGTCGCCGGACGAACGGATCATGGAGCTGGTTCTGGGGAAGCTGGCCGCCACCCCCAGCGACGCGAGCTCAGTGCCAAAGTATGTCCCAGAGCAGGGCGTGGGCCCGGCTTCACAGGCAAAGGCGCCGTGGCGGCTAATCCATTCCAGAGGGAAGGCCGGATGAGAGGGGATGGTTTACTTCTTGTAGGAAACGTATGTGCTTGGGAAGCAGCAGGAACTCTGGAGCCCAGGGGGTTAATAGTGCATCCACTGTGAAATAGCTTAAAATTTTAAAAACTATTTTTTACTGTAGTAAAATACACATAGTACAAAATTTACCATCTTAATCCTTTTTAAGTGTATGATTCGGTGGTTTTGAATACATTCACGTTGCAATGCAGCCTTCCACCCATCTCTGGAACTTTTTCATCTTCCCCAAACTGAAACTCCCTCTCACCCCCTCCCCAGCCCCTGGCACCCACCATTCTGCCTCCTGTGTCTGTGAAGACCTTAGAGGAGGTCCCTGTGTCTCTAGGGACCTCATATAAGTGTTCTCACATGGTGTTTGTCTTTTTGTGACTGGCTTATTTCACTTAGCGTAACGCCCTCGAGGTTCACCCGTGTTGTAGCAGGTGTCGGAATGTCCTTGCATTTTAAGGCAGAATAACAGTCCATCGTGTGGATGGACCACATTTCGTTTATTCATTCTTCCACCGAGGACACTTGTGTTGCTTCTGCCTTTTGGCTGCTGTGAACACATGCTGCTATGATAGGACAGTTTGTATTTACAGTTCTGTAAATTTAACACCTTGCTCTGTGTGTTTCTTCTTTTTATGAACGAGGAAGATGTTTGTATTTTAGTTATTATTCTCAGGCAGTGCCTGAATAAGCTGGTGGCAGTATTTTTTTCCAGCCCTTTTCCCACGGGGCCAAAATGCGCCTGGTCCTGTAGGGTTCGGGAAGCTGTGGAAAAACTGAAAACAGAGCAGAGCAGTGTCAGAAATGGTGAACCTGACCTACTTATTTATACTCCATCTTATTGCCCAGAGGGTTTCGGTAACTTAGCGTCAGAAACACATTTCATAGGGAGAAGATGTTTGAAAAATCAGGTTCAGGGAACATGTGAAACAGGGTAGAGGCAAGTGGAAAAAAAGAGAACAGTTATGGTTACCCTGGTCGGCGCACAAACTGAGCTCCAGGCTTCCTGGTGGCCGGAGTTAACGCCCAGGGAGCTGAGTGGCCGGTACAGGAAAAGCTAACTGGTGCCACTGTACATTCAGGGTGTCTGTCCCTTCCAGATGCCCCAAAGCTGCAGGGGTGCGCCTGAGCACGGCCCCCCACTCTCGTGTCGGGCTAGGAGGATTTGACAGGGCCTCTCTCCAAGGTGACTGTGACCTTGAACTTTTTTCTCCGACCACCCCGTCTCCCACCGGTCTCACCAGCTGGTATGTCTAACCCAGCAGGTTCCCGCACCATCAGAGTGGCAGCATCACCCTCAAGAGGAGCCTGATTCTCTCGAGCCGCCACGGCATCCGGCGGAAGCTGGTCCGGCAGCTGGGGGAGCACAGGCGGGGCTACCAGTGCAGCATCTGCAGCAAGATCTTCCAGAACAGCAGCAACCTGAGCAGGCACGTGCGCTCCCACGGTGAGTCCCTGCGCACGTCGGTGCAGGGCGGCTCAGTCCGCTCCGGGAGCCGGGCGGCGTGTCCCAGGCGGGCACGTGGTCTCAGGGCAACTGGAGCAGTGGCGCGCGCGGCTTGTCACTGCTCGTTCCTTAGGCGACAAGCTGTTTAAATGCGAGGAGTGTACCAAGCTGTTCAGCCGCAAGGAGAGCCTGAAGCAGCACGTCTCTTACAAGCACAGCAGGAACGAGGTGGGTGAAGGACCACTGCTGTCTAGTGACGGGGGAAAGCAGACCCTTGGCGTTGATGAAGGAGTCACGGGGTGGGGGCAGCGGGAGCCGGAGCGGCCGAGGTGGGTCCGGGCCTGGCTGGGCGCCGCCAGGGCTCGGGCCGAGCGAGAGGCCCGCGTGGGCAGCGAGCTCACCCGGACGCGGGGCTCCCTTTCAGGGCAGGGGGACGGCCAGACAGGGTTCATGCTCTACGCTGGGCAGGAGGGTAGCGGGGGGAAGGGCCCGTTGCTGGAGCAGCTCCCTGAGCGGGCGCGTCCCAGCTGCCCCCGCTTCCCGCCCCCCTCCCGCCAGGTCGACAGCGAGTACAGGTACCGGTGCGGCACCTGCGAGAAGACCTTCCGCATCCAGAGCGCGCTGGAGTTTCACAACTGCCGGACAGGTGAGCGGCCCCGCCCGGCGCTGAGGCGCGGGTACCTGGCGGGGTGGGGACCAGGTGTTCCGGCAGAGGGTGAAGGTGGATTTAACAGGTATCCTCACCTGTAACTTTCTCCTCCGTTCGGGGTGCTTCAAGCAGCTGTTACTTACTCTCAAGAGACCGAAACTTTCCCTTTAAAAGGGGATTTATTTCACATCGTATTATTCCTCCAAAGCAGCCACGTATGGCCCACAGTTGAGCCCGTGGTGAAGCAGGGGGGTTTCATCGTCACCGAGGACGGTGAGCGGTAGGGTTGCTCTGGGACCCGGTGAGAAGTCCTTGAAGAGGTGGGCTCGCGGCTGGAGGGGTGGGCTTCCGCCTCGCTCTCGGCAGGAGCTTCCTGGGCCGTCCGCCCTCCTCCCTCCGAGGACCCCGCCCGGGTCCAGGTGAGGGCCTCGCCGCTCCCTCGCACACACCGGCCTCCGCTGAGCCTGCCGCTGTCCCCAGTCCCCACTCGTGACACGGACCCTCGTCTGCTTGCGTGCAGCTGAAGCCGGTGTGCTTGGGCCAGCTGGTGGCCGCGACGGGTCTCGGCCTGGCCGAGGGTCTCAGGCCCCGTGTCTGGCCGAGCGCGCAGCTGGCGAGTGTACGCGATGTGTAAATCCCCGTGGACGGCCAGGGGACGGCTGCGCAGGAGCCCGGCCGGCAGGGGAGGACCGTGTCCTGTCCCTGCGGCTCTTTGCCCTGTGTCCCGTGGGGGAAGGCGGGCGGGTGCGTTCCCACCCAGGGAGGATGGGGTTGGCGGAGGGTCGCTGTTGTCTTTTCGGCCCCCTCTTCTAGGCATCGTCGCACACCTGGGGGGTGGGTACCAGTGGCAGTCGGCTTAGAGACCTGCCAGGTTAACCTTTGCTTCCGACCCCCCTTCCTATTGAGCCCTCTGTGTGTGTCACTGGTCACTCTGTATCTCTGTGCTGGTTCTCGTTAGGGTGCCGGGGGGCCGGCCCGCATTGCAGGGCACCCTTACCCCGTCACCTAAATCGCCGCTGCCCTTCCCTGCCGGTGGCCGGCACCCGCTCCTGCAGCCTCTGCAGTGTCCCTTCGTTTGGTTCATTTGCTTGTTCCGCTTTGAGGGCTCCTGTTGGAAACTGCGGCTGGTTTCCTCCGTCCACAGTGCCTCGCTCCCAGGGCGGGGCTTTTCTGAGTGGCAGGTGAGTCTTGTCTCACCTGAGCTTCGGCTGCTCTGAGCGTCAGTCACGGCATGAAGTGGCCTTGGAAGCTTCTGGGTGCACTTCCAGGTGCTACACCACCTGCATTCCGCAGCCCAGGTGTTCCCAAAACCTGGGGGAAATCCACCGATCTTTTGATGCCATATCAGTCAGGGGACCCTCGAGCTGTGCTTATCGCTGGGCAGGATGGCGCTCCGTGAGGCCACGCTCGGGTCTGCACGAGCTCAGTGGGTGGGCATCAGAGCGGAGGGTGATGCCCCTGTCCCGGCCCGGGACAGAGCTGAGGCCCGCTGGAGGCTGAGGCAGAGAAGTTCTCTTCTTTTTATCTTTATTTCTCTGGACACAAATGAAACAGAAGGTACTAAGCCAAAGCAGCAGTTGCTACACGTCAGCAAAAAGTTCTGTTAAACCAGACGTTTGTCTGTCTTCGTTATATGGAAGTTAACAGAGCAGCAGTGAATTGAAATGCAGTTTCTCCACAATTTCAAAGGTCAGAAGTTTTGGATGGAAGACAAAGGATGAACCGGGCGGGCCGAGGTCATTTGTGTAATATGTTATTTGCAGGCTGCTGTACTTTCTTACAGTGTTCACGTTAGGACAATGTGTCTTCCGTAGACCGTGAAGTCAGGGATTTGCGTGAGCTTTGAAATGATGGGTCTGCGGGGCTTTTACTCAAGCTTTCACTCAGCTGGGCCTGTGCTGGGTGTGAGGTGGCCCTCGTCTGCCCTCGACCTTCCTGAGGGAGCTAGAGAAGACCAGAGGCTCACGTCCAGGCCCTCAGGCAAGACAGGGTCTCCCCGGAAATGCCCTGTCCCGCCTCCGGGTGACCCTGTGCCCCCTCCTTCACCGGAGCCCACACGTTGGGCTGCACCCCCAGGCCTGCAAGCCTTGGAGCTGCCCAACCTCGAGACCAAAGAAAGAGCCCAGAGACAGCAACAGAGACATCAGCGGTTTATTGGACGGGGGAACCTTACGCGTCCGAAACAAAGGTCCTGAAGCCGCACCGCGCCACACCACGTGCGGAGCGCAGACAGCACACATCAGGCAGAGCTCTTCCCCGCTCAGGGGAGAAGGAGGCCGCCGTTTGTAGGGGAAACTGACATCAGTTACCAGGGAAACCAGCGGCTGGGCACACCCCTCCCAGCCCCTCAGGTCAAGGACCGCCAGCAGGGCAGGTGTCTCCCTTTGATGAACCAGCAGAAAGGCAGAGCCTTCTGGCCTGAGGATTAGAACAGTCACCAGCTGCGGCAGGGGGCGAGCCTTACAGGGGAGCGTGTAGACAGGAGGGAGGCGGGCACTGGCTGGGCGGGGGGCGGACAGAGAGCGGGGCACAGCCATGCTGAGAGGCCTGACCGCCCACCACATAACAGGTGTTTGTTCTCAGTTGCTGCATTTTGTTAAAACATGAGTGTAGACCTCGAGGGCAGCAGGGATTACGGGGGGGAGGGGAGAAGGTTGTCGTCGAGCACCTGCCTGGATTCCTGAACTGGTGACGTGGACGCCATGGCAGGAAAAGCCACCGTGGTGACAGCCTGGCCCGGACAGCTGCTCCAGCTCTGCTGTCACCCGGCGAAGGCCGCACCGGAGCTGTTGGGGATGGTTAGAGGTGGGTCCCCTCCATACGTTGGGAGGGACTCGACCCGTTAGAAGAAGCGAAAGTCCAAGGGCCGCGCTGCACCTTCCACGGCTGTTGGGTTCCTGGGCTTGTGGGCCACCTGCCCAGGAGGGAGGCTTACCTGTGTGGTTTAGCAGGCCCAGAGTGGGCGGGGTCTCCGGTGACCCGATGGAACAGCCCTGTAAGGCGCGGCCCTTCCCAGAGCAGGATGGCAGACGCCCTCGTCTCTGGTGGTCTCATTCCTAAGGATCCATGCCAGGAAATCTAGTAGGAAAAGCATCATTACATTACCTACGATATCAAAAATGATGAAGCAGGGCTTCCCTGGGGGCGCCGTGGTTGGGAGTCCGCCTGCCGATGCAGGGGACGTGGGTTCGTGCCCCGGTCCGGGAAGATCCCACGTGCCGCGGAGCGGCTGGGCCCAGTGAGCCGTGGCCGCTGAGCCTGCGCGTCCGGAGCCTGTGCTCCGCAACGGGAGAGGCCACAAGGGCGAGAGGCCCGCGTACCGCGAAAAACAACAAAAAAAAGATGAAGTAACTTGAGATGTATGAAGTGGGTAGAGTATAACGTAACCACTAAAATAAGCATGGAAATGTCTGCATGATAAGCACAGGTACCACACACGCACAAACGCGTGTACAGGGGATTGTGTGGATACCGCGGGGCCTCCACCTGGGCTGCACATCGGGGCCCGCCTGGCAGAAGTTAAACTGCTGAGGCCTGAGTCCCCGGGGACGCTGGGCAGAGTCTGGAGCCGGTTTGGTTGGAACAGCTGCCTGGGGGATGCTGCCCAACGTACAGGGCACAGGACAGCCTCCCGCAGCGATCCGGCCAGAATGTCAGCAGCGCCCGGGCTGCGATTCCCGGGCATGGGAGTCCGCCGTGCAGCAGAGTGAGGACCGCAATCAGAGTCACTGTAGAAAACGAAACTTGGCCTCCAGCCTCCGGGATTTGCACATTCAGCAAACGTTTACCGACTACGGGAAGTGGTCAGTGGGCTGTAGCCAAAGGCCCAGAAATGAGGGTGACGCGGTGTGACCTCAGGCCCTCGCTCTGGAGGGGGACGCACACTGTCATGCCCACCCGCTCAGGTGACACGGGACGGTGTTCCCGGCACTGCAGGAGGGCCGTGGGCAGTGAGGGCTGCCTTTCGGGGCTGGCTTAGGTGACGGACCCGTGGGCAGTTAACGTGTCATGGCAGGAGCAAGGGTGGGCGTGGCGGGGTTGAGGGCAGAGGACAAGTCTGAGTGGAGAGCGCTAGCCGAGGCCCCGAGACCCCCTGAACCCGGGGCGGAGGCCGGGTGGCTGGGGCCAAGGCAGACAGCTGGGGAGGTGCCCTGATGGCCCCTGTGCCTGTGCTCATGGGGGCAGACCCCCCCAGGCCGGGGGGAGGGGACAGGACACCCCAGGGTCTGCCTTGGGCACCTGGAGGGAGAGGGCAGGGTGGGGACTGTCAGAGGCCCTGGTGGGGCATTCTGGCCACCTTTGGGGAGGGACTGCGGAGGGACACCGGGCTGTGGGTATCTCTGAAGGCTTCACTGTGGGGAGGGGGTGTTTGCTGGGGGTGGGTGCACGTCTCCCAAAGGGGACCTAGGGACCAGACGGTTTTGTCTACAGGTGGGAGACATTGGGGATGCCTTGGTGCGATGGGGGAGGAGCCTGTGGAGGGCGCGTGGGAGGGGAGGGGCAGGTGATGGGTGGACTTCGGAGGAGCGGTGGGGCGGGGCAGGAGGCCGCTCATCTGACGCCGCGGGAAGCAGGGGCGGGCGCCGCGGTCAGGTTGGCGGAGGGGGGGAGGGCCAAGGACAGCTGTGGTCCAGCCGCTGTCCTTGCCACGGATCCCCAGATGCTGTGGGAGACTTGTGGCGCCAGGGAGGAAGGAGGTGGGCTACCTGTTTGCTCTGCACGCTGCTCAGGCCTGGCTTGGCAGGGGGGCTTCGGCGGCAGCTCAGGTGGTGCTGTTTCCGGGCCCCGCCCTCCTCCTGCGCCTCGTCGCCGGTCCCTCGGCCATGATGTTGAGCCCGTTAGTCGGTGTCATGTGGCTAAACGTTGCTGTGTGTTTCCCTGCTTCCTCGACAGATGATAAGACGTTCCAGTGTGAGATGTGTTTCAGATTCTTCTCCACCAACAGCAACCTTTCCAAGCACAAGAAGAAGCATGGGGACAAGAAGTTTGCCTGTGAAGTCTGCAACAAAATGTTCTACCGCAAGGACGTCATGCTGGACCACCAGAGGAGGCACCTGGAAGGTGAACGCCCCTGCCGGGGAGGGGGCGGGGCTCACGCTGGCCCCGTCTCTGCGGGTGCCTGTTGGCGAGGCACCACCTGACGGCAATCGGCTCCGGCATCAAGAGGTCCTGATGGGGGATTAGAGCATCACGTGCGAGTGGGAACGGTTGGAAATGCCCCAAACGCTCCACAGCGGGGGAAGTTAGGGAAACCAGACTCTTTGTAGGACTGAATTTTATCAGTCACCAAAAACTTTCTGTTTTCAGAGAGCTTAATATTGTGAGAAAATGCTTTCCATACGAAAGTAGGAGAAAAGCAGTGTATGAAATTTCACACGGGGTGTGGTGCGCTCTCAGCCGTGTGCGTGGGACGGAACGTTTCAGGCGGAGGCTCTTTGGGGCCGTCAGTGATTTTGCCCCTTGTTCCTCTGTTTCCCCAGGGACCCCCGATGACCCTCGCCATTTGCGGTGGGCTTGGGGTGCCTGGAGGCTGCCTGTCGTGTGGTGGGTTTACGAGAGGCCGGCGCAGGAGAAAGATGGACTTCAGTGGGGTCGCTAATGGGGGAATCAGAGTCACTGTAGAAAACGAAACTTGGCCTCCAGCCTCCGGGATTTGCACATTCAGCAAACGTTTACCGACTACGGGAAGTGGTCAGTGGGCTGTAGCCAAAGGCCCAGAAATGAGGGTGACGCGGTGTGACCTCAGGCCCTCGCTCTGGAGGGGGACGCACACTGTCATGCCCACCCGCTCAGGTGACACGGGACGGTGTTCCCGGCACTGCAGGAGGGCCGTGGGCAGTGAGGGCTGCCTTTCGGGGCTGGCTTAGGTGACGGACCCGTGGGCAGTTAACGTGTCATGGCAGGAGCAAGGGTGGGCGTGGCGGGGTTGAGGGCAGAGGACAAGTCTGAGTGGAGAGCGCTAGCCGAGGCCCCGAGACCCCCTGAACCCGGGGCGGAGGCCGGGTGGCTGGGGCCAAGGCAGACAGCTGGGGAGGTGCCCTGATGGCCCCTGTGCCTGTGCTCATGGGGGCAGACCCCCCCAGGCCGGGGGGAGGGGACAGGACACCCCAGGGTCTGCCTTGGGCACCTGGAGGGAGAGGGCAGGGTGGGGACTGTCAGAGGCCCTGGTGGGGCATTCTGGCCACCTTTGGGGAGGGACTGCGGAGGGACACCGGGCTGTGGGTATCTCTGAAGGCTTCACTGTGGGGAGGGGGTGTTTGCTGGGGGTGGGTGCACGTCTCCCAAAGGGGACCTAGGGACCAGACGGTTTTGTCTACAGGTGGGAGACATTGGGGATGCCTTGGTGCGATGGGGGAGGAGCCTGTGGAGGGCGCGTGGGAGGGGAGGGGCAGGTGATGGGTGGACTTCGGAGGAGCGGTGGGGCGGGGCAGGAGGCCGCTCATCTGACGCCGCGGGAAGCAGGGGCGGGCGCCGCGGTCAGGTTGGCGGAGGGGGGGAGGGCCAAGGACAGCTGTGGTCCAGCCGCTGTCCTTGCCACGGATCCCCAGATGCTGTGGGAGACTTGTGGCGCCAGGGAGGAAGGAGGTGGGCTACCTGTTTGCTCTGCACGCTGCTCAGGCCTGGCTTGGCAGGGGGGCTTCGGCGGCAGCTCAGGTGGTGCTGTTTCCGGGCCCCGCCCTCCTCCTGCGCCTCGTCGCCGGTCCCTCGGCCATGATGTTGAGCCCGTTAGTCGGTGTCATGTGGCTAAACGTTGCTGTGTGTTTCCCTGCTTCCTCGACAGATGATAAGACGTTCCAGTGTGAGATGTGTTTCAGATTCTTCTCCACCAACAGCAACCTTTCCAAGCACAAGAAGAAGCATGGGGACAAGAAGTTTGCCTGTGAAGTCTGCAACAAAATGTTCTACCGCAAGGACGTCATGCTGGACCACCAGAGGAGGCACCTGGAAGGTGAACGCCCCTGCCGGGGAGGGGGCGGGGCTCACGCTGGCCCCGTCTCTGCGGGTGCCTGTTGGCGAGGCACCACCTGACGGCAATCGGCTCCGGCATCAAGAGGTCCTGATGGGGGATTAGAGCATCACGTGCGAGTGGGAACGGTTGGAAATGCCCCAAACGCTCCACAGCGGGGGAAGTTAGGGAAACCAGACTCTTTGTAGGACTGAATTTTATCAGTCACCAAAAACTTTCTGTTTTCAGAGAGCTTAATATTGTGAGAAAATGCTTTCCATACGAAAGTAGGAGAAAAGCAGTGTATGAAATTTCACACGGGGTGTGGTGCGCTCTCAGCCGTGTGCGTGGGACGGAACGTTTCAGGCGGAGGCTCTTTGGGGCCGTCAGTGATTTTGCCCCTTGTTCCTCTGTTTCCCCAGGGACCCCCGATGACCCTCGCCATTTGCGGTGGGCTTGGGGTGCCTGGAGGCTGCCTGTCGTGTGGTGGGTTTACGAGAGGCCGGCGCAGGAGAAAGATGGACTTCAGTGGGGTCGCTAATGGG
>NW_006779682.1:555826-560149 GCF_000442215.2 Lipotes vexillifer
GGGGGGAGGCGGGAGGCAGCACAGTGAGGGATGAGGTGGGGTTGCGGGCGACCCCACAGGGCAGACCCTGAGCTGTGCAGGGGAGGGCAGAGGCCCCGAGAGAAGAGAGAGACCGGGGACCTTGGGCCACAGGTGTGTCCTGAACACTTACCCTACCTGGGAGGCTTTTTCAAAGACCCTCTTTCAAAGTAGCATTTTAGTTTCAGTGATCTTGACACTTTAGTTTTTTACCCTAAAACCCACTGCCCTCTTGCTGACCAGCCTCTGTAAGAAGCACTCACTGACCAGAGCACCTTGTTATGAAAGTTTGAAAAAGAATCATTTTACAAAGAATTGTAAGTGAACATGCTTGTCGGGGGAAAAAGGCCAGAAAACGAAGCTCTAGCAAGTCTGACCATCGCGCACAGCTGTGCACGTACACGTGTCTTCACGGCTTTTAAAACAAGCCTGGAGTCAGGTCACGTCCTGCATCACCTTGGCACTCTGCCCTTTTACCTGGCCCTTCTTCACGTGGGTTCATAAGCTCCACCCCCTTCCATCTGTGATCAGGTGCGGCACTTAGCGCCTGGTGTCCACTTAGTGACCGGGCGGCCTTGGTCATGCCGCCGGGCCTCAGTTTCCTCACCTGTGTTGTGGGGATGGCCGTTGTGCCGACCTGCTGGGCTGGTTGAACCGGACCCTGATGATAAAGCCCCAGGCGGGCCCGTAAGTGCCGCCATTACTGCCGGAAGTCAGGTGTTTCCTGATCGACAGATACGTGGGTTGCATTTCACAACTTTATCTTACAACATTTTGCAGCTGACGCACTCAGATCATTTTCCTCTGGAATGAGCGAATGCTGTGTGGCCGTTCCATGGTTTTTCCCTCTATACTGAAGCGTAATCCACGCCCAGTTCAGACCTGTGTGCTTCACGCCGCTGGGAGCTTTTTGGGGAGTCACGTACTTGTCTCCAGGCCAGCGTGCTGGCCGTTCTTGAGCCCAGCTGTGCAGGAATGTCCCGGAAGGACGGCTCAGTGGTGTAGAGAGACCGTGAGAAGGAACTTCTCTCTTTCTTTTATTCAGAGATTCCCTGTTTCCTGAGAACTTCTAAGTCTGTTTCGATCCCAGTTATGAACACTTTTGCCTTAAAACCATAGAAATTTATTATTGTCTGACTTTTTACCTTGATCCTTATTGGGCTGATTTAATTTGAAGGATGAATATTAGTATCTTTTTAATAAAAATGCCCTCCTACTTAGAGACGCCTCTGAGAGCCCCACCTTTCCCTTGAGCTTTAGATTGAGCACAGACACCTCCCTTACCAGTAGCTCGTTCTGACTCCTCAGCGTGGAAAGCGCAGGACACTTGCTGCCCTTGGATTTCCAAGTTTCAGGTGCGGCCCGGGTTCCGGAGTCGGCGGTGCGGGCCGCCTGCCCCTCCCTCCCGGGTCGCGTGTCAGAGCGCCGGTGCGTCATGGACGAATGACCCCGCTCGCTCCTTTGTCCCACCCGTGGGCAGCCCTGTCCTCCGTCAGCTGGAGGTGCCCCTGGCTGATGCGGGAAGGTCTCGTGTGTACTGACTCTCTCGGGCGGGGGGCGGGGCGTTTCAGGAGTGCGGCGGGTGAAGAGGGAAGACGCGGAGGCCGGCGGTGCCGAGAACCTGGTGCGCTACAGGAAGGAGCCGTCGGGCTGTCCGGTGTGCGGCAAGGTAACGCAGGCTGGGGCCGGGGCCCGGACACAGCTCACCTTTTCTTATGGGAAGACTCAGAGCTCTATGCACTGCGTGTGGCGGGGGCGGGGGAATGTTAAGATCGAGTGGGTACTTGGGTGTCCTGAGCCGCGGCGTCCCCTCACTTGGTGCTCTGGTCATCTGCTCTCCTGCTGTTGGAGGAAGGCGCTCAGCCTTGTCTCCCTTCGGCCACGATTTTCCACTAGCGCCACCCCGGCACGAGCGCTCCACCTCCAGCACCCCGAGCCACGTGCCTCTGGCGGAGACGGGATGTCCGGGTTTATTTTCCTGGTCAGCACTGGTCCCCTCTGCAGCATTTCCCAGTGAGAGACTGACTGAGCCACAGCCGTGTGCTCCGTGCCTGGTCCACGGATGCTGGCGCCCCGAGCGAGCAGATCTGTCCGGGGCGTCGGGCTGGCCGTCAGAGGGGGTTGACTCCTCAGCAGGCCCTAAACGTCCGGAGTACACTCCCCATCCGAGCAGCCCCGGGCCACGTCAGCCCTGCACAGGGAACACTGTCCGGGCACTGCCATCCAGGCCACGTCAGCTAACCACATGAGGTGGCGGTGGTCTTTGCGCACAAACGCCTGGTCTCGGCTGGAGGTGCGGTTGCTCGTTTCTTAGGCTCACCTCCCGTGACTCGGCTCGCCCAGGTTCTCGGCCACACGCAGCCCACGTGAGCCACGTGGCCCTGGAGCGACAGCAGCCGCCGGAAGTGAAGGCCCGGGCGGACGGCCAGCTGTGACCCGGCCCAGCCAGCTGGCACGTGGCAGCATTGCCAGATCTTTTGACCTTTTCAAGAGAACACGGAAACCCGTGTTTTTTGCGAAATTTCCTGATTGTTTTCAAACCACAAAGCAACAGGTCCCCAGGGTAGCCTGGCCTGTGGGCTCCACGCTGGGGCTCTGACTTAGTGTGGGTTTGGGGGCTGGAGTGGGGAGTGGAGCTGGGGTAACGGAACACACGCCTGAGCCCGGGTGGCCAGGCCGGGCCGCTCACGGGCAGTGGTGGGTGGAGGCTGCCCCGTGTTCACGTGTCCCTCTCATTCTGCCCACTGACCACCGGCTCTGAGGAGTGGTGGCACCGTGTCCCTTCCATGTCCTTGGGAGATGGTGTACATGAAACCAGCCAGCCGTGTGACTGACATTCAGACACCTTTTATTCTGTGAAATGTTCACTGAACACTCACGGAGGGCCCAGGCAGGAGGCGAGAGGTCTCTCACTGGCACGTGGCTCGGGGTGCTGGAGGTGGAGTGCTCGTGCCGGGGTGGCGCTAGTGGAAAATCGTGGCCGGAGGGAGACAAGGCTGAGCGCCTTCCTCCACAGCAGGAGAGCAGATGACCAGAGCCTGAATGTCTCTAGAACTGAATTCTTCATTGCTTCCAAGTATCCTGTCTCCAGCCCCGTCTGCCTGGAGAACACATGTGCCGGGGGACACCTGCAACCTCCGTCCCTCCCTGGAGGCCCATCTTCCTGCCCTGCTGACTCGTTTTCCCGCCCAGCCTCCCTGGGCTGGGGTCTCAGGGCTGTTGGCCGCAAGTCACCTGCAGATCTTGAAAAGCAGCGTCCCGTGAAGGCGTTAGCCTCTCTTCCCCGTGAATCGCGTCCCTTTCGTTCATGGTGTGTTCGCTTCCTGAGACCGTGCGTGGTCGGGGTGAGCTCTAAGGAGGCCTGCTCTCCAGGTCACTCGGCCACTGGGGCGAAGGCCGCTCTCTCAGATCAGTGCGGGCCCTGGGGGTCGTCTCTGCTGCCGGTTTTGTCCACTGAGCTCTGCTGGTGGACGCAGGGCTGCACCTGGCCTGTGGGCAGCAGAGGGGACACTCAGTGGACGAGTACTAGGTGAATGACCGAGTCTCCACACTCATCACTTTAGACAGGAAGCGCTGAGAAACTGGGTGAGGCGGTGTGAATTGTGCATGACGTACGGAACACCCACTGAGGACATAACTCTTTTTTGACATCCGCTTTCGGAAAACTGCGGCTGTTTCTGTGACTTTAGTCTTCTTGGTAGGCCCCATCCTAGTGAAATATTTAAGTGAGCTGAATAAAACTGAGCAGAATACCGTTTATGGTGAAGATTAGACAACGGTTAATTCTGTATTATAACGTAAGCACCCATTTAAACGGTCAAACGGTCGTGATTCTAGCACCACGTGATTATTTGTGTGTCAAGCACCGAGGAGTTGCTGCAGCTCAAACCCTGGGGGGAAGCTGCGTTTTTGTGCCCGGTCACGGTCTCGCAGCGGGCCGGGCACGCGCTCACAGGCCTCTCCCCGCAGGTGTTCTCCTGCAGGAGCAACATGAACAAGCACCTGCTGACGCACGGCGACAAGAAGTACACGTGTGAGATCTGCGGGCGCAAGTTCTTCCGCGTGGACGTGCTCCGGGATCACATCCACGTCCACTTCAAGGTGGGCTAGCGCCCCCTTCCCGGGCTGCACGGGGCGGGGCGGGGCCGGCCCTCGTGGTCAGCGCGGCCGCCTCGCCGCTCGTCTGGTGAGCCATCTGGAGTCTCTCGGCCGTGTCTCCTGCAGCCCACCTGCAGGGCTCGCGTGAAAACGCCTCCACGCTAGGCGCCTCCCGGGAGAAGGTCGAGGGTCGAGGGTCGGGTTTGG
>NW_006779682.1:560314-560781 GCF_000442215.2 Lipotes vexillifer
GAGGGAGGGGTCGGGGGTGACGAGGCCCGCGTAAGGACGCAGAGCACGCCCCCCCAGACGCCGCCCAGCTCGGTGACTGTTCGCAGCAGCTCCAGCCCCGGCGTCCACAGTCACCTGGATGCGAGCAAGGCCTGCTGGCACTACCGCCGGGGGGGTGGGGCGTCCCAGGGGACCCGAGGGCACGGTTTCTGCATCCGGCCTACAAATCCTCGGTTAGAGCTTGCGCCAAGCGTGTCAGAAATTGGACGCGGTGACTGTTTGCCAGGACATCGCGCTGATGGACGACCAGCAGAGGGAGGAGTTTATCGGCAAGATCGGGATCTCCTCGGAAGAAAACGACGGCACTTCCGACGAGAGCGCAGACTCGGAGCCTCACAAGTACAGCTGCAAAAGGTGTCAGGTAACTGCACCTGCAGCCTTCCGGCCTGGGGCTGCAGGGCTGCCGGCCCGCAGGGGCTCTGGCATGG
>NW_006779682.1:560791-560998 GCF_000442215.2 Lipotes vexillifer
GGGGGGGGCGCCTCACAGATGTCCCGGAAGGTGCCCCAGGTCTCGTCGCGTCTCAGGGATGGTGGATACGGGTCTCACCGCCATCCAGGGACCACTGTCTCAGAATCAGTGTGGTCCACACGTGCCTGTGTGGCTGACTGGTGGGGATCCGTGTCCGCGAAGGTGGGCGCAGGCCAGGGCTCCTGTCTCCTCCGCCTGCCCGCCCCC
>NW_006779682.1:561008-563080 GCF_000442215.2 Lipotes vexillifer
TGCTTAGAGGCTGGGGGCGCGGTGAGTTTTCAGCAGTTTTTGCCGTACGGCTTCACTGCTCAGGGAGCTGTGGTTCACCACTGCCGAGCAGGTCCCTGCGTTCTCCCTGGGCGTTCGCACCTGTGGGCTCGGCACAGCACCTGGCCGTGCACCTGTCAGGGCCTTCAGCCTTGGGGGAGAGATGGGGTCAGGTGGGCAGAGAGGAGGGGGCTTCTGGAAGCTGGCTGGGGGGTGTCCAGGAGGTCCTCCAGCAGGACCGGAGTCTGCTTCCTGTGCTCCCCCCGCTTCGTGATTTTGCCCACCGCTGGCCCTGCTCTCGGGAGTCCCCCCTTCTCCTGCTGGGAAGCGGGCTCTCCCCGGCGTCCAGGGCGCCTGGGTGGCGGCGGCGCAGCATTGGCCGCGGAGATCCGGGCTGCGTGCGCACGAGAGCAGTGTGCGTGTCCGCAGCTCACCTTCGGTCGCGGGAAGGAGTACCTGAAGCACATCATGGAGGTGCACAAGGAGAAGGGCTACGGCTGCAGCACCTGCCACCGGCGCTTTGCCCTGAAGGCCACCTACCACGCCCACATGGTCATCCACCGCGAGAACCTGCCCGACCCCAACGTGCAGAAGTGAGGCCCCCCCGCCCCGGGCAGGGGCTCCCTGGGCTAGGGTGGTGCGGAGAGGCAGGTGCCCAAATCAGCCGTCCGGAGCGTAGAGCAAGTTCTCCCTCCTCCGGGGGCCCTGGGCGGGTCTGGGGGAGGCACTGGCCTCGCTCCTTCATGGGTCATCAGGCCTCTCCCAGCTTGCACGCCTTCCCGGACCCCCGGCACAGTGGGCCGCGTTGCAGGCCCTGCCTACATACGCCCAGAGCCCCTTTGCCCTGCAGTTAATTAGGTTTCGTGAATGTCGGTCCCACATCTGGCTACAGCCCGTAGTCAGCGCTGTGTGTCCAAGCAAGTCAGGCCTGTCCAAACAGCCCTGCTTAGCGCTGAGTAGTCTGCTTGGGCTGCCGACTGGGCAGCTTGAACAGCAGGGATGTATTGTCTCAGTGCTGAGGGCCGGACGTTCTAGATGCAGCGGATCTTCTGCTTCCTTCTGTGACCGTGAGGGAGCGTCTGTCCCACGCTCTCTCCTTGGCGTGTGGATGCCATCTTCTCCCTGTGTCCTCGTGGCCCTCCCTCAGTACGTGTCTCTGTGTCCCTGTTTATAAGGGCACCAGTCATACTGGATTTGGGCCTGTCGTGAGGACCTCACTTTTAACTTAGCCACCTCTGTGAAGACGCCCATCTCCAAGCACCGTCGCATTCTGCAGTGCTGGGAATCAGGACACCAACGTGTGAATTTTGAGGGGGACGATTCAGCCCAGATGGAGGCTGAAGTCTCTGGGTCCCTTGTCCCCCGCCCAGCACCTTTTATGCCCCACCTGCTGATAGAGGCGCTCAGGCAGGTGCACTCAGCCGCTGACGGCCACGGGAGGCTGTGCGGGACGTCCTGAGCCTGTGCCTGGTTTCAGGTACATCCACCCATGCGAGATCTGCGGGCGTATCTTCAACAGCATCGGGAACTTGGAGCGGCACAAACTTATCCACACAGGTAGCCGTGCCTGGGAGGACGCAGGGGCCCGGGCTGCTTCCTGCCCGGCGGTCATCTCGCCTCCCTGCCGGCGCTTCTCTGTCCGTCTTTGCCACCGCTCCCCCTCTCTGGGTCCCCGCGGAGACCGGGGAAGGAGGGCTCAGCGGGCACTGCTCCAGCTGCAGGCAGGGGCCCGCACTTCTCCCGTTACTGCCGTCACGCGGTGACCGTGGGTGCGGATCTCCTGCTGTGAGTCTGATCTGTTTGTTTGTAGGTGTGAAAAGCCACGCCTGCGAGCAGTGTGGGAAGTCCTTTGCCAGGAAGGACATGCTGAAGGAGCACATGCGCGTGCATGACAACATCCGCGAGTACCTGTGTGCCGAGTGTGGGAAAGGTGAGGGCAGGTGGGGGGACCCGGGCTGTGTGCTCAGTGTGGGGGACGGAGGGGGAGGGAGGGGCGAAGGCGAGAGCGGGCGCATGGAGGTGGGGGTAACTGGCCCGTCAGGCAGGAGGGGCGG
>NW_006779682.1:563287-588272 GCF_000442215.2 Lipotes vexillifer
GGGGCGGTCGCCCAGACCCGAGTCATTTACTCAAGAAAGATAAGACCCAAAGAGGATCAGCGAGAAAAATAAAGCCGTCCAAAGGCAGGGAGATGGGGTAAAATCAAAGCACAAGCAAATCATTTTAAAAGTAGGGAAACAGTGCAACACATAATTCTTTGAAGTGCAGAATAATCTGAGAGTCCTCATGGGGCCTGAGTATAGGTGCAAAATCCTCGACTGCCGACTGGAACTACTAACTAGGACCAGCTATGCATTAACACAGTGGTGTACTGTTATCAGTGATGACTGTGACCTTTATTTGAGTCAGGTGAAATGAGTTAAATGATAATAAATCCATTAGTAAAATGTCTCACATCAGTAAGTGGAATGAGGAAGAAAAAGGTAATCGCAGTACATGGTAAAATTTTAACTCATTTCTGTTTGAAAACAAACCAGAACTGTCAGGAAGACTTGGGGCAGCGGATCTTTGGTGCTTTCAAGTGGCCGCCAGTGTTCTGTGTGGTGGAGAGCGGCAGTGCCACCCTCCTCAGATATGGGACTGATCAAGTTCATCTGCCTTGCTGTGAGGGTCTTTTTAAAAATTTAATATTCCATCAAGTTTTTACTTTCTTCCTTTATGTGATTTTTAGGAAAGTACGAAGAAAACACAAATGCCCCGTAATTCCACTCACTGGATAAACCCCTGTTAGACTCATAAAATAAGATTACACGCAGAAGGCTAAAAGAACTGCAGAGAAAAGCAGAAAGTGCACAGTCCCCCACTCCTGGCCCCCAGTCCCTCTCTGCACAGGTGACAGTTTCTTGTCTGTTCTCCAGAGTAACTGTGTGCAGCGTGTAGATTGTTTTATTGAAAAAGTAACCCAGTCACCTAACCAAAAAAAAAAATTTTTTTACACGAATGGATATGCAAAGTAAAGTTATTCCCACCTGGGACCTCAGTTGCACTCTTCGAAAGCAGCATTTGACTGTTGTGCACGCACATTTCTAGAAGTTTCTACGCGTGTCTTAGCGCTGGCCGCGCTGGCTGGAGCTCCAGCTGCAGCCCCCGTCTTTGCTGCAGCAATTCCAGCCCCTTTCCCACAGAGCTAGAGCCAGTTAGAGGTGGGAAGGGTTGTAGGTAGACAGGTGTGTTGGGCCGTCCCCCCAGCTGGGCAGGGGGCAACCACACCTGAGACCTGAGTGCTGTTCAGTGAGCCCTGGCAGGTCAGGGAGGGGTGCCCGGGGTGGGCGCTGAGGTCAGTGGCACATCTTGTGTTACATACATTTTTATATCTGAAGAGTGTATTTAATGTTTAGTTTCATGATTTCTTTCATGACTTCTGAATACTTTAAATACAATAGGGGTGTTAACAGTTGGGTTTTACCGTATTTATTTTCCATAATCCTAAACCATCAGTGGTCATTTTACTTTCATATTATGATCACTGGCACATACAAGCAGATGCTTGTGCTTACCTGTTCTTTCCATACCTTTTTATTTACTTCCATATCCATCTTGGTGATCTTTTCCTATCAGGCAAATATTGCCCTAATTTTCCTCTCAAAACCTTGATAGGATTCCATCCTGTGGATTCCTACAACCAGACCCTTTAATTTATATCTTCAGGGGTTTTTGGTGTGCAGTCTTTTATCATTCCAAGTGATGATGCTGTAGGAAATGCCCTTATTATTATCCGTACTTTACATTTTCCCCCCAAATTCTGGACCTGATCAGGTCTTATTCAAATGGGAGGCTGCAGAACTAACGGGAGTCCCCGTCACCTGGCAGCAGAGACCCGCGTGCCGTGCCTGGTGGGTTTCCACGTATAGCACTAGTAGCCGAGGACACTTCACGCACCATGAGATGCTAAGGCCGCCCCCCACCCCCGGCGCCCTTTGCCCACAGACCCTGCAGCTCTGCCTTCCTGTCCAGCACTGCTCACCTGGTGGGTCTCCTGGCCTAAGACCCTCCACCACTGATTCAAACCCTAAACCAGGGTCTTCCCTTCTTCAGCGCCTGAGTTAGGGAGGTTTTAGCATATTTCGCTCCTTTCCGCCAAGTGTTGACTTTGTTACATTAACCTGAAGGGAGACGGAAAGTCTGTGTTTGGACCTTTAAGTATCTAATCTTAATTAACACTTACATCACCAAGATCAACAGCGTACTTCAGGAGACTTGGAGCCGCCTACCAGATGAGTCCGTTGGGTCACAGCGGTTAGATTTGCACGGCTACCCGCAGCTCCTGTTGTTGGGAGCGCTGACCGTGCAGGCTGGGCGGCCGCCTGCCGAGGCGGGCTGTCTGGAAGTGGCCTCCGAGGACTCACGGCCCGCCTCACCGCGGGTGGAGGGGGTCGTCTCGGAGACGAGCCCCCGCGCCCTGTCCCTCTTTGCTCTCACCCAGACCTGTGTCTGCCGGGGCGAGGGGGCGGGGTGCGTGCGCCGCTGGGGTCCGTGGCAGGGCTGGGGCGGGCGTTGTGGGGGGCGGGGGCCCCCGAAGACCCGCTCCGCTCCGTCCCGCCCCGCAGGCATGAAGACCAAGCACGCGCTGCGCCACCACATGAAGCTGCACAAGGGCATCAAGGAGTACGAGTGCAGGGAGTGCCACCGCAAGTTCGCGCAGAAGGTCAACATGCTCAAACACTACAAGCGGCACACGGGTGAGTCAGCCCCCGGCCGCGGCGCTCTCGCGGAGGCGGACCAGGCCAGCGGTGCAGGCGCAGCTCGCGGAAGAGCCGCCGCTGCCCCTCGCGGTCTTCAGCTCCCAGCAGGCCCCAGGCTTCCTGACCAAGCTCTCGGAGGTGGGTTGCTTAGGTGGCCGGTTTCTCAGAAGCTCCTGGTCCCCGCAAGCGCCCTCCATCCTTGTGCGCCCTCATGGAGCTCGGGTTACCGCCCAGCTAGCTGTCCTCAACGCCTTCCCATCCACTCAGCCGTCGCCCTGCAGGAGCGTGTGAGGGAGAAACCGTCAGACGAGGGCCCGGGCCGTGTGTACACGCCGGTCATCCTGTCGTCTGGACAGGAGACTGGGCCACATCTTAAGTGTCCATCAGTAGGGCAGTGGCTAAATTATGGTGTGTTCACCATGAGGGACAGTGCGCCCCTGCAAGTGATGGAATCGTATGTTAAGTTACGCAGACATTCATAGTCCAGTGGGAGAGAAACCAGCCTCTACCACAAATGAGTTCATTGTCTTATAAAACATTTGTGTATGGAAGAACGTGTGTGTAAAAGAGGATTAAGATCGACAGCGGAGTGAGAAACGGTTATCCCTGGGTGATGGAGTTGTGTCTCAAGTTTCTGGTAGGAGCCTCTGGTTGGTTCCGTGTTCTCCCTAAAACGCACCCGAGTCCTGCCACTGCCTGGCCCAGCTCACCTGTGCGCCCACCTCTCTCACTGCCCCCAGGGCTGTCCAGGCCACCACGCAGGTCTGCTTTGGGTCCCCCTGGAGTGCCAGCCCCCAGGGCACTGGGCTTTCACAAAAGCATGCTGCCCTTCTCTTCTTGGGGAAGCTCATCCGTTTCACCTCCCCTTTTCTGGGAAGCGTTCACCCCCTGGGACTGGGTCCTGCACCACCTCTCGGGTCTCACAACACTGCACCTGCCGGGCTGTAGTGGCCTCTGGCCTCCAAAAGCCACAGTGAGCCTACGTGGGGTTCGCCGAATATAGGGCCAAGATAAGCCCAAGATGAGTGGACCCTGAAAATCACTTAGCTAGTTTTCCATTTGGGGGGAAACCTTTATTTAGAAGGCATTCTAAGGATCCACTTTCTTGTCAGTTTGGGGAGAGAAACAGTACGATGCCTCGGTGCTTCCTTGCCAGCTTGCAGGCAGGCAAGGGGGTCACCCCAGACCGAGTGACTGATCTGAACACTCAGGACTGGAATGAAGTGGGTGGAAGCCTTAAACGTGTCATAAACGTGGCCCTGCCTTCCCTGGTCACGAGCTGTGCAGAGTAAGCTCATTGAATCGGATTCTCCTGAGACTCTGTGGCAGTCCGAGGGCCTCGGGCTGAAACTGTCCTTGTCACCCCTTCTGCGGAAGGAGCTCGCCTGGGTGCCAGCCATAGGGTAGCTTTCAAGCCACGGTGTGCCGGTCGCGTGTGGGAATGAACACTTACTGTCTGCTCTCTCCTGGTAATTTACCTCCCGTGCAGCTTCTGTAAATACAGAAATGTGTCGAGGACGAGACAGCTTCTGTGTGTAGTTAAAACACTCGTGAAACGTGAAATTAAGTGTGCCTTTTTCTGCAGGGATTAAAGATTTCATGTGCGAACTGTGCGGAAAAACTTTCAGTGAGAGAAACACGATGGAGACGCACAAGCTCATCCACACGGGTAAGCGGGGCACCTGGGGACCGGCCGGCCGCCCGCCGCGGTCTCCGCTGAGGCCATTGGAGCGTGCGCGGTGGGGATGGCATGGCTGTGATGCTGTTGGTAGGCTTTTTCAGATGTTTTGGTGCTGTTCTGCCTTAACGATGGCCCCTTGCCCCCAAAACCTCAGCCCATCAAAATTTTCGGACACTGTCCGAAACTTGAATTTTCGGACATTGGAGTAGTGACTGGGCTCCAGGAGGGGAGGAGGCCGTGCTGCCTGTCCCGCGGCCTGACCACCGGGTGGGTGACCCGGCCGGCGACCCTGGCCGCACGTGCAGAGGCTGAGCCCGCTCACGACCCGTGCTTTCTCTTGTGCCCCGTGCGTGTGGGAAGTGGGCAAGCAGTGGACATGCTCCGTGTGCGACAAGAAGTATGTCACCGAGTACATGCTGCAGAAACACGTGCAGCTCACCCACGACAAGGTAGAGGCCCAGAGCTGCCAGCTGTGCGGGACCAAGGTGTCCACCAGGGCTTCCATGAGCAGACACATGCGGCGCAAGCACCCCGAGGTGAGCCTGGGCGGGCGACCCTCTGCCTGCCTCCCCCCGCCTCCCCGCGCAGGCCCGGCCCCTCTGCCCTCTGCCCGGTGGCGGCTCCTGCCCAGAGACCCCGCCGCGCTGGCTCACCATCCCTGCCCCCCCGCGCAGGCCCGTGGTTCCTCCAGGCGGGGCCTGGGTCTGGCAACTCCCCTCCACCTGCGCACCGACGGCGCTGAACGAGTGAGGGAACAGAAGAGCCTGGAACGTGTTTTTTGCTGAGGTTATAAATTACATCCTCGCTGGTAGCGAGATGGGAGTACGACCCTGACCCCTCCCCCTTTCCTCCCTTTGGGCAACTAAAAAAGATTCAGGACGGGAGCCTCCGTGTGGTGTTAGGGGCTGATTAGAAGGTGGCCCTGGGGACCGAGGGGGAGAAGCTATATTGAGGCAGATAGACCCTGGCTCACCCGTGGGCTGGTTCTAAAGGCAGGCCCAGCGCACTGAAGAATTTAATGCCTTTTAAAAAGAAGTAAACTGAAAAACAAAGCTAGGAGAAAGCACGGGGAAATAGCTATATCCCTGAAAGGTGGAAACTTTCTGAGCGCAAAAGCGGT
The DNA here is from genome assembly GCF_000442215.2 of Lipotes vexillifer. Taxonomy (NCBI): domain Eukaryota; kingdom Metazoa; phylum Chordata; class Mammalia; order Artiodactyla; family Lipotidae; genus Lipotes; species Lipotes vexillifer. Next base: position 568,732 of record NW_006779682.1, read on the forward strand.
GAGAGGAGTCTCGAACAAACGATTTGACTAAGCGGCATCACATTTAGAACTTCTGTAGGTCAAAGGGAAAACAGAAAAAATGTGGTAAGATATTACCACCGTTAACAGATAGAAACTGTTAACATTAAAGGTAATGTGCATTCCACGAGAACACAAAGAACCCAGTGTGTCCACGGAGATTCATGAAAGGAAACACCTGTGGTTAAGACACAGGAGAAAACCTTTAACAGTAGAGGTGCCGTCCTTCCTCCGTTAAATTAGAGGAGGTTCTTAGATTCAAAATGCCTGTGCAGCGGGCGTGAGCCGGGCGCCCGGCCATGGCGTGTCCTCCTGGGGGGTAGCGTGACCATCCCTCCATTTATAAATGACTACTTGGACCCTTCAACGTCCAGCAAGAGGAATGTGATTAAGTTAGTGGTAGTTTAGTGATGTGCCCGAATGTAACGTGTTTGCAGAGAACCCTGAGTGAAAGGGTGAGTGTTTGCTGTAAGAAAGCCGTACACACCGTGCGTGTACCGCGTGTGTATACAGTGTCATTCACGTTGTGTGTGTTTATGGGATACTCACGTATGTAATATAAATGGGGTGGGCGAAACGAGAAAGAACGAAAACATTACACAGTGGTCTTCTCCTGGTGTCGAAGTTTTGGTTATTTCTTCTCTTGTTCTCCATTTTCAATAATTTTCTCTAGTGAACATGGGTAACTTTCGCAATTATAAAAGCACCCTCTGCCTCATTTGGATGGTAAGTGCGTCTTTTTCTGCGTTACCTTGACCCTGAGCTCTGGGGCCCCCGAGGAGCTGGGGGCTCCATCAGCTTCGCTGTCCTCATTCCGGGCCTTTTCCACCTAGTGGCCAGCTAGCGTTTCCACCTAGAAAAACAAAGTTGGGAGAGCAGGAGCCCGAAGTGTCAGCATCCACCCGCTGCCCAGTGTCGGCAGACAGCGCCCTCCAGGTCTTGGAGGACCCAGGGCCGGCGCTGCAGGCTCCCCCGGGGGCTCGTGACGTGTGGGAGTGCTTTCTTGGTGATGTGTGCGTGTTTGTAGCTGCACGTGCTAACAGCACGCACGGCAGTTTTTGCAGACGGGTTGTGTGATGCACGTTGCTGGGTGCGGGAGGCCTTGCGGGCGCGGAGCAGCTCGGCAGACGCTTCCGTCTGGTTGACGGTCACTTCCTAGCCCGCCCCTCTGTGCGGCCACCTCTTTGCACCTCCTCCTCTCACGCCCACCATGCCGGCGGCACAGCGCTCTGGAGGGGACGCCAGCAGACAGAGGGCTCTCCTGTCGGGGCTCTGTTCTCAGTCCCTTTTGTCTCTGAAGCCTTCAGCCTCTTCCCCCGTTGATCCTCTGATGTTTCTCTGTCACTTCCTTCTGTGTTGCTCAAACAGATACAGTTAAGTGCCTGCGGGGATGAGCGCTGGTGACCGGCCGGACAGGGTGCGCCCCGTCCTCCTGGACCGACCGTCTAGGGTGGAGACAGAGGGGAGGGGTAGGACACAGACAAGTCAGACAGAGAGGAATAGTTGGAGTGAGGCCAAGGGAGGGCTCTGCTGCCGTGTGGGTGCCACCCTGGGGCCCGGCTGTGCAGGGGTGCGGGGCAGGGGGCCACGCAGTGCTGGGCACAGGCTCGGGAGCAGGGGTCCCGTGGAGGCCGGCTAAGGTGTTAAGCGTATTGGAGACCTTTCAGAATTGATGCGATTTTATTACTTCAAGGTATGGTCTTTCCCTCTGCTTTGAGTGAATGTTACATTCAAAAAAATTCAAGCACACAAAGTACTTTGCGTGCGTGGTCTTCTCTCCGAATAAGAGCAAAGCCAGCAAATGCTTCTGTGGTTGTTCTTCGTGGCATGAGCTTCCAGACCGTGTGACTGGGGCGCTGATGATGTCGTCGTTGATGATGATGGAGGTGGTGGTGACAGTGACAGTGCTGGAGGTGATGGTGGTGGTGACAGTGGTGGAGGTGGTGGTGACAGTGACGGTGGTGACAGCGATGGAGGTGGTGATGGCGAGGGTGGGAGAGGACGGTGGCATCTGGCTGCTGTGACTCAGCTTTGCAGCATCACAGTCACACTTGGGTCCTCAGCGCCACGTCAGCATTTACGTTGAAACACACATGACCACGACCTCCTTGCTGGCCGTCCTTTCAGAGAAGGCCCAGCCCTGGTCTTGGAACCTAAGTCTGGAAATGTAGCTCCCCGTCATTCTGCTTAACTGAGCCACACCCGCTATGTATAGCCTATAATTTTGTTCTTAATTTTTTTGGACAAAGAACGTAAAGATGCTTGCAGAGCCATTTGGCTGAAGAGCCCGTGCAGATACTTTCCTGGTTTCCCTGCTCTCGTATAGTCTTTGCACAGCACTTCCCTTCGTCAGCAACTACCCATTTCCACACCTCCCTCCCAGGGATTCCGTTCTCTCTGCGCTCAGGGTCCGTCGCCCCACCTGTGATTTGTTCACTTAAGTGATCACAGTCACGGTACAGCCGGCATCAGCAGGTGTGTGGGTCAGGTTCAGGGAAGACCGGGTGGACCCCGGGCGTGTGTCGTGGCGTGAGGGTCTACGTGCTGGGGACCGGCCAGTGCGGCCCACAGGTGCACACTTCATCAGAAATGACCAACGAAACTACCCGGACTTCTCTACTTTTCATGTGGAAAATTCACGTGTGTACAGTGTAAATGTCTCATTCTCGATGGTTCCTTGTAGGACAGGTTTCCTGTATCTTATCCCGCTCCGCTCTCAGTTTGAAAGAACAAGACTGAGTGAGAATGCACTATGCATTATGCACTGTGCACGTTAGTGTTTTCACTCAACTAAAAGGGAAGGAATAGTCTCCACCCTCGAGCGGTGGACAGTGCGGTGACACACGGACAGGGGCGAGGTTACACCCCCGTGTGTGAGAGCACAGCAGAAAATTGAAGAGAGGGGGCCTGGGAGGAGGGAAGGAGAGCCCGGACGGGACCGTGGAATCCAGGTTTTCAAGTCCCGAGCAGGGCCCGTGAGGGCGTGGGAGTCTTCGAGGGTGGTGGCCTGTCAGCACGTGTCTGGGTCCCACCTGACCTGAGCCTGGGCCTTTGGGCGTGGGGTCCCGGGCTCACCGCCCTGTGGTCACTCCTAGGTCCTGGCCGTGAGGATCGACGACCTGGACCACCTCCCCGAGACCACCACCATCGACGCCTCCTCCATCGGTATCGTCCAGGTGAGCCCTGTGCACGCGGGGCCCGGGACGTCTCACCCGAGGGGCCCTGGCAGGTGTCCTGAGCAGCCTTTGGGAAGAAACCCCACGTTTCACGCTCGATTGCCTCTGTTTTATTGGTTCGTCGTCACCCCAGGAGCCTTTTAGTTTCTGTAAAAGTTTCTAGAATTTCAGTTTTCTGAATCCTGACATATCTCCTTTTAGAGAATAGATGGTTTCTTAAGTCACAGTTCCCCAGAGAAAACAGTCAATAGAGAGCGTGTGTACACGTGCGTACGTGTGTGTACAGAGAGAATTAGATTTATTTTAAGGACTTGGCACCCACGAGTGTGGAGCTGGCAAGTCCAGAACTTTCAGGACGGGCCGGAGGCTGGAGACCCAGGAGAGGAGTTGATGCTGTGCCCGAGGTCCATCTGGAGACAGAGTTCCCTCTGCCTCTGGGAGCTTCAGGCTTTTCTCTCGAGGCCTTTGCCCGATGGGACGAGGCCCACGCACGTTGCAGAGGGTGCTCTGCATGACTCAGTACCCACCGATTTCAGTGTTAATCACGTCTGAAAAATACCTTCACGGCAGCCTCTAGACTGGTGTTCAGCCACCCAGCCGGGTCCCCGAGCCCAGCCACGTTGACACTTAAACTTAACCATCACAGGTGGTTTCCAGAAAAGCTTATTAGCACAGTTAGATTATTAGAAGCAAAATAACTTTCAACGTATTAGGTGAACTTACTTTTAAAAGGAACTTTTAGTCAGTACCTTTATATAAAGAGCTTCTCTTATTTTTTTTTTTTTTTGCGGTCCGTGGGCCTCTCACTGCTGTGGCCCCTCCCGTCGCGGAGCACAGGCTCCGGACGCGCAGGCTCAGCGGCCACGGCTCACGGGCCCAGCCGCTCCGCGGCACGCGGGATCCTCCCGGACCGGGGCACGAACCCGCGTCCCCTGCGTCGGCAGGCGGACCCTCAACCACTGCGCCACCAGGGAAGCCCAGCTTCTCTTATTTTTTTTTTTTTTTGCGGTCCGTGGGCCTCTCACTGCTGTGGCCCCTCCCGTCGCGGAGCACAGGCTCCGGACGCGCAGGCTCAGCGGCCACGGCTCACGGGCCCAGCCGCTCCGCGGCACGCGGGATCCTCCCGGACCGGGGCACGAACCCGCGTCCCCTGCGTCGGCAGGCGGACCCTCAACCACTGCGCCACCAGGGAAGCCCAGCTTCTCTTATTTTTTTTTTTTTTTGCGGTCCGTGGGCCTCTCACTGCTGTGGCCCCTCCCGTCGCGGAGCACAGGCTCCGGACGCGCAGGCTCAGCGGCCACGGCTCACGGGCCCAGCCGCTCCGCGGCACGCGGGATCCTCCCGGACCGGGGCACGAACCCGCGTCCCCTGCGTCGGCAGGCGGACCCTCAACCACTGCGCCACCAGGGAAGCCCAGCTTCTCTTATTTTTTTTTTTTTTTGCGGTCCGTGGGCCTCTCACTGCTGTGGCCCCTCCCGTCGCGGAGCACAGGCTCCGGACGCGCAGGCTCAGCGGCCACGGCTCACGGGCCCAGCCGCTCCGCGGCACGCGGGATCCTCCCGGACCGGGGCACGAACCCGCGTCCCCTGCGTCGGCAGGCGGACCCTCAACCACTGCGCCACCAGGGAAGCCCAGCTTCTCTTATTTTTTTTTTTTTTTGCGGTCCGTGGGCCTCTCACTGCTGTGGCCCCTCCCGTCGCGGAGCACAGGCTCCGGACGCGCAGGCTCAGCGGCCACGGCTCACGGGCCCAGCCGCTCCGCGGCACGCGGGATCCTCCCGGACCGGGGCACGAACCCGCGTCCCCTGCGTCGGCAGGCGGACCCTCAACCACTGCGCCACCAGGGAAGCCCAGCTTCTCTTATTTTAAAGGAAACGTGTCATGCTCTCGGTTATTTTAAAATCACGTTTCTACCTCTGTGTTTTGCAATGGAGCTATGGGCGCGGTGCTCAGCGGCCGGGTTGTACTGCGCCGCCGTGCCCCACGCCTCGGCAGCCCCGGAGGGCCAGGACCACGCCCACCCCTGGCCAGGGCAACCCCTCCTCAGGGTCTGCCTGCCGCTGGGTGGGAGCAAGTCTCACGGATGGCACCAAGGACCAGGAGGGGTGGTGGGTGGCCAGGGAGGAGAGCCTTGCTGGCCACCATGGTTCAGCGGCCTCCGTGATGCTGGGCCAGCCCAGCTGTAGGTCGCAAAACAGGCCACACTTAGCAGCTCAAGAAGACGTGTGCAGGGCACCCGTCTGGGGTCGCCATTACCGCCGGGCCCCGTTTTCTGTCTCCAGAAAAGGTGACCGTACAGTTCTTGCGGTCAGCCTCATTTTGATCCAAGATCGTGTCTGCAGTGAATTTGTTTCAGCCAGGGGATGAGAGTCCTGATGTGAAAGCATTTTTCAGCCTCAGACTGAGCTCAACAGGGCTGAAACAGTGGCTCAAAAAAATCTGCTTTTAGAGATGTTTCTATTTCAGCACAAAGTGTGGCTTTTAAAAATATGACCGGTATCTAAAATCCATCACCTGAAAGAAAAGCAACTGAAACCAACAGGAACTTGCCCCCGTCCTCAGAAGTGCAAGTTAGCAGACAAGCCTGGTCAGCTGGGGTCCAGGAACAGGGCCGGGACGCGCTGGCCGCTTCGGGGACACGGCCCGTTGACCTGCCGTTGTCGCGCCTTCTCTTCCTGCAGCCTGAGCTGAGCCTGGGGCAGGAGGATCTGGCGGAAGGGAAGCACGTGAAAGCCGCCAGGAGGACTCACAAGAGGAAGCAGAAGCCAGAGGACGAGGCCGGGGCCACGGGGCCCGAGGAGGCCGCCTTCAGCGAGTTCTCGGAGAAGGAGGCCACGTTCTCGGCCGGCGTCGGGGACGAGACCAACTCTGCCGTGCAGAGCATCCAGCAGGTCGCCGCTCCTCGTGCGGAGCTGGGGGCCCCGGGCGTGGGGGGCTTGGCCTCTGGCCGTGGTCAGCACGTGCCCCGTTTCCCCGTGAGCATTTCCCAGCTTAGACCCAGAAGTCACCACCATCCTCCCGGGTTGGGAAACGGGGCTGCGTCTAGTTTGGGGAGGTGCTCAATGGCCTGAGCGTGCCGGCCAGTCAGGGAGGGCCCGACCCTGCACGCCAGGGCGTGCGGCCGGCCAGTCTGCTGCTTTTAACCAAAGCTTCCCCTGGGGGGAAGCTGGGGTTTCGAGGCCCCCAGCTCCTGGTCGGCGTGTGTCGGACGCCACACCCCTCCCTCCCTTGACTGGCCCTGGTCATCCTGGTTGCAGACGTTCCTGCGTTTCATCCCTGTCTGTGGGGAAGAGCATTACTTTCTTTTTCATTTATTAGCTCTGGCACTGCACATTGGTTCACTGCCCTTCTGACCTTTACAGTTGGGATTTCCATTTACCATCATCACCTCACAGAAGTTGAGAGACAGTGAAGAATGTGCTGTTTTTCTCATTACTTTCTTCTGGTTTTTTCCTATAGCTTCTGAAATCCTTTGATTTTCAGTTCCAGCTGATGGCTTCGATGATGGTGTCTGTATCTTGTTTCTCTCTTTCACTAGAATTCTTTTTCCAGGAAAAATGAGCTTGGTTTAATCTCTCAGCAGCAGGTGTTTTAACTCCTTCCTTTGGGCCAGGAGTGTGATGATTCCAGCGTCACGAGATGGCCTCCATGACAAAGTACAGCACAGGAAGCTGCTCGTGTTCTCGATTCTGCAGGAGCTAACGGTCCCGTGTTGTGCGTGACTCTTCCAGGTGGTGGTGACGCTGGGCGACCCCAATGTGACCACCCCGTCGAGCTCCGTCGGCCTGACCAACATCACCGTGACCCCCATCACCACCGCGGCCGGGACTCAGTTTACCAACCTCCAGCCGGTGGCTGTCGGGCACCTGACCACCCCGGAACGCCAGCTGCAGCTGGACAACTCCATCCTGACCGTGACCTTTGACACCGTCAGCGGCTCTGCCATGCTGCACAACCGCCAGAACGACCTCCAGATCCACCCCCAGCCGGAAGCCTCGAATCCGCAGTCGGTGGCCCACTTCATCAACCTGACCACTCTGGTCAACTCCATCACGCCCCTGGGGAGCCAGCTTGGCGAGCAGCCGCCGCTCACCTGGCGGGCGGTGCCCCAGACAGACGTGCTGCCGGCCCCGGCCCCCGCCCCACAGGCCGCCCAGCCGCCGGTGCCGGCCGAGCAGCAGCCGCAGATGTACAGCTACTGAGGCACCCTGAGGGGACCTGGGGGAGAGAACCACAGACGGGTGGTCTGGTTCTGTTTTTATTTGAGATTTGTTTGCTGGATACCAAACAAAAAAACAAAACACCGTACGTTGCAGTATCAGTAAGGTTGACTTAGCTTTTGCAGCATTGTCTCCAAATTCACCAACAACCATCACAGTCTGTCAGCTGAGCTCAGAAGTGACCCCGAGCAGGTCCCCCTGAGGCCCCATATGCTCTGCCCGGCAAGGCCAGGCCCCCAGGCTTCCCTCCCAGAACGCAGGTGGGCGCAGGGTTTGGGAAAAGGAAACCCAGAGAGGAGCAGCACGGTAAGACCCGTATGTCACTAGGGACGTAAGTGGCTTGTTTCGTTTTTCCCTTTAGGGCTCCGCTACTGTGTGAAAATGTAGCCGGTTTTCTCCTGTGGCTCCTGCACTTTTTTGCTAATGAGCAGATAGGAGTTCAAGTAACATTTACTCTCTTTGAAATTTGAGTTGAGTCGAATTCGTTCTGCACCTTTGGGCTGAAACCATGTGGGAAGATGCCCTGTGGGAGCAGACGCCCCTCCTCTGGCCTTCACGAGTTCCTCTCGGGCAAGGGGGTCACGTGAGGTCGCGGACCGAGGCATCCTAGTGATAGAATTCGTGAATCGATTTTCAGTATGGCTCTTTCCTTTTTTTTTTCTTTTTAAACTTTACCTCGAGCATACCTCGTGTGATCGAGACTGCAGGGGCCACGTTGTTCTCTATTTTCCTTTAACACACAGAAGTCGTTTGCACTGTGGGACTGTGGGTCCACGTCCAGCTCTACACGGCTGCCCCGATGCAGGGGCCGTGAGCCTCGCGCTGGCCCCTCTGGAGGCTCCTTGGGGTTGTGCCTCAGGATTCTCTGCCATCCAAATGTATTTATTATGGCTGAGGCGCAGCCAGAATCCCCCGCACTAGAGAACAGGGGAGAAATTCATGTCTTTTTTCTGTTTAAACTTTAAGTCCAAAGGTTGGTGTGTTTCAAGACCAGTTTTCTATAAAAATGTTGAATGAGCTTGGTTCTTTACCCAAGAAAGGTGTAGGTTTTTCTGAAATACGAAGACAGTGCTATTTCCTGCCAAGTAGTATGAAAGCAGAAAGGCTGTTCGCTGACCAGTAGAAGCGTCAGTGCCCCTAATGAATGAGTGAATAAATGTGCTGAGCGACGGGAGCCCTGCCCCTCCGGGGGACGCGCTTTCACACGTGTGCGCCCGTTTCAGAAGTGGCAGGTGAGGCTCTGGACCACCAAGGTGGCAGCCAGCAGCCAGCCCTCCCACGGCGCAGCCAGGGAAACAAAGAGGCGGGCAGAGAGGCTTGATTTCCACCCTCCTGATGCTTTAACGCTGTCCAGGATGAAATGATACGTTTGCCTTACTTTGTCCTGATCAATATTTGTCCGCGATCCTGCGTTGTTTGGGAGACCATCAGTAGTGGATAAATGAGGCAGAATAACCTTATGCTGCTAGTGAGGCTACAGACAACCTGTTATGCAAAATGCAACGTTCTCAGCACTTCGCTTCATTCCAAATTGCAAGATTTTGAGGAGGGGGCTAGGCTTTGATTTGTGCAATACATGCTTTCGTGAACTAAGTTCATCACCCACGCAGCATGTGAAAGGGGCTTCAGGATTCACCCTCCACCCCCAGCTCACCGGTAACTCCCGACGACTCGCACCTCTGAAGTGGTAGTGGGGGATTGTTTGACTTTTAATTTATGATAATTATTTTTATGTTATTTATGTATATAATTAACTGCTTTATACATAATAGTTTCATCAAATGAACTTGGGCTGGGGGTGATATACTTTCTAAGTATTGTCTCTGTTCTCCAAATGTAAGTGGTCCAGGTATCCGTGGAATCGTCAAAAGCGCCAAGTTTCCTAAGGTATTTTCTTAAAAATCGCTGACCGTTTCCTTTTGCATTTACAGAATGTAAGGGATGAATGACCAAGTAAAAAATCCAAACATGATTGCACACCCGCTAGCATTTATCTTTTATTCCTCTCCCCTATGAAACAAAGGCCTTTTAAATCACAGTTTTATTTTTTTAAGAGAAGTTGTTTTTATGCTTAGAGTAAGAACGCATCAAATGTCTTTAAAGAACCTGATTTAGGTTGTGTGGCCCCAGTGTAATTCCCGCCGTTTATTTAACTACAAAGATGCTTAATCATACTTCCTGTTACAATAAGTGAGAACTCTAAATAAAAATCAAATTGACTCCTGAGTTTTCTGTAGAAATATTTGGTCTAATAGGGTCACTGTCTGAGGCAAAATAGGTTCGTGTTGTCTTAAAACAGTTGCTATGAATTTGCATATAAGAAACTGGGAAGCAAAAAATAAGAAAAAGTACTACTCAGCCAAAAGAGTTATCAGCTGTAGACTGTTCTGCACCTCTATCGCTGTTTCCTGATGGAAAAGATTTACTTTTTTTTAACTGATCCCAGTGCACAGCTGTATCCATAGGAGGAAATTAGATGGAGCCGTTGTGACCACTGAGCTCTGTGAATCCCTCGGGGTTATTCTAAATTAATAAACAGAAGATGCTTGGTTTTGGCCGGTGAGTTTGTGTCGTTCTGTGCCACCTGACGGTGTGAGCCTTGCAGAGCAGGCCCCCCGGGATTGCGTGTCCCTGAGGCAAGGAGGGGACGGGGGCCCCGAGTGGGATGTGTTCCTTGTGCCGGGTGCCGCTCCACTGTGACCGACAGGGACCCGCCTTGGAGGATTCGGGGCCCGGGAGGCAGATGCACGGACTTCACAGTCACAGCGGCCAGAGCTCGAGGCTCCCAGCTCAGGGCCGCGTCAGTGACTTTCCCGTTGGATTATGAAATGCATCAAGGCTGAGAGGTCACGTGTATTTCGTGTCCCGTTAGTTTGTATAACGACAAATAAAAGTTGCCACGAGCTGTGTTTTTCCATTGCTGGCCCTCTGCTCAGACTGCCCGTTCCAAGTAGTGGACACACTTGGTATATTTTGAGAACGGTTGTAATTCCCGTGTAGTTCAGACCCTGTGAAATGTTTGGATTATTTTAAATGTGACCCAAACATTGAAAATAAACAAGATACTGAGATATCAGAAGCTTTCACAAGGGTTGGTTGGTTTGTTTAAAAGCAACAAAGCTGGGCTTCCCTGGTGGCGCAGTGGTTGGGAGTCCGCCTGCCGATGCAGGGGACGCGGGTTCGCGCCCCGGTCCCGCGAAGATCCCACGTGCCGCGGAGCGGCTGGGCCCGTGAGCCATGGCCGCTGAGCCTGCGCGTCCGGAGCCTGTGCTCCGCCACGGGAGAGGCCACAGCGGTGAGAGGCCCGCGGACAGCAAAAACAAAACAAAACAAAACAAAAAAAACAACAAAGCAAGCGGTTGTAGCATTTTTTTGTAAAGCTTAGATGGAGAGAATGGACAAAAAAAAAAAGATGAGCAGCCAGAGAGAGGGGAGAACTTAGTAAGCAAGGTGTTTCTTAGGGCACGTGGTCTGGAACAATCCCTTACTTTATTGATCAAATAATGATATGTTCTGATTTGTGAGGAAGAGTCATCTTAAAGTTATGAAACAGCTGGAGTGTCGTCCGATCTTCTAAGGATTTGCATTTTGAGAACCTTGTTTTAGGTACTTCCGTTGTATCTTAGAGAACAGCTGGTAGCAGCTAATTCTGCCCGTGAAAAGGAGTCACCCCCTCAACGTCCAACAAAGTGTGAGCGTGTTCTTGTATGTGCAGCAAATTCCAATAGAAAGGGGGAGACCGCTGGGCCACTGGCTGCTTCCTCTTGTGGGTGTTTGCATCTGGCTTGAGCGCCCCCACCATCAGGAGGTCCTAGTCCTGGAACAACAGCCAATGATCTGACCTGCGTGTGCTGCAGGTAGCAGAATTACCTGGGTGACCCGCACAGCGAGCTGGCTGGGAGCACCCCTCCCCACCGAGCCCTGGTACCCATGGACCTGAGGCCTCTTCCCCCTGAGCCGGGACCTGTGGCTTCCCGGGGTCCTACAGTCCCAGGTGCAGGCTGCTGGCATCCAGACAACACTTGAGGGCAGGCACCCCACATCCAGACTGCCTTGGCACCAAGCCCCCAGCTCTATCCTCGCTGACCGGTCTGTCTGCCCACATTTGCTCCATAAGGAGGGAGACGGACCCCCCTCTCCATGGGAAGGTGTCCCTTCAGTGGGACACAGACCCACCCTGAGTCTTTGCAGAGAGCCCGGCCCAGCATACTTCCCGGGAAGAGTGAGGGTGCAGGACCTGGGGCTTGGTGCCCGCTGTTTACTGTCTGTTCCACTTGGGCCTTTCAGCTCCTCCTGGGTGCAGTGCATCACCCCCTCGCGTGACCATCTGCAGCTTGCCCTCAACCCCAGGAATTCTCTCTTCCTAGTTTTAGCCACAAAACAGGGTAGCAAGGTCACAAAGCAAAGAGAAGGCATGGCCGCGGTGTTGCGGGAAATGCTCTAGGAATCCAAAAGCTGCCCTGCCGGAGTCTCCAGAATGATCCGGGGCTGGGGGTGAGGGTGCTGCGGTCAGGAGCGGCCGCCGTTTCGTTTGTGCGTTGCCATCCTCTGTTCCGGGAAAGCACACGGACTCATCACCTGGATGTCGCCAAGGACCATCAAGCTCGCACGTCTGACCCCGGAGTTCATGACCCCCAGCCCCAAACCTGGCGCTCCCCGACTGTCCCCACTCACGGCCCACAGCCCTGCCCTCCACCTAGTTGCACAGGCGGGAGCCCAGAGCCATCCCACGCTTGCACCCCCTGTGCCTTTGGGTCTGTCCGGGTGTCACCATCCCCATGACCACCTTCCCAGCTGACAGCCCCTAAGGGGCCACCCGGGCCCCGCTCATCCCCAGGAGTCTGTCCTCCACACGGTGGCCTCGTTGGCCCTTGTAAAGGTGTCATTCTATGTGTCACCCACGCACCAAGGTCAGCGTCCCCCAACGGATCCTAAGTGCTCCCCGGACACGCCGATCCTTTCTGCGGCCTCGAGCCTGCGGGGGCTGCCTCGCCTCCTTCCTCCCCATCCTCTCCCAGGGCCTCCGGACGCCCAGCGCCCTGACCCCCCGCTTGGTTAATGCTGCTTGGCCCCCAGATCGCGGCTCAAACATCACTTCCTCAGAGAAGCCTCCTGGAATCCCCCGGAAGCCCTCATTTCCCACTCTGATAGCAAAGCAAGCACAGTGCACGCCAGTTGGCAATTACCCTGGCTGTTTACTCATTCTATGAATTTGTTCCTATCTGTGCCTCCCTGCTGTTCAGTAAGTTCCGGAACGGCAGGCATTGTGCTTCTCATCATTTCATCATTTCCCCTGAGCCCCCCCCCCCACCCCCCGACAGTAAGCCTGAGCCACAGAGATTAATAGGCAAGTGTTTTTCCCAAGAGTCCTCACCCCCCCCCCCCCCCCCCCGACAGTAAGCCTGAGCCACAGAGATTAATAGGCAAGTGTTTTTCCCAAGAGTGGCCACCAAAGCTTTGAAGCGCTCCTCCCAAAAAAGCCAACTTTCTTATATCCAGTTGGAATTATCACTTGAAACTTCTGTCTTCATGAGACTCCTGGAAATCCTAATCTCCAATGACTCGATTTTGTTGATAAGATTATTAATTATTTCTTCAACCTTGTTTATTAAGTTATGATTTTTGCCCCTTGTTAGCAAATAGTAAAACACAACCAAGCCTGTCGATTCTTCCTGCTTAGTGATTAATGGCAGGTGACCATTTAGCAGAAAATGGTTCTTTCTTTACAACAAGTGCACTTTGTTATGTTAAATGATCACATAATGGAAATGGCAGTCAAGAAGACACTCATTCGACACAATCATATACGTTTCATGTCCAGCATCGTAGTACATTTTTGCAGACCCTGCATGCACCCTATGGTTTTCAAAAATCATATTCCCTGGACTGCCCCCATGCATGCCAATCATCCCTACATCACTTTCTAGCATCTTTGCTGTAGCAGCCTATGGGAGACACATGATGAATGGAATAGAACAATGGAAGTTTTTTTTTTTTTTTGGAGTATGATTGCTTTACAATGTTGTGTTAGTTTCTGCTGTACGACAAAGTGAATCAGCTGGATGTGTACATATAGCCCCTCCCTCTTGGACCTCCCTCCCATCCCCTGCTATCCCACTGGAAATTTCTAATAAATGCTATGGTGAAAAAAAAACAACAACCCGTGCCTCGTGTTCTTAGTATCTCAGTATCCTGAGCAAAGATCTTTTCACTGCGGTTGGTTATCTTTTTCGTAGGTCGGACATTGATTTTTCGAGTTCTTTAGAAACGGAGCTGAAGTGCGTGTCCCTAGATTTTCAGTTTGCATACACCTCGTAAGCATCAGCAAGAACATAACTGAAAGGAGTTGTATTTAAACACCCAGCTTGTCCATTTCAGATAAGAAGAGTGACAGCCCGAACTCCTGCTTGCTTGGGGCTCCACCAACGTCAGCTCAGCCAATCCCTCCAACGGCCCCCTGAGATGGCTGTCGTCTCATCGTGACATGACGCGGGGTTTCTCAAGCAAAGGGTAGACTTCACTGCCAGTGAAATATCGTTAGAAAATGTTGTCTTAATGGATCTGTAACGTCATGTGTGTGGAATTGGGTTTCTTCGCTTATATTTAGAACCGTGTCCGTACTTTTGGAGACACTGTGAATTTTTGCCTGAATGGCCAAACAGTTCCTCTTAAGAAAAGAAGACGCCAGCGTAGCTGGCCCACACCAAGCCAGCATTCTTAGGCTTCTAAGAGCATCCCACAGGGATTCATCAGAATGTTCCCCAAATAACCAGCAACTGAATGTGGCACCAAATGGTACAGAGACTTTTTTTTTAAAACAGAGGCCTATTTTTTTCCTTTTTATTTTTTACAAAATTGTATTGGAGTATAGCTGATTTACAATGTTGTGTTAATTTCTGCCGTACAGCAAAGTGACTCAGTTACACTTATATACACATCCTTTTTCATATTCTTTTCTATGGTGGTTTCTCACAGGATATAGTTCCCTGTGCTCTTCAGTAGGACCTTGTTGTGTATCCATTCTATATATAATAGTTGGCATCTGCTGACCCCAAACTCCCAATCCTTCCCTCCCCCACCCCTCCTCCCCCTTGGCAACCACAAATCTGTTCTCTATGTCTGTGAATCTGTTGCTGTTTTGTAGATATGTTCACTTGTGTCATACATACTTCAGATTCCACATATAAGTGATGTCATATGGTATTTGTCTTTCTCTTTCTGACTTACTTCACTCAGTATGATTGTCTTTAGGTCCATCCATGTTGCAGCAAATGGCATTTATTTTGTTTCTTTTTATGGCTGAGTAGTATTCCATTGCATATATAGACCACATCTTCTTTATCTATTCATCTGTCCGTGGGCAGTCAGGTCGTTTCCATGTCTTGGCTATTGTGAATAGTGCTGCTATGAACATTGGGGTGCATGTATCTTTTCAAATTATAGTTTTGTCCAGATATGTGCCCGGGAGTGGGATTGCTGGATCATATGGCAACTCTATTTTTAGCTTCTTGGGGAACCTCCATACTGTTTTTTTCCTCTTTTTAATTGCAAATGCAACAAAACATTATGACTTTACTGGCTCCCATCTGACTGTTTGTCAGCCATGGCTCAGCTTTCCCGCTCTGGCTGTAATTACCCTCATCCATCTGCCTTCAAGGGGGTCAAAGCCTAAGCAGTCTAACCGACTAGTCACCAGCCGCAGTCAGACTTCTGACTCTCCAGGGCTTACCGTCGCCTCTAGCTTGCTGTGCAAATCTACTACCACTACTACCATCAAGGCTCCTACTGGGACCCAGCTCACCCCGGGGCTCATCCCTGGCTCCGGTGACTCACAGCCCAGAAGAGCGGCTTTTCCTCAACTTGGGAACGACGCCAGTTTTACAGCCCTGAGCTGCCATTCGGCAATTGATTTCAAACCAAGAACAGAAACATGGCTAAACTCCCCCAGACATGATTTATTTTATTGTTAATGAGGCGAGTGGAAGAGGTTTCATGATGTAATTGTTTCTGTCCAAAAACATCCTCGTGTCGGATATTGAGGGTATTCCTTCCTGTTCTGTTTGTGGTAAACAGCAAGAAGGGGGGGGGGGCGGTATAGCCTTTTGTCCAATAGCCTTTCACTTCTTAAACCCACGAACTAACTTCTTAACCTGCCCTAGTCCTTCAGCCTTTTCTCTTCACGTTTTCTCCTCTCGGACTTCCCCCCGAACCTTCAAGGGTTTCAATTTTCTTTTTTTATTGATGTATAGTTTATTTACAATGTTGTCTTAATTACTGCTGTACAGCAAAATGACTCAGTTATACATATATACACATTCTTTTTTTCGGTTTGTTTTTGGCTGCGTGGGGTCTTCGTTGCTGCTGCGCGCAGGCTTTCTCTAGTTGTAGCGAGCGGGGGCTACTCTCCGTTGCGGTGTGCGGGCTTCTCATTGCGGTGGCTTCTCTTGTTGCGGGGCACGGGCTCTAGAGCACGGGCTCAGTAGTTGGGGCTCACGGGCTTAGTTGCTCCATGGCATGTGGGATCTTCCCGGACCAGGGATCGAACCCGTGTCACCTGCATTAGCTGACGGATTCATTTTTTTTTTTTTTTTTTGGCGGTAGGCGAGCCTCTCACTTTTGTGGCCTCTCCCGTCGCGGAGCACAGGCTCCAGACGCGCAGGTCCAGCGCCCAAGGCTCACGGGCCCAGCCGCTCCGCGGCATGTGGGATCCTCCCGGACCGGGGCACGAACCCGTGTCCCCTGCATCGGCAGGCAGACTCTCAACCACTGCGCCACCAGGGAAGCCCCATGAGTTATATTTTTAAAGAATCTTTTATTAAACCATACTTTACTAACAAGTTTATGTTTCAGTTTTTGGTGCGTTTATGTTTAATTTTAGAGCATGTATTTATCAGTATTGTAGCAAATACTTTGCCAATAAGAGAATTCTGTGGAGCCAGATTAGAATTCCTGGTGAGTTAGAATGCTTTGTACTTTTCCGATAATGCACAGATCACTTTATGGAAATTTTTAAACTTACATTCAAAAAGATATGTCATTTTATAACTATGTACTAGTCTATTCTGAAAAGGGTAAAAAATAAGTCAAGTTTCTGAATTTGATTAATTAGAGTCTACCAAAGCTGAGGAAAGAAAGACCGAGATGAATCCCTAGAGAAAATGACAAATTCATCTTAAAAAAAAAAAAAAAAAAGGACTCTTTATATTCTGAATTTCCTGGTAATGAGGTTTTTTTTTTTAATGGTGGTTTTCATTTTTTTTTTTGGCACCTGGCCCATGATTTGATGCTGAATAGTTTAGCATAGAAAAATGTATGCTTTCCATAGCAACTACAGTTTCTTTCTCTCAATTCCTACCTCTGACCAAGGCAATCTGCAGTTGCTTGCAGTGTTGGGGGCCCTTCATTCTCCCTGCAGCTTTGAGTGGCCAGGGAGAGCCCCTGGCAGTTAGTAGGGACCATCCAGTCCGATCTTCCCTTGTCAATGCACCGAAGGGAATAGGAAGCCAGTACGGGGGTGGGGGGAGCTGAGTAGGAAGGGGGCCCGCGGAGCCCTCCCCCCATCATCGCTGAAGTAGGGACCGTCCTGGAAGTGTGGGCCCACTGGGGCTGTAGGTTAAAATATTTTAAACCACTGTTTTTACACATGCCACAGCGCCCTACGAATAGCTGGGGCTTGTTGGAAACAATGTATATTTATTCAAGACAGTTGACATTCCTTTAAACATCTTTGCTACTAAATTACCTTTTAATAAGTAATGCAAATATCACGGCGGTGGCTTGCAAAGCCTTCTGTTTGGTTTTGCACATTGAAGAGGTAAAATCTTGCCTCAGATAAACCGGATTGTTTTCGCGTTTCTACCGATTTCCTTTTCGGTAGCTACGCAAGCCGTCTGTTGTGCCCTGCGGTTTGTGTAAATGTCTCCTCTCTGAGACAAATGTCTCTGGAATTGTGGTTGCTGTAACAACTGGACAAAATCAAGAAGACAGCTGGACAAAAGTAACTGAGGTTGGTTGTCCGCAGGGAACATTGGTAGCAAGCCAGGAAACGTACACCTGGGAGGTGTCATATGCTTAACTATAGCACGAATCTTCTTACTAGCTTGAAGAAAAGTAAATGGGATAGTTGTTTTTTTTTTTAATTAAATAAGACTTCATTGAATGAATGAAAGAATGATCTTCAGCACTTCAAGTTTCAGATATGGTGGAGAGGTTGAAAAGCATTTCTGATTTATGTTATGCAATCTTAAAATACGAAAATGATCATATGAATTTGAGTTAATAAAATATCAAATTTTTGCTTAACATCTTACACCAATATGGAACAAAGCCAACAGAAAAGAGAAAGACAAAAGGCTATATAATTTAATATTTTCTCCATTAAATTCATAATGGTGATTTATTTTAAATGCCATACCTTTCTTTTTTTAATTTTAATTTAATTTAATTTAATTAATTTATTTATTTATGGCTGTGTTGGCTCTTCGTTTCTGTGCGAGGGCTTTCTCTAGTTGCGGCAAGTGGGGGCCACTCCTCATCGCGGGGCGCGGGCCTCTCACTGTCGCGGCCTCTCCCGTTGCGGAGCACAGGCTCCAGACGCGCAGGCTCAGTAATTGTGGCTCACGCGGCTAGTTGCTCCGCGGCATGTGGGATCTTCCCAGACCAGGGCTCGAACCCATGTTCTCTGCATTGGCAGGCGGATTCTTAACCACTGCGCCACCAGGGATGCCCCATACCTTTCTTAAATTTAATTTTTATTTTATATCGGAGTATAGTTGATTTACAACGTTGTGTTAGTTTCAGGTGTCCAGCTAAGTGATTCAGTTATGCATATATCCATTCTTTTCCAGATTCTTTCCCCATATAGATTATTATAGAATATTGAGTAGAGTTCCCTGTGCTGTACAGTAGGTCCTGGTTGATTATCTATTTGGTAGATAGTAGTATGTATATGTTAATCCCAGACTCCTAAAAAAAAATGGGTAGTTTTTTTATGTAATAGATACAAAAGCATCTCCAGGAGAGCTTATAGAAGGCTTTGGCGTGAAAGGCAGGGATCTCTCCTTGAACTCTAACCCTAGGTTGTATTGTGGCTCTCAGGGAACTGACAGCCCAATCTTGCTGTCTCCTCCGGGCTCCAGCCTGTCAATATTTACCTGGCTAAGGTGCACCTGGCTCCCAGACCACGTACGCACTTCTGCCCCTTCTGCTCGCTATTGACTTGTACGCAGATGTTAGCTGGTTGCAGAAGAAATTATTTCCACTGAAAGTGAAAGTATTTAAAATTGATCCAAAAATGGGACACTTAAAAAAAATCATTCACCTATTTTCAATGTGTAGTTAATTTAAGTGTTAACATTAGTTTACTTAATTTAAATGTTAATTTTTAATTATTAGTTAAGACTAATTTACCGGTATTGGTTCATAAATTATAACAACGCAGGACACAAATAATGATGCTGATTAGGGGGGAAACTGTAGGGGTGCAGGGGGACGGGAGTATATGAGAATTCTGTACTTTCTGTGTAATTTTTCTGTAAACCCTAAACTGCTCTAAAAAAATGAAGTCTTAATTTTGTTAAAAGACGTACATATATGTATGTACATATAAAATAAGAGAGGTATGTATGTATGTGTGTGTATATGTGTATGTAAGTACATATGCCTATATGTGTGTATGTATGTGTGCATTTGTGTGTGTGTGTGTGTGTGTGTGTGTGTGTCTGTACTTGGCATTGGTGGGAGATCAAAATGGTTCAGCTGCCTTGGAGAACTGTCTGTCAGTATCTTTTAAAGTTAAGTGTACATCTCCCCCTCAGTTTAGCAATCCCACTCCTAGGTATTTACCCAAGAGAAATAAAATCATATGACGGAGGTGTCTGAAGGTGAGTGCCCTAACCGGGGCTGGGAGAGGAGGTGTGAGAAGCGGAGGGTGCTCTACTGCCTTGTCCTCGCTGATTTCGTTCTCTTCCGAATTTTTACTTTGTGGACCTGGAGCACATACTCTAGGCCAGTCCTGGAAGGTCCCGGTGTTCTTTCTTTGATTACTTTCCAATCTCTCCATTTCTCACTCCTCCTTTTTTTGGAATTCCTGTGAGTTGGACGTTGGCCCTTTCCTGCTGTTCTCTTCT
>NW_006779682.1:588447-593212 GCF_000442215.2 Lipotes vexillifer
CCTGCTGATCTACTCTAATTTTTCCTTCCATCTCTTTGCCTTTTGTTGAAATCTCTGATAGACCTCCTTGGCTTTTCAATTTTTTGGTTTTACGATTGTGTGTTAATTTCTAAGAGTTCTTTCTGGTTCTCTAGTAATCTTTCTCCCCACCGCCCCATCTTGTTCTAACTTCATAGGTGCAAATATCTTGTTCCCCTGAGATTATGTGCAGGTCTCTTGTTTTATGTTTCCCTCGGTTTTCTCTGGACTGGCTCTGTTTCTTCTGAGTTCCCCTTTTCTGATTATTTTCTGCCTCTCACACTGGAGACGTTCCTCAAATCTCTGCCGGTCCTGCTGGTTCTTTGGGTGTGGGTAGGGCTACCTTCCCCAGTCCCTTGCCCAGAGGCCCCCGAATGCCATGTGTAGAATGTGGGGTCATCTGTGTGATGGGCAGTGGGTGTGGCGGGCATGTCTGGGTGACGGTGCCCTGGGGAGGGGGTCTGGTGCAGCTGAGTGGGGAGACCCTGGTTCAGGTTCACACACGTGCACACACACAGGGTAAAGAAAAGTGCTTTAGACCTTAGGAGGGAATGCAGTTTCAGAATCAAGTTTTATAAAAGTTAATTAATTTGCCATGTATTCTGCAGTCATGCCTTTGATCTTTTCTCTGCTTCCCTCTAAACAGTTCTTGTATTTCAGCCACATTCTTTAATAATAAATATTGACTTTTCTCTCTGCAAATTAAAAAGGAGCATTTAAAAATGCACCGTTTGTTTAAGCTTTAAATTACAAATGAAATGAGTAGCCATAAAGCAGAGGTGTGTTTGAGAATAATCGAAGGATGACATTGATGGAAATCACCTTCATCTGAGTTCTCTCAGCTTTACAACTGCCAGTGCCTCTCTAGGTAAACTCATGGGAACCTCGCGTGACCAGTCTCTCAGGATCAGCAGGTGGGATCTCACTCCAGTCACCTTCCAGAATTTCAGATCAGGAGTCGGAACGGGAGTCGGTTACTGAAAGCATGAAAACCCGGATTTCTGCAGAATGATTTTATTCGTTGCATGTATAACTTGGACCTACTGTTGTCTGATAACTTTCAAACGCGATGTTATTCCAGAAAGCGAATATGTTTTGTTGACCTTTAGAATTAATAGTGAAAAATACAAAATTTTGATAATCTCATCACTGATCATGAATGGAAGTAACTGACCAGGCGGGGAGGGCTTTGGCATTTTAAGAGACTATAAGTAAACTTTGAATAATCTATTTCACCTTTTATTCTCAGGATGGCCTAAAGGTTCACTGCAATACATACAATGCCTCTCATTTTGGTAGAAATGGGAATTTTGTGTCTGTATAAAAACAGTTGACAGGAGGTGCAGCGGAGGAGAGACCTTTGCAGTTTGGAGGAACAATCCCCCCAAGTATGCACTTAGATTATGATGGATAACCAGCCCAATTTACAGCACGTTCACATTATCTAATTTTGTCAGTTTTGCTGACGACTCTGAGCTAATATTCCCTTTAAGTTCAGAGCTCCTTAACCTCCACTCTCTCAAAACGAAAAAACTCCACAACACAGGTAATAACAGACTCTGAATATCGCATTTGCTTTATTCCTCAACATACACCAGTCCCAGAATAATAATACCCACAGCACGATTATCGGGAAAGGTCTAAGATTTTTCTCTCTTTCTCATCGTTCCTTTTGTCCTCAGGTATTTTCCCCAGGAGTGACTTTCAAATTTCCATGTTTCAAAGTCGCTTGAGATAGCTCCCCTCTGGTCAGTCAGGCCTCCAAAAGGATATACACATGGTTTGTCCCATTTTATTTTTGACCTTTAGGGATTGCTTTTTAGAAGTTCATTTGTTTTGTAAGTAAGTGAAATATTTGCATGGTTCCAAAGTGAAACCTTTAAAACAAGGCACGTCCAAAGATGGTGGGTTTCCACCCTAGGTCTTCCTGCCCCCCCCATAGGTATCCTTCAATGATACTTATGGATTATTCTCCTATTACTTATTTTTAAAATATAGATAGACAGAAGATAGATGATAGATAGTTGACAGTTGATAGGTTATGATAGATAGATGATAAATAGTTGAATGATTGCTGATTGATAGATGCATTATGCTAGATAGGTACATAGATAGTTGATAAATAGTTGATAGATTATGATAGATAGCTGATTACGATGGGTAGATGACAGATAAATAATTGAACGGCAGTTGATTGATAGATGGGTTATGATGATAGATGGGTGGCTGGCTGCCTTCCTATCCTCCACCTGTCCTGGACAAGCTGTAATGCACGCTTCGCGCTTCCCTCCCCCTTGCTCTGTCCACAGAGATCTCTGTGATCGCCCAGCGCCACCCCTAGGGACCGACCTCCTACCTCTTCCCGACTGCCAGCTACTCCTCCACGTGGATGAGTGACAATAATTCACCCAGGGCCCCATCACTGGGGATTTGGGTTGCTTCCACTGTTTCGCTTTTACAAATTGTATAATATTTTAACAGAAATGTATTTTCAATGGGAAAGTACACCAGATGGAATTAACAGCAGAAGTTTTCAGTGCATCACTGAAAGCCCATGAAAACAGCCCAGACAGGGAGAAAAAACACAATCGTGCTGACGCTGGCACAGGCCACGCAGACAGCGTCCTGGGCACACGTTTGTCTGTTTAATCCCCACAATCCTGAGAAGTCGGGACCCTCAGTTCCACCTTCCTCCTTCTACAGAGGGAGAAACCGAGGCAAGAGAGCTCATTCACCCGCTGGGAGGTGGCGAGGCAGGACTGGACACCACAGGCAGCCCGAGCACCACCATGCTGCCCGCTGTAGCCCAGTCTGATGGACCCTGGGGGCCGGAGCCAGGCCACGGCCACCCTTGCCTACACGGTGCCTGGCACAAAGCTGTGCACCACCAGGATCTGCCGAGTGACCTGCAGACCGTTTGGCAGGGAGCCTGATTCCCCAGAGGCCGCCGTTGCAATTCCCACGCTCGGCCCGCAGGTGGCAGAAGTCCACCTTGCCGAGACGCTCCCTTGAGAACTCGGTAAAGCCACCTGGGTGTGTGTGAGAAGTACCCAAGGACGATTCCTTTCCAAATAGACGTCCTGGGGAGGGTCTTGGCTGGTGAGGGCTGATCTGGAGCAGCGATAGGAGAGACCCTGCAAGCGACGTGCATGCAGGACCCGGGCCCTGGGGTGGGCGCGGCTCAGGGGCGAGGGGCGGGGTGGGGGTGGAGGCAGGGGTTAGCCTCCTCCTGGCTGTGTGAACATCTGTGTACAGGTTTTGTTCGAATTCCCGTTTTAAGTTTTTTGGGGGGATATTCTTAGGAGGGAAATTGCTAGATTATATGGTAATTCTTTGCTTAACTCTTTGAGGACCTTCCAGACCGTTTTCCCATAAATACTTTTCAAGTTGTTTGATTCTAACTTAACAAACAAAACTTCCGGGCACTTCTTTGGGCCTAGGCACGCTGAGATACTAAAGGTACATGTGGGGAGGATGTCTGGGGACTTCCTGACCTAGGGAGCCCGTGCTGTACCACCCAGGCCCTGGGGGCTCTGGAGGCCAGCCAAGCAGGACTCATCCTGAGTCACCGAACTCACCAAGGGTGGGTGTCAGCAGAGAGATGACAAAGCCCCCAGCCTCCCGCGTGACTCCGAGGGGCTGCCATCCGGGTAGAGTGGGTCAGTGTTGTTGTAGACAGGAAGGGGAGGTGGTGACACTGAACAGAAAGAGGTGAAGGCAGGTGAGGCCCCCCGAGGATTAGGGCCAGAGCGTCCCAGGACCAGGAGCCACACATGCAGAGGGGCTGGGGAAAAAAGACCAGTGGCTGGGACAGACAGGGGGTGGTGATCAGTGATGAGCCAGGACAGGTGGGCGGGGCAGCGTCAGACATGGGCCTCTGCCCAAGAGGGAGAGAGGCTGCCCTGTCCTCACGGGGCCCAGAGTGGAGGAACCAGGTATTAATCAGCAGCCCCCCTGCCCCAGTAAACACGATGATACACCGAGCCACATGCCCCATGAGCTTGTAACAGAAGTATGTGACCAGGAAAGCAGAGAGATGCGCTGAGTGGGAATAAACCAGGCTTCAGCTGAACTTCCCAGACAGACAGGACAGCTTGTGCAAAGGCCCTGGGGAGCCTGAGTCGGAGGACCTGGGAGAAGCAGGGTGGGGGAGGGCCGCCCAAGGACAAGAGCAGCGGAGACCAGAAGATGAAGCTAGAAAGGCAGGCCCATTTCCAAACTAAAACAGTGAGGTGGGTTTTGTGTTTTTAGAACGTCAGCTGCAGTGTGAAGACTGGAGGGGGGCTGTAATGACCAAATGGCCCAGGGGCTGGCATGGGAAAAGAAGTTCCCTCAGGAGGTTGTCAGTAGGGAAGAGCTGGTGTCTTGGTGATCAGACCGTGCAGACATTTCTCCCGGGGCTGGGTACAGACTGAAATCTACATGCTAATTGTCAAAACTGGTGAAAATTATAAATCAAGCTAACAAAATGTTAAATAAAATGTAATAAAATGTATTCAGAATTAATGGAGGCAGAACGGCAGCAGTGAACAAGTTATGTTCTTTCAGCAAATAGCGTTCAAATCATGCAGAGAATTCTCAAAAGCAGCCATGCAGGCTGCTGCACGAGTTGCAGCTCCAGGAGAGCAAGGCCACCTTCCTAGGGAGGAGCCTGCCAGGCAGAGAGGGGGCAGGGCTGGGAGGAGCCGCCGGGAGGATGGGGGAGGGGAGAGGGGCCAGGAGGGGCAGGGCGGAGAGGAGGCGGGGA
>NW_006779682.1:593273-599234 GCF_000442215.2 Lipotes vexillifer
GGGGAGGGGCGGGGAGGATGCCGCCGAGTGGCCTGGGCTCCTCTGGCCCCTCCCTGTGGGCCGCTCCAGCGGGAGGACATTAAAGGCGCTGGCTTCGTTCTGGACCCCGTGAACACGGTCAGCTTGGCTCCAGAACCTAAGTGAGCCGTTCGCCTACGAAGACTGTGTGAGGGGGTGCGCTGCTCCGGGGACCCCCAAGGAGGACAAAGATAGGTTTAAACCCACAGAGCAGACACACGTCCCAGAAGTAATAAACCACCGACACTGTTTATCCATCGCCTGGTGCCTGCCATGCGCCGTCCTTGGAGCCCGACGCCATCGAGGCAGGCACCACCCCCCCCAACCCCGCCCTCAGGGACCGGCAAACTCATCCAGAGTCAAGGCGCCGGGACCCTGCCCCATGAGAGTCCTCGCACCTGCCTGTCCTTGGCCTGCAGGGTCGTCCTGACCGCACGGTGGGACGGAGAGGCAGTTCCCGGCCCCTCGCCGGCTCGCGGGGTCAGCGCGCCGTGCTAAATGGCCACGTGGAGGGGGGACATCCCCTGGCAGCCGGGCACAGCCGGAGGGACCGCCTATGAGATGCGCAGGCCGAGGACCCGAGGGAGGAGGAAGCGGACCTAGGAATTCTTAGGCAGAAGGGCCAGCAGCATCCCCGGGGTCGCGCTCCTCTCTGCCCCTCCCCTGCTCACCAGCGCTCCCGGGCGCCACAACTACTGAGCCGGGGCTCTAGAGCCCGCGAACCACAGCTGCTGAAGCCCGTGCGCCTAGAGCCCGTGCTCCGCAGCAAGAGAAGCCGCCGCAGTGAGAAGCCCGCGCACCGCAACGGAGAGTAGCCCCCGCTCGCCGCAACTAGAGAAAGCCCACGCGCAGCAACGAGGACCCAATGCAGCCAAAAATAAATAAAATAAATTTTTAAAAAGAAGTTTTCAGGGATATAAAAATTATTGACCCTGGAGTGGGTTCAATCATTTCAGCGAATATGAATGTTTACAAAATTATAGATAAGGTTTCTCTGTTTACTAAGAAACTTGCTATAGCTCATTAAGATGCAAAAGTCAATCCAGTATGCATTTTCTTATGTAATATTCTAATAAGATTTATTGTATTTGAAAGCTAACGTTAAAAGTTTTGAATTTCAATTGTATATGCTTGATCTCATATATAAAACGGTATGTTAGGAATTTTTTTTTAAAGCTTACAAGTGCTAAAACATCTACAGTTTAAAAATGATGGGTCTTGGGCTTCCCTGGTGGTGCAATGGCTGAGAATCTGCCTGCCAATGCAGGGGACACGGGTTCGAGCCCTGGTCTGGGAAGATCCCACATGCCGCGGAGCAACTAGGCCCGTGAGCCACAACTACTGAGCCTGCGCGTCTGGAGCTTGTGCTCCACAACAAGAGAGGCCACGACAGTGAGAGGCCCGCGCACCGCGATGAAGAGTGGCCCCCGCTCGCCGCAACTAGAGAAATGAAGACCCAACACAGCCAAAAATAAATAAAATTATAAAAATTAAAAAAAAAATTAAAAAATGATGGATCTTTATATTTTGTGCCTTTTAAATGATTTGCTGTGTTCATTTAAAAACCTTTTCACCTAGTTCGTCGCTGTTACTTGCCATGTATTTAGGTTAAATATTTGCACAAGAAAATGACTATAAAAAATTTCCTTTAGACTCTTTAGTCGCATATCTTATATCTTCTATATGTAAACAATCTTTGGAGTCTCTTAGATGGCCATGCAGTAACCATGAAGGTTTATCTCCTCACACAGTAAAACAAACAATGCTGAAATAACCATTAAAATATTGAAACTATAACTTTTTAAATCAGTGATTTATTTTATTTTATTCAAGTATAGCTGATGTAAGTCACAGGTGTACAACATAGTGATTCACAATTTTTAAAGGTTATGCTCCATTTATAGTTATTATAAAATATTGGCTGTATTCCCTGTGTTGTACAATACACCCTTGTAGCTTATTTTGTACATTACAGTTTGTACCTCTTAACCACCTGCCCCTATATTGCCGTCTCCCTACTGGTGACTACTAGTCTGTTCTCTATATCTATGAGTCTCTTCCTCATGGGAAGTTACTTTTATACTTGGAAATGTCAACCTTACCCGCCAACGACCAAATGACCATTAACATAAATAAATAACGATTACTCTCCTATAACCCCACAGGGTCTGGAACCCACCTGTCTTCACGATTCCTGCAAAAGGGACTTTGTTTTCCTTGTACAGATTAAAAACCTGACCCTCAGAGTGGGTCGAGTGGCCGGTATGAGGATGCTAGTGAAATTGGAGAAGCCAGGCCAGTCCACCCCACTGTGGCCTGGATCTTTGGACCCATCCGCCTGCAGCTGGGGGCTGGCCCAGGAGCCCAATGCTGAGCCTGCTGCAGACACTCCGTAAATATGTGTCGAGTGGAGCAAGCAGGTGATTAAAGAAATGAAATCGGTGTGTTTTATCACTAGACTGGTGTGGACTGTTAGTCACCGATGCCACTGAACTTCCGAAGTCTAGAGAAAGGTGCCACAAGCAGCACCGATGACTCATTTTCTACTCAGTTTGCTTTTTTCCCACCAAAATAATGACCGTGTTTATATATTTCAAGGTATCTTTATATAGCTTGATTCCGATTATTTTTAAAATGTTAGTTTAAATGTTAGTTACATTTGCCACAAACAAGCTTGAAATAACCATTTGCCACTCCAGTCTCAAGGAGACCAATTGTGATTTCAAGATTATATGGAAAAGGATGTGGCTGCCTGATCTTCCCGAGGCCCTGGAACAAGCACTGTCCTGTTCCAATGTGTGAGCACCCGCGGAAGAGAAGCCCCGGGAGAGAATGGGTTCAGTTACTGGCTGTACAATTAGATTATGTGCCCAGGGGGAGGTAAGGTCTGTAGAAGCCGAGTCTGAGGCTTCTATGTGTTGGCGGAGATCAACCTCTCCTTTTCCGTGACTAACATAAAAATACAGATGACGTCATTAGAATGCTCCACCATCCTGCCCCCATTATTCATCTCATTTGGCCCAAAATAAATCTTCCTTCACTGCACAGTCTACGCCGATGAGTGTTTTTTTAGGCGTAGAAATTCGCAATTACACTTCCCGACCTCTGACCCAGATATCTTTCCAAGAGCAGGTTGCATTCAGGCTGGGAATTTTTTTTTTTCCTCCCAAAGGTGGAAAAACATCTTCTCAAGTGGTCTGTTCTACAAGTAAAAAGAAACCCTACTCTAGGAAGGAACGGGAACCCCTGCTGTCTTTCTTTGGAATGCACTTTAGATTTGCTGTCGGGGTAACTGGAAAAAAAAAAAATGTTACTCTCAAAATGGAAACTTCGGTGTAAAAAAGCGAAAGGTGGATCTCCAGGAAATTACGCTGACGGCAAAATGCCAATTCCAAAATCTCCCACGCTATGCGATTCCTGTGTGCAAACATAATGTATTTTGAAATAACACAATTTTAGAAATAAAAGAAAGATTAGTGGCGGACGGGGCTTGGAAGTTCGGTTATTAAAGGGCTACGGGAGCGGTTCTCACGTGATGTAATGTCCCATAAACTGACTGTAGTGACAGGTACACGAACCTACACAGGTGATCGCATTGTATAGAACTTACTCATTGACAACGACAAACAACATTGGGGAAATCTGAATAAGACCGGTGGGTTGTACCAAAGTATCTACTTTTTTCTTTTTTTGCAAAGTTTTGCAAAGTGATAGCACTGGGGAAACACTTGGCAGAGTGAATTATTTTTTACAACTGCATGTGACTGTACAATCATCTAAACAGACCCACGCGCACACGCAGGTCAACAGCCGCCCGCGGCGCCCGGGCGCCTCCTCACGCAGAGCACACGGGGAGACCGCGCTGGGTCCTCACCGGTCTTTGGGTCGTTTTGCTGCGACCTGGCCCGGGGGGCGGGGCGCGTTGCGGACGTGACGTCAGTGGGCGGGGCGTGCACCTGGGCACCTGGGCTGCCGCGGCGGCGCGGGGCTGCGGCTAGTCGCGCGCCATGGAGGGCGAGAGCCGGAGCCCGTGGGCCCTGGGGCTGCTGCGCACGTTCGACGCGGACGAGTTCGCGGGCTGGGAGAAGGTCGGCTCGGGCGGCTTCGGGCAGGTGTACAAGGTGCGCCACGTCCACTGGAAGACGTGGCTCGCCATCAAGTGCTCGCCGAGCCTGCACGTCGACGACAGGTCAGCGGCCCGGGCGGGGGCGGCGGCGCTGGGGCGGGCGGCGGGGCCCGGCCTCACAGCGGCGCGCGGCGGCGGGCCGGGGCTGGGGTGCTTGGATTCCGGGCGTTCCCGTTCTCTCCACCTGAGTCGCCTCGGGAGCAGCCTCGGAAGGAGAGCCAAGCGCCGGGCGAGGCCGTGAACCCCCGGCGGGGTCCGCGCCTTTTGCTCGGCCGGAGGGACGTTGCGGGTGGTTTGGCGAGCTCCGGGTCTGACTGCTCACGCCGGTGCCCCGGGCTGCGGCTCCTACGGGGAGCCTCGGGAAGCCGCGTTTGCCTAAGACGGTGTTCAGCGCCCGGCATTGTTACCTGGCTTCCGGTGAGCCCCGGATTTTCAGGGTCGCGGGCTCACCTTGCGCCTTGGACCCGCGCCCTTCGGAGGCTCGTCCGGCCCGCCCAGGACCCACCCGGGCGCTGCGGTTTGCGCCCGGCTTAGAAAAAGTGCCGTGTGGGGATCTGGGCTTTGTGAGTTAGTTAGACTCCGTTCGACTTACTTAGTAATTTACTTTGGAGCGCAAATTGGTGTAAGACGGTAATTATTTCGGTCGGAAGCCCTGGCTTGGCATAGGCCAGGCTTCCTCGGCGACCGGGCACTTGAGCGTCGGCGTTACCCGCCTTGGGCCTGGCCGTGGGGTCCGGCAGGCGGCCCGGGGGGCCAGGTTCCAACATTCAGCGCTCTCTGGCCGTACCCTCTCGTTTTAGCTGACTTAATTTCGAGGCCGAGCCTCTGCGGAGCGGCCTTGCACTTATGGCTGGACCATCGTGCCTTCCTGGACGCCAGTTTCCCCATCCCCAGACTGCGAGGCCACCTGCCTGTCCCTCGGTAACAGAGGTGCTCAGGTTAAAGAAGACAGTTGGAAAGGACAGGAGCTGCCCCAGTTCAGTTTGGTCGGTGGATTGTCGTCTGTGTATATAATTTTAGGGGTGCGGGGGAGGAGGGTCTTGAGAAGCAGCTCTTTTTGGGTGAGGGGTGCTCACTATTTACGGCTGCGTTTTAATAATTTATACGCTTCGGGTGAGCGCATTTAAATTACCTATCCTTTGGTGACGTTTGCGTGCTACATGGAAGGTGTGCGGTGTTTTGTGTTCTGTGTGGAGAGCCCCCTGTACAGTCAGCCCCGAACAGACTCAGACTCAGAAAAGCAGCTCCTTTGCTGTCTCAGAGACCTGGTTTCTAATCCTCGGCTTCTTGAGTGCTGGGGCCTCCGAACTCCAGCTTTTCACCCCCCAGAATGGTGGTGTGCGTGTCCCCGGACTAAGGTGCGTAGAGGATTGCAGCGTGTGCCCCCTCAGGTCCCGGAGGGGAGGAAGCCCCCGCGCACTTAGTGGCTTTGTGTTTTCCTCCTGGCCTGGGGGGTTATACAGCAGAACTGTTGGTGGCTTTTTGCTCTAAGCCTCGAGCACAGTGTCTCTTGGAAACTTCAGTAGAGTGGTGACGAGTGTCACACAAATATCACTAACGCGAAGGGGAGCTGCTTGTGAAGCTGTGCCTCCCTCGGATCCCGGGAACTTCTCAGGCCGGGAGGGGCGCTGTGGCTATTTTGATGAAATCCAAACCTCTTTGAATGCCGGTCACCAGTTAGAGCCTGAAAGGCACGACTCTTGCCGGTGTGTGGGTAATTTTTACGCTCTCGGGGACGTTTATTTGCCTGCTGGAGTCTTCTGGCCGAGTTTTCTTCATCAGCTGCAGGTTTTAGCACCAGCGTCTTGTATCGGAAG
>NW_006779682.1:600190-603183 GCF_000442215.2 Lipotes vexillifer
TGCACCCTCAATCTGTTATTTCCAGCGATCAGGCCCTTGTTCCTTGGGTGGCCCAGTTGGAGGTGGGGTTTCTCCACGTGAGGCGGGCCACTTAGGATCTTGCATTGCCCGGTTGCAAAGCTTTTTGTCCTTTACCTGGAAGGCTTTCCTGCCCTGCCCCAAATAGGCAGGTGGTGGCATGTACTGGACAGCTGGGTAGAGGTCAGCATTGCCCAACAGGAAGAGATTCACCTCTTGCACTTTGCCAGGCTGGGTGGGGCAGGCTGGCGTTGTGCATTAACGGCAGGAGCTGGGCTCTCTGATTGAGACGGTGGTCACACCCCTGCTCCTTGTAAAGAAGAGTCTTCTAGGTTCATTATTGACTCTCTCTGGCTTGAGATTCCCATTAGGCGCTTGTGTCACATCCGCTGTGGTGCAAAAGCAGCTGCTTGCGTTGCGGGCTTGCCTCTAGACCTGGAAATGGCTGCTGCGCTCCCCATCCTGCCAGATTTTGGCAGGTTGGCCTCGGTGCTCTTTTGATGAGCTGCCTCCCACCTTGACCCTTCTATTTGCAAGATGCTCCCTGGAGTGGGGAATAAGATTTTACTGGGGTTCCTTGGTGCAGCCCTCAGCCCCATACCCCTCCCGGCTAAGCCTTGTCTCACCTGTTTGAAGGGTGGCGCCTCTCACCCCTGCCATGAGGGCCTGACCTTTTCTTTACCGGGGCCTCCTGCACTGGTTACATAGGGACCCACCGCCGGTACAGGTGTGGGTCCTTTTCATCGCCTGCTTCTCCCTCCGGGCAGGCTCTAGTCTTCATGCCGCCCCTTGACCACGGCAGGGCCTGATCCCCAGCATGCACCCCGGGCCCTCGGAGCAGGCTGCCCCAGGCCACGTGAGCACATACTTCTGGGTGGGGAAGGTCAGGGGCTGCCCGGTCCCAGACACCCCTTGAAGTTCCCAGAGAGCAGAGAGACACCTGCCAAGGGGCTTCCAGGGGGCACTCCCGGGGAGTTCCCAAGTGATACCCCATTGATCTGCACTCGCTCTCCTTACGGGCACATCTGGGAGCTTTGGGGGGACGTGTAGCCACCCTTGCTGACCGTCGTTAGGGGATCACGAGGGCTTGGCCGGAGTCTAGCTGCGGGGGGGGGGGCGCATTCCCATTTAGGTGAGAACTAAGCCTTGGAGGCCCGTTCCTCCGGCCCCCAGCCCCTGGCTCAGAGGAAGCCCAGGATAACTGAGCGCCGGCAGCTGCTGGTGATTGGCCGCGGCTAGTCAGGGCGAGCCCGAGCAAACCCCGGGTTTGTAAGCACAGAGCTGACAGATGGACAAGCCCGGTTCTTGTCGGTTTTAAAAATAGCAGTGTGGGAACCCCTCGCAGGCTCCCTGGGGACATAAATGGATTGGTGCGCAGTGAGAAGGCCTGGCTGGGAGGCATCAAGTAACAAGTGATTAAACCATTTTTCCTGCTGCCTTTTCCCACAAGTGGTTCCCAGGTTTCTGCCTCTGAGGAGCACTTTGTTACCGGGCACCCTTCCCTATAGCCCGACCCTTTTCCCTCTTCCCGTAGTTTCCTGCTACTCGTCTTTCAGCAGGCCTGTCCCAGGGCCCGCTTTCTCCCCCTTCCAAGGTTCATGCCTCCAGAAAGCTTCCCTCGCCCGCTGGATGTCTTTGGAATCTGTGGCTGAGCCTGGAAGAGAACCCCACCGCTTCTCCAGAAAGTGTCCTTTAGAAGTAATCAGTCTGGTGAGATTCCTCCTGTCTCTCCCTACCCCGATGCCCTCCCTGGGGTGCGGGAGATATGCTTTGGCCAGCCTCAGTTGGAAAGAAACATTGAATGGATGTAAGTGCTGTGGAGAAAGTATCTTTAACAAATTTTACCCCGACTTGGTGCTGTTAATGCCTAGATTTTCCATCTCGGACCAAGAGGGGCGGGGCAGGGGTGCTCTCCCCATTCCTGCCGGGAAACGGAATTAGCAACCCTTCCTCAAATGGGAGAAAGGAGGTGTGATGGGAATGATTACAGAGGAGAAATATGACGCCAGCCCCACTGAATTGTGCCTAATCGTAGACACGCTTTTAGCACGTCACCATTCTTAGGTTGTATGAATGAAGACTGATGTCCG
Source organism: Lipotes vexillifer (assembly GCF_000442215.2). Taxonomy (NCBI): domain Eukaryota; kingdom Metazoa; phylum Chordata; class Mammalia; order Artiodactyla; family Lipotidae; genus Lipotes; species Lipotes vexillifer. The sequence continues at coordinate 602,299 of NW_006779682.1, forward strand.
TGGACTCGGGTGGCCGGAAACGTCACTCGTCACCGGGTGGCGTGGGATTTGATGCTGATGGTGTGGCTGTGAGGAGGCTGGGCTCCTGAAGCCCCCTGGCCCCCCTCCCGCACCTGGGCTCTGGGACTGGCCTGAAAATCGCTCAGGTGCTAAAGTGATAATAGTCATCACAGTAAATCCATCTCCAGTTCCCTCGTGCTGTCGTGGGCATAAACCGGGAACATCGCTTTGAGGAAAATATATTAAAAAAAATAATTGACACAGTGGTGGTTTCATCCTGGGTGAGAAGCACCTTCTCGTCTCCTCCAGCAGTGCCCGGAGAGGGCCCAGCCAAGGCTTATGGAATTGCTGCTGCTACCGGCTGCAGAGTTGGGAGAGTGGGTACTGGGGGGTATCCTAGGGGCAGCTGAAGAAAGGCCTAGAGGGTGGGGTGGCTTGGATTTCGGCTCAGTGGTCACTAGAGTGTAAACGGGGTGAACGTTTTTTGTGCCGACCCTTCTAAACGTGACCAAAGAGGGCGGTTAGGGGGCCCGGCCAACCCACTCCCCAGGCCTGAATGAGGGGCTCTCTGGGGGGGGGGGTCCCCTGGAACCCCCTGCTGGGTGATCCCGGGACCTCCTTCCTCGCCCCAGGGGTGCAGCCACAGCGGGGTCCGCGGCTCTTAGGCATTTCTGATTGAGCTGTCACGGAGAAGGTGATTTGTCCTGGAAACGAGGCCTTATCTTCCAGGATAGCTGGCCGTCCTCCACGAGCTGTCCTGGGATGTGTGGTCCGTGGGACCGAGCCACCTGGTGTTGCTTCCGGAAAGGGTGCGGGCTGTCTGAGAACATTCCGGCTGTGGCCAGCTTTCTGGAGCAGACGGCTGCAGTGGCTCGCCCCCCCCCC
>NW_006779682.1:604104-610174 GCF_000442215.2 Lipotes vexillifer
TTCCTGCTGGGAAACGGAATTAGCAACCCTTCCTCAAATGGGAGAAAGGAGGTGTGATGGGAATGATTACAGAGGAGAAATATGACGCCAGCCCCACTGAATTGTGCCTAATCGTAGACACGCTTTTAGCACGTCACCATTCTTAGGTTGTATGAATGAAGACTGATGTCCGTGGACTCGGGTGGCCGGAAACGTCACTCGTCACCGGGTGGCGTGGGATTTGATGCTGATGGTGTGGCTGTGAGGAGGCTGGGCTCCTGAAGCCCCCTGGCCCCCCTCCCGCACCTGGGCTCTGGGACTGGCCTGAAAATCGCTCAGGTGCTAAAGTGATAATAGTCATCACAGTAAATCCATCTCCAGTTCCCTCGTGCTGTCGTGGGCATAAACCGGGAACATCGCTTTGAGGAAAATATATTAAAAAAAATAATTGACACAGTGGTGGTTTCATCCTGGGTGAGAAGCACCTTCTCGTCTCCTCCAGCAGTGCCCGGAGAGGGCCCAGCCAAGGCTTATGGAATTGCTGCTGCTACCGGCTGCAGAGTTGGGAGAGTGGGTACTGGGGGGTATCCTAGGGGCAGCTGAAGAAAGGCCTAGAGGGTGGGGTGGCTTGGATTTCGGCTCAGTGGTCACTAGAGTGTAAACGGGGTGAACGTTTTTTGTGCCGACCCTTCTAAACGTGACCAAAGAGGGCGGTTAGGGGGCCCGGCCAACCCACTCCCCAGGCCTGAATGAGGGGCTCTCTGGGGGGGGGGTCCCCTGGAACCCCCTGCTGGGTGATCCCGGGACCTCCTTCCTCGCCCCAGGGGTGCAGCCACAGCGGGGTCCGCGGCTCTTAGGCATTTCTGATTGAGCTGTCACGGAGAAGGTGATTTGTCCTGGAAACGAGGCCTTATCTTCCAGGATAGCTGGCCGTCCTCCACGAGCTGTCCTGGGATGTGTGGTCCGTGGGACCGAGCCACCTGGTGTTGCTTCCGGAAAGGGTGCGGGCTGTCTGAGAACATTCCGGCTGTGGCCAGCTTTCTGGAGCAGACGGCTGCAGTGGCTCGCCCCCCCCCCTTTTTAAACTAAGGTAAATGGGCTCTCAGTGCGGTGGGGAGGGCCCGGGGCGGGGGAGAGAGCCGCGAACCTGCTGACCTGGGTGCACTGGGGCGGGGCTCTCCCGCCAGCCGCTCTCCTGAGTCTAGTGAGCTCAGCCGTCAGAAGTCATCTGGCTCTGACGTACGTAGCCCTTTGGGTGAATGGAACCTCACTTAAGGAACCTCCTCAGCTGTCGGTCTGGCTGCCTCTTAGAACGTCTGCTGAAAGCAGAGAAAAGCCATCCTTGTGAGTGCCCGGCCTGTAACTCCGGAACCCGTAGTGCCTGGAAGCCTGCGGGCCTGGAGGGATCCTCCCGTGGTCTCCCGGCGGAAGCGGGTCTCTGTCCATCCTGCGGCCGGACCTGTGCCAGGGCCACGTGGACGCAGTGTGCTGGACTCACGCTGGTGGGGAGCGGTGGCACAGCGGCCACTTTGAAAGAGAATAAAGGCAGTGGGACCAGACAGGTCGCAAAGCTGTTTCCTAAAATAGGAAACAGAGCGGCAGCGGCACTGATCCCTGCCGCGACAGCTCGGGAGAGAGTGTTAGGAGGGTAGTTGAACTGGTTAGTGTAGGTGACGTGAGGTCTTCCCCGGGGAGGAGAAAGGAGATGGGCCTGAGGGTGCCGTTTTCTCTCCTTAAATGACTACCCTTATTTGAAATGTTGCTTGATGCAGCCCTTTCCTCTTTCAGATGTCCCTCGGGACCGGGCACAGCGCTGGGGTCTGCCTGCATGTCACCCTGGAACCCAGCAAGCACTGTGGCTGCAGCCGGCGCTGGCCGGCCTGGGCCAGGCACCTGAACCCACTCTTCAGCCCGGCCCGGGGACCCCCACGGGGGCTCTTGTGGACATCGTGTTTTCCATTCATGGGCTCTTTGACCAGAGTGCTAAGAGAGCACGTCATGCTGAGCTCAGTTTTGTTCCATAGTCATGTCATGATTCACTCCTGATACCTGTCGCGCTCTTTCCTGGCGCCAGGGGGTTCTTCTGCTCCTGGAGCCTGTTCAGAACCAAAGTCTTGACCGCCTTGCCCCCTGCCTGCCCCGCTCCTGCTGATTCCGTAAATGGGGAGCCGCCCAGTGAGTCCCAGTAGACGTCTAGGGTCATCCTTGCTACCTCTCTCTTCTCCACATCCAGTCGGTCACCAGGCCTTAATGATTCTCCCTCGAAAACGGGCCCTGCGTCCACCAGCTTCCTCTCTCTGCACTTCTGGCAGCCAGGGCCCCGGTGACCACCCTGAGTGCCTCGTGGCCGCTCTGCCCCTGCTGCTTCCAGCCTGGGGCTCTGGTGTAGGAATGGGACTGAGACCTTACGAGCCCTCGCTGCTGCCCTCTGCCCACCTGAGTCAGGGACCCCCTTTATTAAACATCCCCAGGTCCCTGTACGTCCCCTTCAAAGAACTTGGATTTTCAACTACACTTGTTTTTTTAGGGGTGATTTTCCACCTTCTCCCCTAGGAGGTTAATACCCTGAAGGTGCAGGGAAGGGGTCTCTTATCCTCAGTTCTAACATGCAGAGGACGCTCAGTAAATACTTGTTAATAAATGAATTTTAATTGGATGCAGATTAAAATTAAAGTAATTGCTGGGACTACTTAGGTGGGTGATTCCAGACTGTAGTGGTTTATTTAAAAACATTTTTTTTTGGCCACACGGCATGGGCATGAGGGATCCTAGCTCCTCGAGCAGGAATTGAACCGGCACCCCCTGCAGTGGAAGTGCGGAGTCTTAACCACTGGACCGCCAGGGAAATCCCTTTAGTGGTTTATTTTAAATTTGGCTGAAAATGCGTGAGCTCTGTTCCAGTGGTTGTCAGGCTTAACTCTTGGCCTTTGGGGCTGGGTAAGTCTTTGCCCGGGGGGGCCGTCCTGTGTGCTGTAAGGTGCAGGGTGGTGCTCCTGGCCTCTACCCGCTGGATGCCAGCGGCGGTGCCCGATGTCCCCCGGAGGCAAAGTTCCCCCAGGGGTGAACCGCTGGTCTGCACCCAGGGATCCTCTCCCTGAGACACCCGCCTTGGCCAGCGCTCACCTGAGGGCGGGCGGGGCGGGAACTCCCCTCCCATATTCAGGGGCTGGACGCGCGGGCAGGGGCGCTGTGGTCCTGTCCAGCTGAGCCCACCGCAGGCAGAGCTGGGTGCTGCAGACCTTGGTAAACAGTGCGGCGTGGTTCCTGCTTGCAGGTGGCCTCCTCCCTGGGAAGTGTTTTCGTACCTGTAAAGGAGGCCTGGGAGTGAGCTGCAGTCTCAGAGAGGAGGTCAGATCAGTAAGAAACAACCTCATTTCCGTGGTGGTTTCTGACTCTCCAGCAGGCTGGGAAGCAGGCTCAGTGGGGCGGGCAGGTGTGCCCAAGCTCCGGAAGAGCCCCCGTGGTGGGAACGGAGCCGTCCTCGGTCATGGGCCGGGGGGCTTGTGTGGGAATCTGCATTCTCGGGTGGGGGGTTGGGGGTCCCTGAGGCTGCCCCGGCTGCTTCCTGCCTCAGTTCCCAGCTCCCATAGGCTGTGTGGTTCTAGACTTTTCCTTTAGGAGCTTCCTAGAAAGCAGGTTCCTGGCACCCACCCAGAGCCCGTTCTCCGGGAGCGGAGCCCGGGAGTCTGCGTTTCAGCCATTTCCCCGGGTGCTTTCTATGGTGGCCGTGTTTGAGAACAGGCCGGACCTTGTCTGTCCTTGTGGGATTTGGCCTCTTCTCCTGAATGCACTCTGAGACTTTGACCCATCACGCTGACACCGACCAGGGCCCTGAGTACTCGTCTGTAAAGGCTGCACCAGGAAGTGACCTTAGACCAGGGGTTGGCAGACTTTCCGTGAAGGGCAGAGAGTAGACCTTTCAGGCTCTGCAGGCCATGGGGTCTGCGTTGCAGCTACGCATCTCTGCCACGAGTGCGGAGACAGCCTCCGCCCCGCTGGACGTGGATGGGTGAGACTGCCATCCAGTCAGTTTCTTTACAAAACAGCAGCTGGCTGTGGACAGCAGTTTGGCAGTTACTCAAAAGGTTAAACACTGAACTACTACGTGACCAGGCAACTCTCTGCCTCGGCGCGTATCCAAAAGAGTTGAAAGCAGGGACTTGAACACCTGTGTGTATAAATGTACATTAGTCACAGTAACTGGAAGGTGAACACGACCCAGGGGTCTTGTCCATCGACAGAGGAGCGGATAAACACAATGCGGTACGTTCATACAATGGAATAATGTTCAGCCATAAGAGGAGTGATGTTTTGGTTTGTGCTACAGCGTGGATGGACCTGGACGACATATGATGAGTGAAATAAGCCAGTTACTAAAGGAAGGATGTTACATGATTTCCACATATGTGAGATCCCTAGAGCAGGCAAATTCATAGATGGAAAAGTGGAAGAGATGTTGGGAGCGGGGCCTGGAAGGAGGGGTTCCTGTTGGGTGGGTACAGAGTTTTTGTTGGGATGATGACAAAGTTTTGGGTGGAGTGCGTGGTGTTGGTTGCACAACGTCGTGAACGGATATGATGCCCGTGAATTGCACACTTTTGAATGGTTACGGCGATAGGTAGTATGTTACGTACATTTTACTACAGTTTAAATAATGGTTTTAAAAAGAACGTGGCTCTTGGGCAGCGGTCTGCAGACCCTGCTTTAGACCAGGCTCTGTTAATTTCAGTGTGGGGTTAGGGTTTAGGAATGATGGGGCCAGCCAGAGTGATGGGCTTCTCAAAGAAGGGGGCTGGGCTCTTTGGATGGATAATTCGTTAAAGCTTTTGGTCAAACCTAAAGGTGCCTTCCGTCATCCCAAGAGAAGGGATTGTCAGTGTCGGCCTCATCATCTGAAGCTCAGAGCCTGCATTGGCTCAGTGCTACCTGAGGGTTTTCAGATAATGATTGGAGTCTCTCTCCTCCCTGCTTACGACAACCCCACGACATGTAGATGCATTTGAATAACCACGGACTGAAGACATGGGAAGGCCTAGAATTTAATTATGTGACATTAAAGTGAGCTCGTGTGTGTGTGTGTGTGTGCGTGCGCGCGCGCACGCACGCACGCATACGTACACTTGTACACATGTGTACGTGCGTTTTAGTAATTTTCTCAGCCGTGTGAAGCTGCTTATCTCCCGGCCACAGTGCCTGTGCCTGTGGCCAGGTGACCACTGCGCACACATTCCTCACGTCTTTGAACTTTTCCAGGGAGCGCATGGAACTTTTGGAGGAAGCCAAGAAGATGGAGATGGCCAAGTTCCGTTACATCCTGCCCGTGTACGGCATCTGCCAGGAGCCCGTGGGCCTGGTCACGGAGTACATGGAGACAGGCTCCCTGGAGAAGCTGCTGGCCTCTGAGCCGCTGCCCTGGGGCCTGCGCTTCCGCATCATCCACGAGACGGCTGTGGGCATGAACTTCCTGCACTGCATGGCCCCGCCTCTTCTCCACCTGGACCTCAAGCCCGCCAACATCCTGCTGGACGCCCACTACCACGTCAAGGTAAGGACGTGAGGGGACCAGGTGGCCGGAGTGGCGGATGTCCTGGGTGGGGGGCCGCGGGGCTGGAACCTCAGGGCCAGCGAGAGGGCCGAAGAGGAGGTGGTTCCCTTGCGGGAAAGAACTCAAAGCAGAGGCCTCTCTCAGCATCAGGGTCCCCAGTCTTGCCACGTGTGGCTGGTATAAACGCCACAGATGTGTAACTGGAAAATGGACTCTTATGAACAAGGGTCACTCCCCCAAGTCCTGGATCAGGACTCTAGGTTCTGGGCACCCCGGAAAAAGAGGCTGTGGACTTGTGGATTCCGGTCGTACTGGCCGTCTTACAAAATCAGATTGGAAAGCGGACCTCGGCTTGGCCGTCTCTGTGTGGGGCTGGGTCAGCCTGTTTCCCCTTGGTGGTTCCCGGGCTCAGGGTGATGGGAGTCTCGGGGTGCTCGGAAATGGGGCTGCGGCGTGTTGTGGATGGAGAGGGGCCCTGGCGGGACTCATTCTGTTCTCTTCCTTCAAGGCCTGTGAGCTCTGATTTTTTTTTTTTTTTTTTTTTTT
>NW_006779682.1:610349-614137 GCF_000442215.2 Lipotes vexillifer
GTCCCCTGCATCGGCAGGCGGACTCTCAACCACTGCGCCACCAGGGAAGCCCTGATCTTTTTTTTTTTGATAAGTTTATAAAGCAGAAAAGCACGAGGGATAATATAACTAAAACCGGGTGCCGTCCCCTTGGAATTGGCCCTTGTTAGTGTGGTAGGTTTGTGTTCCTTTGAAGATGTCTCTCCCTTGGAGGGCCATCGTGTCACACCGTGGGGGGGCACTAGCCGTGGCTTTCCCACTCAGTGACATGGGTTCTAGGCTCGCCCACCTGCCGAGGTCACCCTGTCCCTCAGGAGGGCGGGTCAGGAAGGGCCACACGCCGTGGCCGGGGTCCCCTCCGGCTCCTCAGTGCCGTGGAAGGAGGGCTGGGCCCCGGGGGGTACGCACACAGCCACCCCGCTGCACCCCGACTCTGTGGCAGGCACAGCAGTCTGGCTGAGCCAGCCTGTGGCCGGTGGGGGGGATCAGTTTCCACGTTGTACACTTAACGACAAGGTGTCCTTAAGGCGGTGTCCTTCGAGAATAAGATTTTATCAGAAGCTGGAAGTACCCGCCCGCTAAGGTGAAGCGGGGAATTAGGGAACAGACAACAAGTGGGTGGTTCCCAGCCTTCCTGAGTTCTAGCATCCCTGCAGTCCTGTTTCCTTCTGGTTGGGGTGCTGGCTTCACATGTGGACTCTGTCCCCGACGAACATTGCAGAGTTGTGACGACGAGCGTGGGGTTCGTGGGCACCAAGTCAGAGTGAAACCTTTGATCTCAAACTTGAATGAGCACAAGCAAGGGGAGGTGAGGATGGGTCCCCACTGTGCGCAAAGGCCCTGTCTCTGGGAGCTGCCCCGAGTGGACGGTGGCTCCTGCTAAGCCGAGGCTCAGAGGGGTTAAATCGAGGGCCAGTGTTGTCCAGCTGTATGTGGTTGAGCAGAGGTTAGAACCAGGTTCTGCGGTCCTGGAGCCCTTGGTCTCCCACCCGACCCACTGCCGTACGTGAGATGCTCACAGACATCGCGGGTGGCATGCGGTGGCGCACGAGGGCAGAGGGGGTAGCGGGCGGTAGGTTCCCAGACAGCCCCTGGGGGTGCAGTGGGAGAGGAGTCACTGGAACTCCAGCTCGGGTGAGGGTGTCACTAGATGGGACTGGTCTTCGGAGAGGACCAGTCAGGGGTGGGGGCACCTGCAGAAGGGCCTTTCGGAGGAGGAAGCAACCCAAGAAAAGTCACGGCAAGTTCTGGGTGTTTAGGGGCAGGGGAAGCAGGAGGCATAGTTGGATTAGGGTACAGGGTGTGGGGAGGCCTTCCACTCGTCTTTAAGGATGCTGAGATGCCACTGTAATAGAACGTGCCTTTCTTAGGGAAATCCTGCCAATTGCGCTCCATCTCTTTGAGCGGTCTTTTCAGAGTCACGGCGTGCAGTTGGCCCAGCTGGGCCTGTATCTCAGCTCACTCCCTTCCCACCTTCCGGGCCGCTCTCCTAACAGCCATGTGGGATGTTTGGGGCAGGAGGCCCACCCTTGGAGGACCACGGTGACGCCCTCCTAGGCAGCACAGCCCTCGCGCGCTCTATCCCTGGCAGGTGGGGTGGCGGCCCCGTTACTGGGGGGCTCCTTGCCTGGCCTGTGGGCGTGCTCGGCGAGGGCTGGTGCTCTGGGTGCTGGGAGTGGCCAGTACGTAGTCTCCTCCTGTCCTGTCCACGCCGCGATGCTGACCTCCATCCAGGGATGGTTCCCGGTGCTGGGTACACAGTAGGACCTAACGCCCGCCCAGTAGGGCACTGAGGGCCGCTCGCTGGCACCCGGGGCTGATGTCCTTGTGGTCGTTTCTGCGTTGGCTCCCGGGGCTCCTTGCTTTGAGGGCTTTCTTCCTCCTCCGCCTGTCAACCCCGGGCTTGGAAGGCCTGGCACTTCGTGGCAGTTTTAGGAAGTGGGTGAACATTCCTTAAAGGACCAAGTGGCTTGTTAATAAGGACCTGGGGTGGCTGGGAGCAGTCTCCACTGACGGGAAGGGAGGGGACACTGCAGTTCCGAGGAGGTGGCCAGGCCACAGGCCCCTCTTTCCCAAAGGTTGGGAATGCACTTATGTGACTCCTTTTTTTTTTTTTTTAATAAAAAAAATAATAAATAAATTTATTGATTGATTGATTTATGGCTGCATTGGGTCTTCGTTGCTGCTGCACACGGGCTTTCTCTAGTTGTGGCGAGCGGGGGCTACTCTTCGTTGCAGTGTGTGGGCTTCTCATTGTGGTAGCTTCTCTTGATGCAGAGCACGGGCTCTAGGCATGCGGGAATCAGTAGCTGTGGCTCGCGGGCTCTAGAGCGCAGGCTCAGTGGCTGTGGTGCACGGGCTTAGCTGCTCCGCGGCATGTGGGATCTTCCCGGCCCAGGGCTCGAACCCGTGTCCCCTGCGTTGCCAGGCAGATTCCTAACCACTGCGCCGCCAGGGAAGCCCTGTGACTCCTTACCCAGGTGGGCAGTCACCCTGCACAGCCCCAAACAAGCAGAAAATATATTCACAGGATGCGTTTCTTTCATCCTCAGGAACAGCTCAGCGGGAGCCTCATCTGAGGTTCTAAGTCGGCTGCTGGATTTCTGGGCAGTTTTTAGTTGATGGTTATTTTTAGCAATACAACTTTAATCTGGAATCTTGAAATAAGATCCTAAGTTGTCGCTCCACCCCCTTCCCTTGGTCCCTGGAGGCTACATTTTTTGTCCAAGCGTAGGATGATTGGAACTGAAAATTTCACAGCAACCACCTGTTTCTGGAAAGTGTATTCAAGACACTTTAATATTAAATTAATACGTGAGGTTAATATTAAGTATGCTAAATATCACTACTAAAATATTAATTTTAGTGTCAGTAGTAAACCCATTTCAAGCTGATAATGGAATAACTCGATTTAAAATCTCAAGCTATACTTGGGGCCCACTTTGCCCAGACCAGGCTGTATACAGAGGGATGGATACCCAGGGTCCTGTTCTCTGTGGTCCAGAATGGCCTTTCACTCCAAGGTGGCGCGGCCCTGACCTGGCCCTTTGTTAGTCTCTGTTAGTCTCATCCAGCTGGGCCCGGCAGGGGGAGGGCCATGTCTTGGGGGCCCCTGTGAGCACTGGCTCTGGGCAGTACTGAGGCGGACGCTAAGTGCGGGTTCGTTTGTAAATTATAGGGCGCTTGCTGTTCTCAGGGATTGCCACACTGTCCCGCTGTCTGGGAACCCGGGGGCAGACGAGGCAGGCCCTCCCTGGGCAGGACAGGTGAGAAAGGGCAGGTGGAGAAATCCTGCGGGCCGGAGGGTTGGTGGCCATCAGAGGATTCTCGTTTCTGAGTTTGCCTTTTGATGCCGGAGCTTTTATGTAGAATTTAGGCTTATTTTCTTTTCGTCAAGTGTGTATCTTGAAGCAGCTGGCTGTACCTGAAAACAGCAGAAATAAGAAGAAAAGGCTGCCAACATGGGGGTGGGGCACCAGGTGCCAGGATCCCTGCATGCCCGTCTGTCCTCAGTCCTGAATCTGACACGTCCACGCTGCTGGGAGTTTGGTACTGAAACTTTCCTGCTCGTCCACCTGCTACCTTGCGTTGCTCTGTCCCCGGTTCCGAGCTGCAGGGTTGGGGTGATGGGTTTGTTTTGGGGAGCTGGCACTTCCCTTTCCCAAGTGGAAAGTTTCTTGGAGGTCAGAGAATGGACCGCTGCTGGGGACCCCGAAATGGCCAGGCCGGCCTCACTCGCGTGGACCCACGCCCCCCGCCCCAGGCAGAGCCTGACTGCAGAAGTGGGGGCCGGGTCCAGTGTCACAGGC
>NW_006779682.1:614727-627544 GCF_000442215.2 Lipotes vexillifer
CCCCCCCCGCAGATGTGGTCAGAGACGCCTTGAAGGAGCGAGTCCCCAGTCCTAAACTCGCCCTGCTCAGCGGTGATGACGCCAGGCCCCTGGCTCACCTTGTGGGCAGGTGAGCCCAGAACTAAAGGCCTGACTCAGCCGCATTTCCCATCACTCCGGAGGTGTGTTTGAGAGGAGCCCGGAGTTAATTAGAAGGCTTAGAAACACCCACGCGCCTCGGAGGAGGATTTATGAAGGGGCCATTTTCCACGTGGATCCTGAGTCCCTTAATGCCAGAGAGTGTGGCCTAATCCCACACAGCGTTTCACCGCCTCTGAGGGCTCTGATTCACACCACGGGTTGCAGGGCGGAGGGCGGGCGCCCCGCAGTGACTTCCCCCTCATTGGGTTCCCCTGAGCCTTCAGGACGCCTTGGCCTAAGGAGACGCGGAGGTAGAGGTGTATGGGGCCCGAGCTGCCGGGTCCAGGTGCCCCTTGGGCCGGTGGGCCCTGCGGCGGAGGGGATGTATGTCACACCTGTCGTTTGGGTACTGTGTTTGGAGCCAGCAGGTGTCTGTTCCTAGAACGTTCCAGGTGGAGGACAGGGGCCCCGCCGAGGTTGGCAGGGTGTGTTTTGCTCGCTTTAAAGGGCCTCTGAAGGTGCATTTCCCTTTCAAGAAGCACCTGCCGCCTGCCCGCCGCCCGGCTGTGCGATTGCATAACTGCGTTTTGCCTCTGAGGGTGCCCCCTCCCTTCTGCCCGTGAATTCCTTCCTTCAAGTGTAATCTTTTCCCCTGTCCATCAGGCTCCTAATGGTTTCAGGCATGGTTCTTCCCAGGCTGGCTGGGCCTTCCCCCCAGTGCAGGCGATGTGAGAGCCGTGGTGCCGAGGTGCCGATTCCTGAACGCAGCTGCTCAGCCGGTGGGGGGGCGGGGGAGGGGTACCGCCCCTGCCCCCGACGTTGCCAGGGTCTTGGGGGAGGGCATGCTGATAGAACGTCCCAAAGCAGCAACCCCGGCTGCCTCACTCAGCAAGCTGCCAGCCAAGCTTGACGAGCTCCTTCCCACCGCTGCGTTGCAGATCTCCGACTTCGGGCTGGCCAAGTGCAACGGGCTGTCCCACTCGCACGACCTCAGCATGGACGGCCTTTTCGGCACCATCGCCTACCTTCCTCCTGAGCGCATCCGGGAGAAGAGCCGGCTCTTCGACACCAAGCACGACGTGTACAGGTGTGTATCAGGCGTGCAGACCCAGGTCGCCAGGGGCTCTGCACCTGGATTCCTCGTGCTCTGAAGGGGGGCTTTGCCAGGGGCTCCTCGGTGCCGCCAGATAAGAGGTTCAGTCCAAAGGGAAGGGCTTTTAGGCGGAGGGTACGGGCTACCCCAGTACTGGCTTACAAGAGGGAGTTCTCTGCTGTGAGCGCTGCTGGCCCAGCATGGAGAACATTAGTGGTTGGTGTCAGTTAGAGCCGGTTATGCAACCAGGTGGGCAGCTCCCACACCATGAGAGCTTTGGTGTTTGTAGGATGTAGGGAGCACGGGCTCTATAGCTTGTCTGCTGAGAGAACCTGCTACTATGTGTCTGTCTGCGTGTGGATTCAGGCTCCAGAATCCAGTCCCCTGTGGCCCGGAACTCACACTTCCTAACGTCACTTACGCGTGACGGGAGCACAGACACCCTAGAGGCTGTTCACAAACTGGCACCGGGGATTTCTTTGCTAGAGAACAATCGTGAATCATTTGGCGCCTTCCCTTCCCATATAGTAAAGGTCTTAATCACTCAGACTTCTCGGAGAAGGAAAGCAGGAGGGCGGGTGCCAGCAGGCACTTAAGCCCCTCATTGTGGTTCTTGTCTCACACGCGATGACTGTCACCCTGAGCCCCGCCTTTGGGTCACGGCCACCGCCTGGAGTCCTGGCCGACTGGTTTGACCGTAGCCGCCCGTGCACGTGCTTTGCTGGGCTTTGAGCAGGATGTCTGTCGGGGGGTGGTGCACAGGGCGCTGGGCACCCGCCCGTAGGGTTTGGGGAGAATAAGATTCTCTGTTTATCTCGGAGTTGAGAGTTTCAACTTTTGAACTTGCAGATTTCAGTTACTTTTCAACGGGGACCTTCTTGCCTTTCAGTAAACAGCTGCTCTTAACCCAGTGCGGGCTGGTAGCGCAGTGCTTGGACTTCGGGTTCTGGTTTTTTTTTTTTTAATTTTACCAGATTGAGCTCTTTCGGGGTATATCCAGAGTAATCATATATATATAATCAATATGTAAATGATATAAAGGTAACACACACACACACACACACACACACACACACACACACACATATTACACACAAGTATATATAATTTCTAACAACCAAAAAGGGCTCTGGGAGGTTCAGCCGGTGCCCCCTCATCTTTTCCACGCGCTCAGATGACGTCAGTGGGCTCGAGACGCCCAGAGCTGTAGTCGGTATTTTGAGGCCCAGTGTTTGCAGGAAGGTGGTGTGAAAGAAGCAGACTCCACCGTTCTCCCCTCAAGCTGACGGTCCAGGGACAGGGTGGTGGTCCCTTCGGGAACCCCTCCTGCTGTTTGGACTGACAGTTCAGTTGATGGAGTTTTGTCTGTTGTCTGACATTTGAGCTTTCCACCTGCCTTGTTCCACAGTAAGAGTATTTGCCCATTTAAAAAACTGCATGAAAGGTACCTTGGTGTCCCCTCTCTCTCTGAGTCTCTCGAAGACTCTGGGGTGGCCTTCCTCAAGCTTGTCGCTGTGTTTGGGGCCTCTGGCTTTACTTGAGGCTCTGGCACGCAGACACTGATGTGCCTCTTCCCTTCCAGCTTTGCCATCGTGATCTGGGGTGTGCTCACACAGAAGAAGCCGTTTGCAGGTGAGTGGACACGTCTAGGGGTGATGCGGCTGCCTCTCCCGAGCAGTGGAGGGCGTGCTCTGTGGTCCTTTCTCTGTGTCAGAAGTGCCTGCGAATCACAGTCGGGGCCGCTCTGGGCCGTGGTGCTGGTGGGCCGTCTGGTGGGGAGCAGGGCTGCCTTGTCCTGCCCCGCAGGCCCGCACAGAGACCCATGGCCCACCTCATCGCAGGCTTTCATATATGCCGACAAGGCGCTCTGCCGTGCAGCTCACATACGGGGAAAGGCACGGATCTGATGGGGTCTCTTCAGTGACTCTTGTTAGGTACTAGCTCATTCTTTTGTGTGTGTGATATAATACACGTAACATAAAATTTATCATTTTAACCATTTAAACTGTACATTGTGGCATTAAGTGCATTCACAGTGCTGTACAGTTGTCACCACTGTCTGGTTCTAGAACATTCCATCACCCCAAAAGGAGACCCCGGGCTGCTTAGGCAGTCACTCCCTTCCCCCCACCCCAGCCCCTGTTGGCCACTAATCTACTTTCTATCTCTGTAGGTTTGTCCGTTGTAGTGATTTCCAGATACATATTTTTTTTAATTTTCTAATTTTTGATTGTAAAACACACATCACATAAAAATGACCATCTGAACCATTTTGAAGTGTACAGTTTGGTCACGTGAAGTGTATTCCCACTGTGGGGCAACCAGCCTCCAGAATCGTTGGGTGGATGCTCCCTGGGTCAGCACACCCGGCCCGAGGGCTGTGGGTTTCCTCCCCCTTGCCAGGCACCCACCGTGCTGATTTCCAGCCCCAAGGTTTCAGTACCTTGACTCGGTTTATTGGAAAAGTCAAGTACCTGGGCTACTCACTCTCTTCTGGTCTGACCAAAAAGATCTAAGAATGCAGATCAGAGTCAGCGTGTGGCCCCCAGGTCTTTTGCAGGGTTTTGTCTGCACGTTGTTACCCTGTCTCCCTGCCATCTCCTCCTCAGTGGAGGTCCGTGGTCTGGATTCTTTTCAGCGTGGCCAGGTGGCACTGTCGCTCGGGCCGGCTCATTGCCTGGCCCGCCGGGGGCCTGCGCTTTGGGGTAGAAATTCAGGAGGACGTTTTCGTCACTGCAGGGCAGTTTGGGCCTCTTGGGGCTGGGCGATGTGACTCCGTGACTTATCAGCGTTCTTCCCTTTGGTGGGCATGGGCCCCTTTGGAACCGATCTCATTCGATATTTTTCTCCTTTGAGCTTGGTTTTCCTTTGAGTTCGATGCCCAGAAAGACCTGCTCTGTGATACAAGGCAGTGATTCCGTTTGGTAGATCACAGATAGTTTCTAAACCCTGGAAAACAGGGGACAGTTGTGCCCTGCAAGGTTAAGGATTAAAGAATGCTCTGTGCTTTGAAAAGGAAATACCGTGTCTCCTGGGCGGATGGTAGTGATGTGCCCCAAACTTTCCCACGGTTGTCACTCCTCCCGAAGATAAGAAATCCTGCCTCAGCCCCACGGAGCTGCCCTGACTTGTGCACCTGCCCTTTGCAGATGAGAAAAACATCCTGCACATCATGGTGAAAGTGGTGAAGGGCCACCGCCCCGAGCTGCCGCCTGTCTGCAGACCCAGGCCTCGCGCCTGCGAGAGTCTCCTGTGCCTCATGCAGAGGTGCTGGCACGGGGACCCCCGGGAGCGGCCCAGCTTCCAAGGTGAGTGCCCCCAGAGGGTTCCCGGAGTATTGCTGCTTGAGGGTCGTGCCGCTGTCCCAGGTGTCGGAGTCGACGGCCAGGGCAGGGGAGGCTGTCCGGAGGCGAGCCCGGCGCCTGCAGGCTGTGCCCGCCTGTGGCCCCGGCCTGTGACCGGGGCGGGGAGGCTGGAGCCCCGTGGTCAGCTCCAGCTGTCCACCCCCGGCTGTGGCCCGCTGCCCTCAGGGGCCTGCTCTTGGTGTTGCAGGTTCAGATGCAGCAATGCATCTTTTAGGGACGATGCGACCGCTGGCCTGCGGCTTTCTTTGCATTTCTCATGGCGCCTTGTCCCTGGGGAATGGCTGTGTCCTTTGGTTAGCAGAGTGATCCTGACGCGCTTGAAATTGGTCACGACGTTTAAAACATATGGGGAAACCAGCGTGAACGCGGTGGGAGCCTCTCGCCAGGAGCTGGCAGCCGGGCCGTCGGGGTACGCGCTCCGGCGGGTCTGGCTTCTTGGGGAAACGGGGTCTCGGTGGCTCCTGCTTGGAGTCTGGCCAGACCCTGCATGTGGTTGCCGCTGGGGTCCCATGCGGGGTTGCCATGAGCTTGGCCGGGGGCCGGCAGCCTGGGAGGCCGCAGTGCTGAGCGGTCAAGAGGCTGCACCCTGCAGGTGCTGCCTCTTCTGTCCCGGCCCGAGGTCACACGTTTAAGTAGAGCATTTGTGTGAGTCAGTGTCGAGGCGATATACCCTTTTGTGTTTTGTCCCCCAAAGAAATCACTTCTGTAACCGAGGACCTGTGTGAAAAACCTGATGATGAGGTGAAAGAGACGACTCCAGACCCAGATGTGAGAAACCCACCTGAGGCCGAGGCCGAGGTAATGGGGACCCTCCCGGGGACCTGGTTTCCCCTGACTTGGCTTCGGGGGTTGAGTCTCTCTTTTCTGCAAATGCCCTGCCAGCCTGGACCACTCGCCCCCTGTTCTGAGGCTGGGGCCGTCCCCCTGCCCCTGCCCCTAGCTGCTCGGCCTCGAGCTTGCTGCCTTGGTGAGCTGGCCTACGGAAGCCTGCAGGGGGCAGGTCCGTGGCGCGCTGGCCTCAGAGTGATTTCCTGCCTGACAGTGAGTGACTCGCCCCCGTCGCCTGTCTGTGGTTAGGAAAGGGCAGAGTGGGCCCACGCTTGACATTAAATAGCCGTCAGCTGGATGTTGTTTGAACCAGGGGAGCTGAAGGCCCCTGCTGGGCCAGACTGGGGAGGGGGTCTGGGCCCTGGGGGTCTGGGGGTCTTTTTGCACCTCGAGGCTGGGGATCTGTCCACTTTCTAACTGCCTATAAATGTTTTGTTTTATGAGTGCCACACAGGTTAGGTAAGATGTGATAAATTCTAACTATGCTAACTAAATAAATACCTTTCAGGTAATAAGACTTGTAAAGTGGAGCCTGCTAAACTAACTTTATTGGGTGTTATCTGGTGTTGTCATCCCAGGCTGTGCCGTAAGGCCGGGAGATAAGTAAGCATTTATGGTGTGTCTGCTGTCTGAGCAGGAAGGGGCGTGTGCATGAGGTCAGAGGGCAGAGGGGCAGGGGGGCAGGGAAGGTGACCCGGTCCCCACCACCCCCATAAGGGGAAGAAAGGCCCAGCGCGTGGGTGTGACTCAGTGCACCAGGCCACCAGTTCCCAAGGAGAGTGAGGATTTGGGGACAGGTGGGCGGGAACCCAGAAGAATCACGAGTCACCTGCAGATTCTAACCCCTCAGCACACTCTGCCTTTCTCGCGGCCGGGCAGGAGAGGGCCCTCGGAAGGGCCCGTTAGGATGGGTTGGGGTGGAGTGTCGTGCCGTCCCTGTAGCTCGGCCCCTGCCCCCTACCCTTGTACACATGCGGCCCCCCAGCTAGACTCGCACAGCTCCGGGGAGGGTGGCAGGTTGTTAGGAGCCCAGCCCATCTCCTTCCTCCGTTTCGTATCAGCGCTGACCTGTCCTGGGTGGACACGGCCAGCACACAGGCTTCACCTCCTGCAGCTTATCCACATCTTGTCCAGATGACTCGGGGCCACGTCACTGCGCAGATGGGGCCCAGCATGGTGACGGGCGTTGCGTCCTCGTCGTCGTCTTTTCTTACCCTGTCCTCCCGCCGGGTGGACCCAGCGCAGGGTCTCTGGGCCCCCTAGGACCATGGTAACGGGAGTTAAATTCCCTCCATGGCTCACGGGGGACCCATGTGTTCCCTACCTCCTCCGCCCGCCCCGTCAGGTCACGGACGGAGCCTCATCCCCTCCGTGTGCTGTCTCTGCAGGCGCCCGTGGCCACCCCGCTCAAGCGAGCCTCCGCCCCGACCTTTGACAACGACTACAGCCTCTCCGAGCTGCTGTCTCAGCTAGACTCGGGCATCTCCCAGACCCTCGAGGGCCCGGAAGAGCTCGGCCGCAGCTCCTCCGCATGCAAACTTCCGTCGGCGAGCAGCGGCAAGAGGCTGTCAGGGGTGTCCTCGGTGGATTCTGCCTTCTCCTCCAGAGGGTCGCTGTCCTTGTCCTTCGAGCGGGAGCCTTCAGCGGGCGGTGAGTGGAGGGCCATCCCTGGGAAGTAATGCGCTTAACTGGGGGCCCGGGGGGCCGGGCAGAGAGTGAGCAACTGAACGGGATCAGGCGTCCGGCTTCCCGACCTCACGGTAGCTCTCCTGTGTTTTCTGCAGCCCTTCACTGATTGGGTTTGGGCGTCAGTGCAAATGCAGAGATGCACGTGGGCCGAGCAGGTGTCACTTAGATGTAAGAGGGGTGAGTCACACCCCTGGCTGTGCGGGTGGGTCTCACCCGTGCCAACCCAGCACGCAGGGGCTGAGCTCCGGTTTGCAGGTTGAAGAACTCGAGTTGCATCAGGGAGCCCAGTGGATGTATGGAACCCCTCTCCCTGGAGACCTCGCTCTCTTGTAATGTCAGCCCTGTACCCCCTTTCCCAGGCGGTGTGGGGAAAACACCCCCATTCCTTCTTATTCGTGGGCTCCCATTTACCATAGCCGTGCATGTTGATGGGCAAGCTGTCCTTGGAGGTTGTGACTCCCTGGTCCTGTTTATATACCTTGGGTTTTCTGTCTAGAAGGTGCTTTCCCCTGCCCCTGCCCTGTCCCAGGTGCTGGCCCTCGGGTGTGGGGCTGGTGTTAACTACAGCCCCCTCGTTGCTGCCTGTGAGGATGGCGTACGAGGTTTCCTTTCCGTGAGGAAAATTTGCATGCTCATGCTTAGGGCTACAGTGCAGGGGTGGCCAGAGGGGCGCGGGAAGGGTACAGACCCCAAGAGGAAGGGGAGCTTGTTTTTCCTGGGGAATCGGGGAGTTCCTCCTGGGATGAGGACTTTTCCTAGATGCCGTGGACCTCCTGGAATTTTTAGAGTGGAATATTTGGGATGAAAGAGGGCACTTAGGGTTGAGGAAACTCCTTACAGAGGCGCAGAGGTGGGGAAGGCCTGGCTGGACTGGAGGTTAGCAGCCAGCGATGAGGCTGAAAAGAAAGAAGCACCCGTCTCCCACGGAGAAAGATGTAGAACTTTCTCTCGGGGCCTGATACCCTCAAAGTGACATCTTCATGCTTAGAGAGGACCAATCACTGGCCCACCTCAGAAGCCAGCGTTGAAACACTAAGTCCCCATTGGGCTGATTCCGTTTTCTTAATACACCCCACGCCCCCTCCTCCTACGCAGGGCCCCTTGAAAATGTTTCACGTGAGGGCGTCTCGTCTCATTTAAATCGGAACCCGACAATGTAATAGGATTTTGTTGTTAAATTTAACCTTTACATCGTGAATAACAGTCCTTCTAAAATGGGAGACTCAGTCCTTCAAGGATTATTCTAGAAAGCGTCCTTCATGATATTGCTGAGACAAGAGGCATCATTTGGAGGTTGGGCTGGGAGCAGGCGGTGGGCCCTGGAGGGGTGGCCTGGGCTAGGAGCTGCCAGCTCTCCGGTGGGTTGGGGGCCGCCGCCTGGTCTGTGCTGCCATTTCTGAGCACCAGCTGGGGCCAGAGTTTTACATCCCTTATCTAATCACGACCCTGCTGGATGGGTAGAATGATTTTTACTTCGTACATCGACAGAAGAGCACTTTGGAGACGTTCGTTGCCCTGCCCGAGGTCTCCCCACTCGATCTTAAATTAAACCAGCATGGACAGCACAGCACTTAAGCGATTTCAGATAGAAAGCGGCCTGGAGGCCACGGGGAGTTGGGGGCCACGTAGGGAACACTGGCCGGGCCCGGGGAGGCAGCGCCACGTGAGCCCGGCACCTGCTCTGCCCGCAGATCTCGGCGCCGCCGACGCCCAGAAGAAGAAACTTGTGGATGCCGTCGTGAACGGGGACACCGGCAGGCTGATGAAGATCCTGCAGCCCCAGGACGTCGACCTGGTCCTGGACGGTGGCGCCAGCCTGCTGCACCTGGCCGTGCAGGCTGGGCAGGAAGACTGCGTCAAGTGGCTGCTGCTTAACAACGCCAACCCCAATCTCACCAACAGGAAGGGCTCCACGCCCCTCCACGTGGCCGTGGAGAGGAGGGTGCGGGGCGTCGTGGAGCTCCTGCTGGCCCGGAAGATCAGCGTCAACGCCGCGGACGAGGACCAGTGGACGGCCCTGCACTTCGCGGCCCAGAACGGGGACGAGGGCAGCACGCGGCTGCTGCTGGGGAAGAATGCCTCCGTGCACGAGGCCGACTGCGAGGGCCGGACGCCCATGCACGTGGCCTGCCAGCACGGCCAGGAGAGCATCGTGCGCATCCTGCTGCGCCGCGGCGTGGACGCGGGCCTGCCGGGCAAGGACGCCTGGGTGCCGCTGCACTACGCCGCCTGGCAGGGCCACCTGCCCATCGTCAAGCTGCTGGCCAAGCAGCCGGGGGTGAGCGTGGACGCCCAGACGCTGGACGGGAGGACGCCCCTGCACCTGGCCGCCCAGCGCGGGCACTACCGCGTGGCCCGCGTCCTCATCGACCTGCACTCTGACGTCAACGTCTGCGGCCTGCTGGCGCAGACGCCCCTGCACGTGGCCGCGGAGACGGGGCACACGAGCACCGCCAGGTTGCTCCTGCACCGGGGCGCCCACAGGGAGGCCGTGACGGCTGAGGGCTGCACCGCGCTGCACCTGGCCGCCCGCGGTGGGCACCTGGCGACCGTCAGGCTGCTGGTGGAGGAGCGGGCCGACGTGCTGGCCCGGGGGCCCCGCCGCCAGACGGCGCTGCACCTGGCCGCCGCCGGCGGGCACTCGGAGGTGGTGGCGGAGCTAGTCAGCGCCGACGTGCGTGACCTGTCTGACGAGCAGGGGCTCAGCGCGCTGCACCTGGCCGCCCGGGGCCGGCACGCCGAGACGGTGGAGACGCTGCTCAGACACGGGGCCCACGTCAACCTGCAGAGCCTCAAGTTCCAGGGCGGCCCCGGCCCCTCAGCCACGCTCCTCCGGCGAAGCAAGACCTAGCCTGCCGCCCCAGGAGATGGAGCCCCCGCGGGGTTCCTGTCCCCGCGCCGTGCTCCGCTCGCCCCGTCTGCGGCCTGCGGGATGCCATCGAGAGGCGGGTGGCCACTGACTCGGGATCCGCGCCGGCGTCTACTTGGGCGTCGCCTGCCCACCCTCCCGATGCAGTTGATCAGAGCGTGCGCGACCGCTGCCCACGGGCGCACCCGGTGTCGAAGGGACAGTGGGTCCGAGGCATTTGGTTGCACCCCTCGCTCCTGCTGTCGGTCCCTCGGTGACAGGGCCGTGAGCCCCCCCCACCCCGTCGTGAGCGGAGCCACCTGCGGCTGGGAAGGCGGGTGTGCGGGAAGAGCTGCGTCTTTTCTCTCCATTTGCAGCGGCAGGCAGAGAAGCCTCTTCCAGAAGGCTTTCGTGGAATTCTTGTTCTACGGAAGAATATCTTTAATAGAGGAACAGTGTCAGCTGTCACTCTAGATCTGTTAAAAACTTTCATCTCATTGGATAGTCTGCTTTCTGCGCAACGAGTGTGAACTGGTGGGTTGGTCTTTAAAGCAAAAACAGTCATCTCACCAGCCCTTTCACACCCAGATTTGTCCGTCACTCAGTCCTCGTGGGTGGCCACACACGTGTGCCATGAGTGCTACCTGCCCTAGTTCATTTCTCTTTGCAGAGAATGTTTGAACTTGAGAGTCAAGTGTCTGAAAGTCAAGAAAAATTAACTGACAGCCTCAGTTTCGGACTCAGAACAGTGTTCCCTAGTTAGATGAACCACCTTCCTCACCGTTTCCTTTTCAGCCGTCAGTCTTGGCAGGGTGGCGGTGTGTGCCGAGTGATGCTGTTTTAGGGTCTCCAAGGGGGTTTCTGACCTGCTTTACAAACGGCTACTCTGTGCAGGGGCCTCAGCTTTTGGGGTGTGACACCCCGAGTCGGCTCCAGGAGACGGCCTCACGGTCTTGGATGTAAAAACCCCGTTCTTTTGTTGTCACCCGTGTCCCCCATGCACCCGCCCCCCCCAATACTATTATTAGAGTCAGTTTGCTGCAGGACCCGACCCTGTATGCAAACATGCCCTTTGGACTGGTGTATGAAACAGAGATTGATGTTAACGTACCATGTATGTTAATGTGGATCTGTGGGCAGGATAATTCTTTTCTGTGACAGGAAATATCCGGGCTGCTTAGAACTGGCTATGTTTTAATATGCCTTGTGCTACTGTTGTATGTAGAACACGTGGAAGAAAAAACTTCTGTTTGATGTCAATAAAGCTAAGTTCTCTTCCGACCTCTTTGAAGCCGATGAGACTACATTTTCATACGCGTGAGCTCGAATAATCTGATTTCTGAAAACCAGAGCTTGAGGCAGTCACGTGTGGTGTGGAGATGCCCTTTGGAAGGGCAATCTGTGTGCTCTGAATTTACCCGTGATCTGGGGGGGATGGAGGAGGTGGAAGGGTGGACCCGGGCTTCCTGCCTCCTTAGCCTGGGACCTCCTCCTCCTGCGTGTGTGAACCGTTAGGGAAGAAACTTCCAACACCAGAGTTTTTATTTCTTTGTAAGTTTTTTTTTTTTTTTTTTTTTTTTTTTTTGCCGTGCCGTGTGGCATGCGGGGTCTTAGTTCCCCAACCAGAGATTGAACTTCCTGCGGTGGAAGCACGGAATCCTAACCACTGGACCGCCAGGGAATTCCCCTTAACTTTACATTTTGAAAGAATTTTAAAATATAGAAAAGTTGTAAGAATAGTACATAGAACCCTGGTGTCCCCTTCGTCGATTTTCCATTTGTTTACATTGAACTCTTTTGCCTCGTCATTCCCTTTTCTTTCGGACCTACCCACCCAGCCATCCCCCAACCCCCTCATCCATTCATCTCTCCATCCCCCATGCACTTATCCATCCATCCATCCATCTCCCCATCCACCTGTCCATCCATCCATCTGTCTGAGTAGGTCGCAGAAAATACGCCTCATGGGAGACTCTTTCCAAGATGGCGGAGGAGTAAGACGCAGAGATCACCTTCCTCCCCACAGATACACCAGAAATACATCTACACGTGGAGCAACTCCTACAGAACACCTACTGAACGCTGGCAGGAGACCTCAGACCTCCCAAAAGGCAAGAAACTCCCCACGTACCTGGGTAGGGCAAGAGAAAAAAGAATAAACAGAGACAAAAGGATAAGGACGGTACCTGCACCAGTGGGAGGGAGCCGTGAAGGAGGAAAGCTCTCCACACACTAGGAGCCCCTTCGCGGGCAGAGATTGCGGGAGGCGGAGCGGGGAGCTTCGGAGCCGCGGAGGACAGCACAGCAACAGGGGCGCGCAGGGCAAAGTGGAGAGATTCCCGCACAGAGGGTCGGCACCGACCGTCGCTCACCAGCCCGAGAGGCTCGTGTGCTCACCCGCCGGGGGCGGGCGGGGCTGCGAGCTGAGGCTCGATTTCGGTTTCGGTCGGAGCTCAGGGAGAGGACTGGGGTTGGCGGCTTGAACACAGCCCGAAGGGGTTAGTGCGCCACGGATAGCCGGGAGGGAGTCCGGGGGAAAGTCTGGACCTACCCAAGAGGCAAGAGACCTTTTCTTGCCTCTGTGTTTCCTGGTGCGCGAGGAGAGGGGTTTTAAGAGCGCTGCCTAAAGGAGCTCCAGAGACGGGCGCGAGCTGCGGCTAAAAGCTCGGAAACCAGAGACGGGCGGGAGACGCTAAGGCTGCTGCTGCCGCCACCAAGGGGCCTGTGTGCGAGCACAGGTCACTGCCCCCACCCCTCTTCCGGGGAGCCTGTGCAGCCCGCCACTGCCAGGTTCCCGGGACCCAGGGACAATTTCTCAGGGAGAACACACGGCGGGCCTCAGGCTGCTGCAACGTCACGCCGACTTCTGCCGCC
>NW_006779682.1:634188-637428 GCF_000442215.2 Lipotes vexillifer
AAAAAGAAAAAAAAAAAAAAAAAAAAAAAAGAAAGAAAATACGCCTCATGACCCCTAAGTAGTTCAGTGTGTGTTTCCTAAAAACAAGGACTGTAGCGACTATGTAGCCACAGTGTATCTATCAAAATCAAGAAAGGAACATTGATACGATGCTATCATCTAATCTCCAAATCCTTTTCAAAGGTTTACTGACTGTCCCCAGAGTTGTGTTTCCTAAAAACAAGGACTGTAGCGACTATGTAGCCACAGTGTATCTATCAAAATCAAGAAAGGAACATTGATACGATGCTATCATCTAATCTCCAAATCCTTTTCAAAGGTTTACTGACTGTCCCCAGAGTGTCCTTTATAGGAAAACAACCAGCCAACCACAGTATCGGGGCTCCATTCCAGCCTCTGGCCCAGGATCTCGCTGTGTTGCGTTGTTAAGACTTCAGGCTTCAGCCCTCGTTTCTCAGTCTCGTCTTTCATGACCTTGCCTTCGGGGAGGTACAGCCAGTAATTTCGTGGACGGCCCTCAGCTTAGGTCTGTCTTCGTTCTCTTCTGGATTTGACCTAGGCTAAGCTTTTTTTTTTTTTTTTTTTTTAAACATCTTTATTGGAGTATAATTGCTTTACGATGGTGGCTAAGCACTTTTGGCAGAAATACCACAGACGTGACACACTGGCTCTTGTGTCCCTTTGATGCATCCCCATCAGTCTTTGAGCACTTCCTGCTTTCTGACACAATGAGGTGGTCCAGGCACATGAGGCTTCCAGCCTCAGAAGCAGCCATTTCTCCAAGGAAACCGGTCTCCTTCAGTGAAGGATGGTATTTAGAAGCCGAGATCTGGGCGTTAGATGTGCTCATTGTTCCTGGAGTGCCATTGCCTCTTGTCCCTCAGGAGACAGATCTGGGAAAAGCGTGTGTGTGTAACTTGCATGTATATACACATACATGTCCCCATGTCTTCTTGAGAACGATGATTTCACATCGATGCCTTCAGTTACAGCCCGACACCCCAGGGTGTATTCCAGCTTCTCCGTACTTGTATCCGCTTCCTCTGACAGCGAGGAGGTTGGTCCCCATCGTCCTCAGTATATTGTGCCCATTCGCCCCGTCCCCATGTGTGTAAGAAATCTCCCTGCTGTGCTGGCTGCCCCCTCAGCCTCTGTCCCTTCTCGCCGCCTGAGCCAGCAGGTCCCTCCCTGCCTGTGCCCAGCAGTGCACCAGCTGAGAGCTCCCTGGTCCGTGGAACAAAGATTCTTTTAAAAGTCCTTTTGCGCCAGGAGTCAAGACGCAGGAACTTTCACTTACTAAGCATCTGCCATTTGGCTTAAGTTTCCTTTTCTTCCAGTGTGTACCTTTTTCACTTCCCTTCCTGTCTTGAGAAAGTTTAACAACATTACATTTTTCCTTCTTTGCTTCCCATAAAAGTCGGGCCTTTCCGCCATTTTTCTCTGATCCCTATTCCATGCTTTTTCATTTAGGAGCATCTTCTGGTTTGAGGACTGCATGAATTTTTCTTAGATTTTCTGCTTTAGAAAGAAAAAAAAAAAAAAAAGAGCCTCTTTGTTCTTGGGAGGAAACGAGAGTGAGTCTTTTTTTTTTTTTTTTTTTTTTTTGGCGGTGCGCGGGCCTCTCACTGTTGTGGCCTCTCCCGTTGCGGAGCACAGGCTCTGGACGCGTGGGCCCGGCGGCCGTGGCTCACGGGGATCTTCCCGGACCGGGGCACGAACCCGCGTCCCCTGCATCGGCAGGCGGACTCTCAACCACTGGGCCACCAGGGAAGTCCCAAGAGTGGGTCTTAAACTTCAGATGCTCTGCTGTTGCTCTGGGGCTGAGGCTCCCTTGGGACACCCCCAGATAGTGCCTCCTGGGGCCTGGCCCGGGGCAATATCAGACGGACATGCCAGCCTTTTCTTCAGCAGCTCTGAGAAGTGGAGATGGTAGGTTCTGGAAGAGAAGAGGCTCTTGGCTGGAGCAAGTGGATGCCCAGGGCAGCGCCCTCCAGCACTGACATCCAGGTCCACAGATGACCCGGCTCACTGCAGAGTCCTTCCCACAGGCTGGGAATGAGGTCAGAACCAGGGGCGACACTGCACCGAACATTCCCTTGTCACCACCCAGACGGGAACCACCCAGCACATAGTAGCAGAGGTCTCAACCCCAGCCTCGGGGATGTGGTCCCCTGGGCTCAGGTGCCGCTTGACTTTATTGTCACCATGTCACTGTTAGAGACACACCTGCAGCCACACTCCAGAGCAGAGAGGTCGGACGCCTGACCGTGACTGGTGTGTCCCTTCTGTTTCCACGGTTTCATGACTCCACGTCCAACAAGTGTTAGGACATTGTGGGCGGGTGCAGATTCCTCCTGAATCCCCGCTGGGCAGAGGGCGGCAGCCAGTCAGCTCCTGGTGCGCTCCCGAGACGGCCGCCAGCACACGTGTCTGGGCGCGGAGGGCTCCCTCGGCAGACAACTGGCTTTTCCCACTTGAGCCCTCCTCTCCGCAGCACTGACTCGCCAAGAGTCACCACCTTCCAGGTCTCTCAACCTGGTTCCAGTTCTCCGGGGCCTTTGTTTGCTGGAGGTATTTCACTGGCCAGCATCTTGGGTGAGGCAGGCAGTGTGATTAAGGCCTCCTGTTGACACGGCAGCAGAAAGTGGGCTTTTGCAGACGCTGGCATCAGCATGGTCCTTGCCCCTAAGCTTACGCTTTGGCGGCCGCAGCTTATGGGAAACTTTGACTCTTAGCCCTGGACAAGTTTTCCTCCCCGCTCGGCCTCCCCTCCTCCCGTCCCCTTTTTCCCTTCTCCCCTTCCTCCCACCTTCCATTCCTCCCTCCCTGCTTCTCTCTCCTCCCATCCTTACCTCCCTCTCTTCCTCTTTCTCCTCCTGCTTTCCTTTACAATTATCCTATGAGGTCAGGGGCTCAGGATCTGCCACACAAGGACCTGCACGACCTTCTCAGGTGCCGGAGCTCCAGGCATCCTGTTGTGTCCATGCACCAACATCGTGATCAGGGGACAGTGGCCCTGATGGTGACTGTTGAGTGAGGGGAGGCACCGGGTGGGCAGTATTCCAGGCAGTGGTGCTAGTCATAGCTTTGGGCCCCCTTGGCAAAGAAAAGTACACTGCTTCATGTGGCAGTGTCAGGAATGGCTGGATCCAGGTGTTCATAAGTGTCACCCTTCCCTGGTGTTGGTTTCATTAAGGGGCAGGCAGGCCCCTTGCAAAAAAAAAAAAAAAAAAAAAAAAA
>NW_006779682.1:637438-640290 GCF_000442215.2 Lipotes vexillifer
GTAAAAAAAAAAAAAAAAAAAAAAAAAAAAGGCCCTGGCCTCCTCTCCAAGCTTAAATAACCTCAGTTTGAGGATCCCAGTAGAAAGAGAGCTTCTTTCCCCCAGTATCTGCCCCTTCCCAATCCCCAAATTACACATCATTCATAGAAACGTAGACACTTTTTTTTCTCCCCACATTTTAACAGCCCTGGGAGTGTAGATGGCATCTTACAATTGAAGTTGGCAGCATTATTTTCTCTTTTGGAGGTGCTTTAGGTAATGGTAACTTTTATCATTTGTGGCATCTCAGAATTGCTGTAATATGGTGGCCTCTGTGCCTGGTAGTGCCATTCCTAAGACCAGTTGTGGTAGCCAGGGGAAGAGTACGTTCTGGTTGGCAGGCTGGGTCAGGCTGGTCAATCTCACCCCGGAACATGGGGATGGTAGCTTCCTAAAGGAAAATCAGGACACTTCTGCTGGAAAAGGTGGATTAGAGGTTGGAGAGTGACAGCCACAGGTGTCATCACACAGGGACCCCCACAGAGAGCCCTCAGAAGAGCTGGAACCACCTGGGGACCTGAGCTGCATGTGGAATGTGTGTCTGGGCATCTTCTCAGGAATCGGACAGAGAGGTCCCTGATCCAGGCCCCTCTCAGAACCCCGGGAGAAGGGCAGGGGTGTCCTGGAAGGACCACCGTCAGCTGGGCCGTGGAGACAGTACCCGGTGGCTTCCAAGCCACAGTGGGTGTGTCAGAGAGCAAATCTTGGGGTCACCCACTAGATGCGTCAGAAGTGGGGGAAGAGCCCCTGTTCCCAGGCTCCGTGAGGTCGTCACCACCTCTGGAGGGAACAGGAGTCGTCCCTAGCTCCTGAACTTTGCCTGGAAGGGGAGGTACAGAGCCAGGACCCCTGCCCTCCCCAAGCCAAGCCGGACCTAAGAGGGTGCCCACCTGATTGAAGGGGACGAAGCCACCGAGTAACGGAAAGGCTTGTAGGAACAATGCCCTTGCTCAGGTGACCGCCCCTGGGGGCTGCGGGAGGGAAAAGCATTCCGGAGCCTCCCAGGTAACTGCTGTGGACCATGGTCATGAAGGGGTTACACAAAGAGTAAGTTGCCTCCCTGACTGTTGGAAAGCGCTAACGTGTATAATAAAGATGTTTGCACTACAAGAAGCAAGCTCGAATTAAAAAAAAAGAAAAACGTTTGGCTGCTGGATGAGGATGAGAGAACAGTGCAATGGGAGACAAGACGGCCCAGGGCAGGGGGCATCCCTGCTGGTCACTTCACACCTACGAGCACGTGTGGAGAAAAGAATAAATGGATAGTTGTATGAAGCTCCAGCAAGATGCTCGTCAGAGTCTGCGGGGTGCTGCCCCAGAGTGTGAGGGTCCAGGGTGCTGGAGGAGGACACCCACTTTTTTTTTTTTTGCAGTACGCGGGCCTCTCCCGTTGCGGAGCACAGGCTCCGGACGCGCAGGCTCAGTGGCCATGGCTCACGGGCCCAGCCGCTCTGCGGCAATGTGGGATCTTCCCGGACCGGGGCTCGAACCCGCGTCCCCTGCATCGGCAGGCGGACTCTCAACCACTGTGCCACCAGGGAAGTCCCGGACACCCACTTTTTATGACACGTGTCTGAGCTGGACGCTGCCAATGGCTCAGAGCCTGGAGGTTTCCTCAAGCTGTGGTCCCTCGGTGGCCACCAAAGAAAATGAGGTCTCCCTCCTTCCTTCCTCCCTGAGTCACTGCCTGGGCTGATTGGGCCACTGGAAAAGCGAGCCCCAGGTGAAGTGGCACCTGGCGGGGACAGTGAGTGTGGTCGGTGGGGAGAGGGCCCCCGCTTGGGTGAAAGCTGTCTCTTGGGGACACTGCTGCCTCCTCCGTGGGCTGTGGCCACGGGACCTCCTTTTCCTTTGGTCTTTCCTGGGTGGCTGTGGGGAGGGAGCCCTGCTAATTAACCAACCAGCTCCCCAGGACAGGAGGCATCTCCCTGTCTCTCAGCTTCTCCTGTGCTTCCGGGAACAAAGCCAGCTGAAAGTGTTGATCTGACATTAAAAACGTCAGTCTTCAGGGGTGAAGGTACCAGATTCTGAAGGGTATAGACAGACACAAGGAATGCTCAACATCCTCCTGGGGGCCCTTAGACGCAGACCTCTCCCAGCCCTGCCCCTGCTCCATCAAAGGCGGGACACGTTTGAACCAGATATGCCTGGGCCCAGTGACCCCCAGTGTATCTGGAGTGGTGCTGGGGGAGGGAACTCAGTGAGGGGAAATTAGGCCAATTCTCTATACTCGCAGGTGAGAATACTCCTCTCCAAGCTTAAATAACCTCAGTTTGAGGATCCCAGTAGAAAGAGAGCTTCTTTCCCCCAGTATCTGCCCCTTCCCAATCCCCAAATTACACATCATTCATAGAAACGTAGACACTTTTTTTTCTCCCTGCCCCTCTAGCCTCTCTCCCTTCTCTCAGCACCCAGCAGGTGCTCTAGGCAGGAAAAGATCTATGGCCCTGACAGTTAAAGGTCCCCACCCTCCATCATCCTGCAGAGACACCTGCTCATTGATAAACCTGGCCCACGCACACAGGGCTTCCAAACATCACTTACTTAACTCGTGTCAGGAAGATAAACAGTGAACCCCTCACAAGAAAGACAAAGATACCACCCCCAACCAGCCCAACAAGCAGAGAAAACAATCACAGTAAACAAAGTATGGAGAGAAAACTTAAAAATCTACAATTATCTCAGAGAGAAAACAGAAGATTTTTTTGGATGTGGACCATTTTTTTTTTTTTTTTTTTTTTTTTTTGCGGGGCGCGGGCCTCTCACTGCTGTGGCCTCTCCCGTTGCGGAGCACAGGCTCTGGACGTGCAGGC
>NW_006779682.1:640388-650561 GCF_000442215.2 Lipotes vexillifer
AAGTCGATGATGTTTGTAGTCTCAAAATTAGATTTTTTTTTTTTTTTCTTTTTTGCAGTACGCAGGCCTCTCGCTGCCGTGGCCTCTCCCGCTGCAGAGCACAGGCTCCGGACGCACAGGCCCAGCGGCCATGGCCCACGGGGCCAGCCGCTCCGCGACATGCGGGATCCCCCCCGGACCGGGGCACGAACCCACGTCCCCTGCATCGGCAGGCGGACTCCCAACCACCGCGCCACCAGGGAAGCCCTGGATGTGGACCATTTTTAAAGTCTTTATTGAATTTGTTACAGTATTACTTCGGTTTTATGATGTGGTTTATTGACCGCAAGGCATGTGGGATCTTAGCTCCCTGACCAGGAACTGAAGCTGCACCCCCTGCATCGGAAGGCGAAGTCTTAACCACTGGACCACCAGGGAAGTTCTGAAAACAGATTTTAAATAAATGGAAACCAGAACAGGTGTGTGTCTGTGTGTGTCTGTGTGTGTGTGTAAACATTTAAAGAACAGAAACTGAAAGTTTTTAAAATGTGATGGGAGAAATGAAAGTCTTAAAAGAAGGAAAGGTCAGAATCATTCCAGGAGGCCCAACATCCCAATGATAGGAGTTCCAGAAATAGAGAAGGAGGCAAACATACCCAAAGTAAAGGACATGACCCTCAGCTAGAGAAGGCCCATCACATGGTGCAGAGCAGTATCTGGGTGGACAGCCATCCAAAGCACAGCGCCCTGGAAAGTCAGGATGGGGATGAAGAGGTGGTCCTAGAAGCTTCCGGGGGCTGGGGGGTAGATTCTAAATCAGATAACATTGGACTGCTAGACAACAAAAGACAAGCTAGAAGACAAGAGAACAATGCTGTCAACACTCTAAGGAAGGTGGTTTTTCAATCTAGAACTCCTGTGAATTTTCTCCTTTAATTCTCAACTTGCTGTTTGTATTTCCATCTTTTTATCTCCCTGTGCTACAGTCTGCATGACTGACCCCTGAATAGGAGCTGTATCTTCTAGCTGCTGAGTGGAGATGACTTTGTGACAGTGGGCCTGTGTCTAATCTGTAGTTAACTTATCCATTGACATTTTTATTCCACTCACTATATTTTTTATTTCTAAAAGTTTTACTTCATTCCTTCTGACTATGTCTTGTTCTTTTTTTTCTTTTCAGTAGTACCTGTGTTCAATTCCTTGTTTTACATCTATAATCATTTTAAACATGCCCGTTTAAACCTATTATCTGATAATCCCATTACCTGAGGTTCTTAGGGATCTCATTTCTCTGTCTATTGGGTCTGCTGGTGGATTGTCTCCTTGTGTCCTACAATTTCAGATTGTGAGCTCATTTTCAGTAGGGCTCTACATGGGGGAATCTTGTGCCTGGGCTGAGGATTGGTCTTTCCTGAGGGGTTTTGTGTTTGCAAGATTCTCAGGTGTATTGTCAGCCTGTGATCATTTTTATGCTAATTTCAGGGCTCCATGGGTCCCAGACTATGCAGACAGTACACATTTGAACCTCACACCTGAAGAGGACTGGCCCATGATTACAAGTTCTCTAGGTTGGTTTTGTTTTTGTTATTGATTTTCTTGTTTATTTTTTTAACCATCCTGTGGCACGGGCTGAGATAGATATGCTTTCAGGTCTTCTCTGTTTGCTGGTAGGTGGATAGATTCCTTTGTTGGGGTGGGGGTGCTTCAAGGGTCTCACTTATAACAGCTGCCTCACATGGGCCCCCAGCCTTATCTAGTGTCTTGGGATGTTGACCCAACTCCCCAGGTATGGAGACTGGTGTCATCTCACTGTCTGAAGCGGCTGTGTTCACCAGGCTGGTCTTCACTTCTCTCTTCTCTTTTGGCCCCAGAGATTTTGTTCCCTTTCTTCCTGGTCTGTTTAGCTAGTCGTTTAAAGGGATTCTCACATTTTACACAGCATCTCTAGCTGTGTAGTAGGAAAGACCTCATGTTTGGTCCACACGGGAAAGGGGCAGGTCTGATCATACTGACCTGGTCGTAGTGATATATAAAGACTGAATTCTGATTTCATTGTGGATGGTGACATAACTCCCCTGGGTGGCTGTGGGTATGGGTGGGGCTGTTATGAAAGGGCTAAATCTTCATCTTCCACAGTCAGAAATGAAGACCTAAAATCAAACAGAAAAAGCAGACAAGCAGCAGTAAACATGTGTGATGGGGTGAACACTAAAGGTTTGAACTTCAAGATTTGAACGTGGCTGCCCCGCTGTGTGAGAGCTAGATCCGGGTGGTGGGCAGCCACTAGGGCAGGGGACGGCTGTTTTCTGTTTCCTTGTCTTGAGCTTTTTACTTTTTACACTGTGTATTTTTACTGATTTGATTTTGAAAACACACAAGCTAACGTGAAAGAGTCTGAAAACGCTGCCGACACTTGGTTTTCTGATGAGAGGGGCCCCTGGGGCTTGGGAAAGAGAGCAAAAGGCAGGGTGTCACGGCAGAGACCCATCTCTCTGGAGGATCCCAAATTGCAGAAATCTGGGGGCTCTGCTTTCACTTTTTAGGGCAGCTGCCTTGACTTTCAACACCAATTCAACAAGCGTTCTTCAGTACCTCCCAAGTGCCAGTGCCTGAATTAGGAGCTGAGAACCTCCCGGCTTCCACGAGGGAGAATGGAAGATGCACACGCGTGATGCCCACCCAGTCGACCTCAAAGACTCGCTCCGTTGATTTAGATCTGACACACTGACTTTGGAATTAATCCACACAGATTTTCCTTTCTATGCAAACCCACCCTCAAAGGCTCACGGTGGCTTCTTGGGAAGGTGGCATTACCAGGGAGCTTTCCCTCTCGTCCCTTTAGCCCGAGTGGGAATAAGCAGTGTTTACTTGGCGCTGAGTCACTGGGTCAGGCTTCGTTCGTGAACCTGTTCCTCCCGTTCCCTTCCCTTCCTCCACCCAGACTCAGGATTTCCCTCTGTCTGTGGGAGGCTGAACCTCGATCGCTCTCTGAGGCCCTAACCAGGTTTCCTCTAGCTGCCCCAGCATGTGGACCAACCTGGTTAGTTCATGTGGCTTGGGTGGGTGGTGGCAGCAACGTGGGCCCCACCGCCAAGAACACCACCTGCGGCCTGGCCTGGTGGGTGTTGCCGAATCTGCTAAGGCGAGTGGACGCACCTTCCCTTCCCTTCCTTTCCCATCACGGCGGCCTCATCTCTGCTGGGGGAGCCGGAAGCCTGGGTCCCAGGCCTGCCTGCTGCTCCTGCCTGCGTGCTCTTGGTCAAGCTGTGATGCCCGAAAACTGAGGGTCCAAAGGTCCATGAACTGTGAAGAACTGTGGGTGGTATATACCCAAAGAGTTGCAGACAGGGACTCAGAGAAATGCAAGTACACCCACGCTCAGAGCAGCACGTTCACAACCAGCAAAGGGGGAAACAGCCCAAGTACCCAGCAACAGATGCCTGGATCAAGCCAATGTAGCATCTCCACACAGTGAAATGTGTGGAGCCATATCCAGCCATAACAAGCAAGGAAGGGCGGATGTCTGCTACCATGTGGATGAACCTCTAAGTCGCTACACTTGGTGAAAGATGACAGACACCGTAGGTTACATATTGCATGATTCCACTAATAGGAAATGTCCCAGATGTGGTGGTCAGGCCTGGTGGCAGGGGCTGGGGAAAAACTGCTTAGTGGTCCAGGGTCTTCCTTCGGAGGGCGGGAAACGCTGGGGTAGCACAACACTGCGGATGTACTGGATGCTTCCAATCGATGACTGTAAAATGGCTAATTTTATATTGTGTGTGTTCACCTCAATAAATTTAAAAAAAAAAAAAAAAAAGGTCCCTCAACAGAAGCAAGCCCATGGCTGCCAGGACCCGAAGTAATGCCAGCAAAGGGCTGCTTGTCCAAGTTCCTCTTCGAGTCCCGCTAATGAGGTGGCTGGTGCCTGGTGCGCCCATATTTTACCCTGATTTCCGTCTTGTTTTATGATTTGCCGTGCCGCTTTTATAGGTATCATGAAGCTGTGCAGCGTGAAGATGTTGGACTAAAGCATCCGTTCAGTCCATCTTTCACTCCTTCATTTCCTACATCGTTTCCACAGACCACATTCCCACCAAAAGCAGCCTGGGCCATCTCTTGTCCTCTGGGTCACAAAGGGCAGTGCCACCAAGCCCACAGGCCCAGAGGTCCCCAGCCTGAGGAGTCAGCTCTCACGTGGCCGCTGGGTGACGGTACTGGGAGGTCAGGGAGACCAGGAAGCCCCGTGCGGGTGCAGACAATGAGCTGGGGTGTGTCATGTGCTGGGACACTGGGAGGGACTTGGATGCTGGCCGGAAACAGGGGCTGCGGGAAGCAGCCTGTGTTGCCTTCAGAGTGAATTCTGGCCCCTTTTTGGAGTCAGCTGAGCAGTGGCTCAGAACACTGTCCCCTCCTGTGGCCCCAGCATGGGAATGAGGATGGAGCATCCTGGCCCGGCCTGGGCTCTTCCCAACAGATAGGATGAGCTATTAGGACCAGGTCTCGTGGGCTGGCGAGATGGGCTTCAGGCCAGGGTGGCTGTCCGGGTGTCCCCGCCTCCCAACCTGTCCTCCACCGTTTCCTCCGTGGGTGGCCGGGCTCGCTCCCCGAGGAGATCTCCACGACACGACCCCCTGCGTGACTGGAGTCTCCACTCACAGGACACGTCTTCCTGGGAAGGGGACAGCTCAGACCTGGGCCCCCAGAAGCACACCTTCTGTAGGAGCTTCTAAAATGGCAAAACAAAGATACTCCCAAGAAGTCGGAGGAGGCCTGGGTGGTCTGGAGCGCTGTGTGGGCGCAGGGGTGGGTGGAGTTTCCCGGTGATTACCGGCGGTGGTGGCAGGAATGATCTCCAGGCCCTGGCCGTGGCGGTGTCGAGGACAGAGGGGTGGGGCTGGCACATGCAGGAGGGGCTGGGGGAGTTCTGGGGGCTCTGCTGGGTTACTTGGCCCAAGTCTGGCCCCTCCAAAAGGCTTCTCCCAGCCCTGGCCGAGCCTGGGGAGCTGCGAGTCTGATGCTTGTCTCCTCCTGCCGGTCTTGGGGGAGGGAGCAGGCCTGGTGCGCCCTGTGTTCGTCAGGTCTGTCCAGAGAAACAGAACAAGAGGATGTGGAGATATATAAATTAAGAAATTTACCGTGAGGAATTCACTCATGCAGTTATGGAGGCTGGCAAGTCCCGATCCTGTGGGGTGGGCCAGCAAGCTGGAGGCCCAGCTCAAGTCTGAAGGTCGTCTGCTGCAGCAGCCCTTTTCTTCAGGGGAGGACGGCCTCTTGTTCTATTAAGTTTTTCAACTGATAGGCCGAGGCCCACCCACATCACAAAGGGCAATCTGCTTACTCCAAGTCCACCGGTTTACATGCCCGTCTCATCCGAAAACACCCTCATGGGAATTCCCTGGCCGTCCAGTGGTTAGGATCCGTGCCTCCGCTGCAGGGGGCACAGGTTTGATCCCTGGTCAGATCTCGCAAGCCGCATAGTGAGGCCAAAAAAAATTTTTAAGTAAAATAAATAAATAAATAAAAACGTCAAAATACGAAAACACCCTCACAGTAATGTCAAGAATGATGTTGGACCAAATGTCTGGGCACCGTGTGGTGCAGGCCAAGCTGACGCATAAAATTAAACATCACATTCCCCCCACCCTTACCAGCAGCTCTGGGTGCTGAGGGCTCTGCACAGCGTCACCAGGCTCCCATGGAGCCCCCTTCAGTTGGGTGAACATCAGTGGCCCCACCTGGCACCCAGGTAAACCCACAGAACCGAAGGTGCTGGCTTCCCAAGGGACGCAGGGTGGGTTGGCAGTGCTGCTGGGGCCTGGAGCGTGCTTCCTCTCTGCAGATGAAATAGCGGGAGGGAACAGGTTAATACAGACAACCACACAGCCGCTGAGGACGCCGAGTCACAGGAACCCGCTTCTGCTGATCCGGTCACATTTTTCCTTCATTCATCAAAGCCAGAGATGGCCCGTTGGGACCTGCCACAGGAAATCATCACATCGACCTACCTGAACACGCCTTCCCGGGTGGCCTCCCCGTCGTCCTCACTCACAGCCCGGCTCTCCCTCCACCTTCAGCCCCGGGGAAGGGCTCCCTGTGTTCCCACTGCCCCTCGGAAGGAAGCTTCCTGGCCTGCCTGAGTCAGAGCATCACAGCCAGGGGCCGACTGCCCTGACCTTGTTGGTTCAAACCGAGGCCACTGTCGCCACAGCCAGGGGATGAGGAGGGCCCTGACTGGATGGGGATGGGGGTGTGGGTGACGGCACTGACAGCTTACACGTGGGAAGACCGGGGCCCCAGAGAGGCGAACCTATTGCCCAAGATCATTTTCTTTTTTTTTCTTTTTTTTTTTTTTTTTTGCGGTATGCGGGCCTCTCACTGTTGTGGCTTCTCTCGCCGTGGAGCACAGGCTCCGGACGTGCAGGCTCAGCGGCCATGGCTCACGGGCCCAGCCGCACCGCGGCATGTGGGATCTTCCCGGACCGGGGCACGAAACCGCGTCCCCTGCATCGGCAGGCGGACTCTCAACCACTGCGCCACCAGGGAAGCCCCACAGCTAACTTTTTAGCATAGGATGTCTCATGCAATATTTGGGATACACTTTCACTAGAAAATGATCTTGGGGGGCTTCCCTGGTGGCACAGTGGTTGAGAGTCCGCCTGCCGATGCAGGGGACGCGGTTTCGTGCCCCGGTCCGGGAAGATACCACATGCCACGGAGCAGCTGGGCCTGTGAGCCATGGCTGCTGAGCCTGCGCGTCTGGAGCCTGTGCTCCTTGAATATGCAATTTATTGTATGTCTATTATACCTCAATAAAACGTTTACAAATTAAAAATAAATCCTCATCTACACAAAAAGGAGACAGCTATAAAGTTTAAAATTGAAGGGCCAGGAAATAATAATATAAGCATAATACTTAGAAATATGGAGTTAAATGCCAGAAGAACCGCCCCTCTCCAAAAAAAAAAAAAAAAAAAGTTAGCCGTAACACAGTTTATTAATTTTTTATTAAAATTTACATTTCTCAACTTTACTAACATTTTATTTGAAATTTTAAAAATGATTCATAGTTTTAGCATAAGTATACCCCAAATATTGTGTGAGACTTACAAAAATTGATGAATAACTTATGGATATTTATAATTTATACTTGTACTTTATTATTTATGACTACTTAGGATAAAAAAAATTGTTGTTTATCTGAAATTCACCCTTAACTGGGTGCCCTATAAATTTTCTGGCAACCCTATTTATATAACATCTTCCTAATAATTCTTGGTTGTTTGAAAAGTACAAAACTTAAAAATTTTTTCATTTGTTTTTTGTTTTATTCAAGTAGAGTTGATTCACAATGTGTTAGTTTCAGATGTACAGCAAAGTGAGTCAGTTTTATATGTGTGTGTTATTTTTCAGATGCTTTTTCATTATACAAGATATTATTACAAGATATTGAATGTAGTTCTTTGTACTATACAGTAGGTCCTTATTATTTTATATATAGCAGTGTGTATCTGCTAATCCCAAACTCTTAATTTATCCCTCGCCCCCGCCAAAATTATTTTTATATACTTCAGAATTTGGATTTCTGCCGAGTAAATTTATTCCATAAGTTTTACTGCAACCCACAGATGTCATAATTCTATTAGAAAAGGGGTTACATTTCACGCGTTACAAAGACAACATGCTTTGCCATTTGCAACACCAGCCATGAAATCAGGGGAACGGGATTCTCTCCAGCCTGGTGAGTTGCTTGTTTCTTGTCTTTGGCTGCCACTTCGGGGCCAAGGACTCTGGGGGAGGCGTGAGGGTGACAGAATCGGAGGAGACACGCCCCTCGTCTGCAGAGGCTGCAGCCCCCAGTGGGCGCTGGGACAGGACACGGTGGCAAACCCCCCGGGGTGGAGCTAGACTCTAGCCTTTGTCCAGCCCCACTTCCGGTCACCATCCTGGACCTCCCTCCCGGCCCCTGGGGGTCCAGCGGCCCCACTCACACATCTGTCCCCACCCCGGGGCTTCCTGGCTGGGCCTGCTGCCCGCCCTCCCCCTCCTCCACACAGTCCTGGACGTTTTCTCCAGGAAGCCTCTGTGCCCCACGTCCAGCAGTGTCAGGTCCCCGCATGGACCCCGTAGGAGGATGCCCTTCGTCGCCTGTGGTACTTTCCCGCGGGTCTGCACCAAAGGAACCGCTGAGGGCGTCTCTCCAGACACCTCTCCCCAAGACCACCAAAGAACAGGTAACAGGTAACACTCATAACAGGTGCCCCACCCCATCAAGAGAGGAGTCGTTTTCTTTCCGGCAGATGCCAGGCAGATGGGTGTAGGTAGCGGTGAAGGGTTGGGGGTGGCAAGGAGGAAAATGAGGGTGCGAGAAGAACGTGTATTACACGATCCCATTCATACGAAATGTCCAGAACGGGCACGTCCATAGAAAAACAAAGTAGATTTTTGGTTGTCAGGGGCTGGGGGGGAAATCGCAGGGTGTCAGTGGAGGGGTAGAGTGTTTCTTTCGGAAGTGATGGAAGTGCTCTAAAGTTGAGCGTGGGGATGGTCGCACAACTCTGGGAAGGTACCAAAAGCCACTACGTTGAACACTTGGAAGGGGTGAATTGCGTGGTGTGTGAGTTGTATCTCAGTAAAGCTGTTTAAAAAAACTGTGGCTGCTTGATAACCAGCCGCACTCCCCTCCCCGCCGTGCAGTGAGCTTAGCTGAGCTGTGGACACAGCAGCTCCCGGGACAGATTCTGTCTGGGATGTGGGCCCCCTCCCCCCACCCTTAGCTGCCAAGTCTACAGATTGGCTGCGTGCGTGCAGCCTCGGGCCTGACGTTCTTGATTCCATCCTCACGGGGAGGGCTGGCCTCCAGCTTCTAGGCCACGGGTGAACTGCTAACTGCTGTTTTCTGAACTTGTAGAGACAGAGGACACATGTTTGTGGATTGTGGCCACAGCCAAGCCCAGCAGATATGTTTATAGGCTCCCCAGGGGAGCCCTCAGAGCCTCGGTGGC
The DNA here is from genome assembly GCF_000442215.2 of Lipotes vexillifer. Classification (NCBI taxonomy): domain Eukaryota; kingdom Metazoa; phylum Chordata; class Mammalia; order Artiodactyla; family Lipotidae; genus Lipotes; species Lipotes vexillifer. Next base: position 649,373 of record NW_006779682.1, read on the forward strand.
AAAGAGGTTGAATGACACCAAAAAGGGGCAGAACCAGGACCCGACCATGGTCTCTGATGCTGTCGTTCTTGACCCTCTGCCCAGAGCTTCGGGCCACAGGCCTGGCCTCAAGAGGGACATCCCTGGACCAACAGAAGACACGGATCCTACAGTCCTGTGAGGAGGAAGCCCCAGGAAGTCGCACGGGCAATGGCTGCAGGGGTGAGGTCCGAGGACAGCTGGTCGGTGCCAGGCCCCCCATGCTACCTTCCCCGGCCCTGTTCCCGCTTCTGAAAGATGGCAGGTTGGGCTGGAGCATCACTTCTCAACCTCGGTGGACTGCCTTGAACAGCGTCCCCTCCAAAGTATGTCCAAGTCCTACACCTCGGTACCTATGGGTGTGACCTATGTGGAAATAGGGGCTTTGCAGATGTAATGAATATTTAAGGATCATCCTGGATTTGGGCGGGTCCTAAATCCACCGACTGGTGTCCTTAGGAGACCGAGGCAGAGGGGGAATAGTCACCCAGAAGAGGAGCACGGAGACAGACAGCCATGAGGAAAGCCACGTGACGGAGGCGGAGATGGGGTGATGCATCTACAGGCCAGGGAGAACCAAGGCCTGTCGGCCACCAGCAGAAGCTGGACAGGGGCCTGGGACAGACCCTGCCTCAGAGCCCCCAGAGGGAACCGGCTCTGTGACACTTGACCTCAGACTTCCAGCCTCCAGAACAGTGAGAGAATAAATGCACTTTGTTACAGCAGCTCTGGTTAACTCATACTCTCGGGTAGCGTGAAGACAGGGTGAGAGGAAAGCGATTCCTGCAAACTACCAATGCCATTTTAAGCTACTTTACTTATAGCTCTCACATAGTCACAAAAGCAAAGCAAACTTGTAAAGTCAACACAACCTAAATTTTAAAAATACCATTTAGATAAAGAGCATGACTTGTCTTGATGGATTAGGTCTGGCTGAAAGGAAGCCTCCAGAATGACAAAGTTGTGCTTTTTGCAGGCGGGGCCGCGGCCCCAACCCCACGCCTGTTCTCACTTCAACTAACAAACCACCTGGGCTGTGGCGGGGGTAGAGAGTTAACGCCCTAAGTCCACGTGGCCCTTTTCTGTGTAGCCCACGCAAGGAGGGGAACGCTGCCCGCCCCTGCCCCCGCCCCCATCCCCGCCCACGCCCCCATCCCCGCCCCCGTCCCCG
>NW_006779682.1:650984-668051 GCF_000442215.2 Lipotes vexillifer
CCCCACCCCCGTCCCCGCCCCCACCCCAGGCCTGTATTTCATGGAGAGACACGTCCTGCTGTGGTTTGCTGGGCTCAGAGCCAGTGAGAGGAGCAGGGTCAGGCCGTTTGTCCAGTGGGTGTGGATGGACAGGCATCAGGCCCACCAGCCCCTTGCAGAGAGCGGGTGGCGTTCAGGTCCTGAAGATGTGAGTAGCCTGGTCTTTACTCCTGAGGAGCGACCAGTGGGGAAGGGGTGCTCCCCAGCGGGGAAAGGCCTCCTTGCGGAACACGAGTGGAGCCTCATTTCCTGGGCCGGGTTTTCTTGAAGGCAGCCCTGTGTCTGTGTGCACCTGGGGAAGTGAAGGCCTTCGGGCTCTGCCGAGTTTCCCTGTCTTGGCCTCTGGGTCCTCAGCTGTAAATCCAGGCAGTTACATTTGGGGCCTGTAAGGTCCCCCCTAGGCCGAAAACTGGACCATCGTGCTCAGAGGCCGTATCCGGAGAGAAGAGTCTGGAAGTCGAAGGTGGCAGGAGGAAGATGTCAAGCACGAGGGGGCGGGCCGGGCCGCGGGGGGGCGGGGCCTGGGGACGGAGCCGGAGTGGGAAGGCGGCCAGGCTGGCTCCCCGTGGCTGCTGTACCGTGTTGGCGCGGGCTCAGCGGCTTAAGACAGCGCGCATTTATCAGCTCGCGGTGCTGCAGGCCGGAAGTCTGATGTGGGCCCCGCTGCGATAAAATCAGGTGGCAGCAGGGCCGGTTCCCTCTGTAAATCCCAGGGGAGAATTCTTTCCCTGCCTTTTCCAGCTTCTAGACGCTGCGCATCTTCCTTGGCCTGTGGCCTCTTCCTCCTCAAAGCCGGCCATTGCGTCCTTCCCTCTTCGGCTTCCCCAAAGGCCTCCTCCTCTGACTGTGCTCCCCTGGGAGGACGGTGGGCCAACCCGGATAATCCAGGAGAATCTCCCAGCCCAAAGATCCTTAACTGAAGCTGCAGAATCCCTGTTACCAGATAAATTAACACTCACATGTCCCAGGACCAGTATCATCATCCCTGGCGGGGGGAGGGGGAGCGGCCTTTATTCTGCCCACCATGGGCACCTGCACCTGAGAGCAGAGAAATGGCCCATGGAAGATGCTCCATACATGTACTGAATGAAAGAACAAGGGGTTAGATGCAGCCAAGTCTATGCTTGCTTGTTAGTTAATCCAGGAGATGTTACAAGACCTTCTCCTGCTCCGGGAGCAGCTGGGTGAACGATGTATTCAGTGGGTGCCTCATAAGTGTTTCTGCCCACCTGCCTGCCTGCTTCATGGCTTGAAGGTCGACAGGCAGGTCGGAGAGTTCTATAAGTAGAACCTTTACACCTCCAGACCTGCTGCCCAGGTCCGGTCCTGCAGAGGGTGAGGCTGGGGGCAGGCTTCCCCTTGGCCCCCTCCTTGCTGTCCTAGGGGTGCTGAGCCAGTATCCGCTTCTGCCCTTGGAGCTGCCTGCTAGGCACACCTAGGAGTCAGAAGGAAAGGACCTGTGACAACACCAAGAGGGCCCTTGTCCTGGACCTTAGGGAAAGAATTAGTGACTACGGTGTGAGAATAATAGCAATTAGGCCATTAAAGAGAAGGGCCAGGTGGATCTGCCTTCCTACTGCCTACCCTCAGACTGAACCTTCAACCCCACTGGACAATCCGCCTCCACTGCAGGTGTCTCGGTCCCCAGGGCAACTGGGAATCATTTCACAAACAGAAGTTTATGGTCTTGTGGGAATGGGGAGTTGAGGAAATGTCAAGGGGCAAAGTTTTCATTTATAGCATCTGTGTATGTAGGTGTTAGGCCAGGTGTCAGCTAAATTCTACCCAGAATGACTCAGCTGGCCTCCTGGCCATTTATTTGTCTGTCAGCAGTATGACTCTAGTGCTTTTGGCCATAAATAATAGAATCCCTAACTCTCAGAGGCAAAAGCAATACTTTCTTAAAAAAATTTTTTTTGAGTGTATTTTAAAAATTGAAATATAGTTGATAGCAATACTTTCAATCGCCTCATGAACTGTGGAGGGAGGGCACTGAGTTGAAGAGATTTTCTTGGCTTTCCCCACAGTGACAAGATGGCTGCAGGGGCTCCAGTCATCACACCCTCCTAGGACAACAGCCAGTGCAGGGAGGGGCAGGCAGCAAAGGGCTTCTTTTCTCACAGCTCTTTTATTACCTTGTCCAGAAGCCCTTGGGGACTTCATCTTCCTGACCACTGACCAGACAGAGTCCCACTGCCACTGCCGGACTCAAGCACTTTAAAGAAAAGGGAAGAGGGAGCAGGGAGCTTCCTGAAGTGTCCGGTCTCTGCAGTGGACAGCCTGTCTCCCCTCCCACCCCCATGTGCACACACACACACCACACACACACACATGCACACACTCACTTTTGGTCCAAGCAGTTCCCAAGGGGCGAGGCTAACCCCTTCTCAGGGGTGGACACCCCAGTAAGACCTGAATCCATCAGGGCTTCCCCCACGAGGCCCTGAGGAATGAGTGAGGGGTGGGCTCTGAGATCCTGCCCAGCACTTTTCCTGGCACAGTCTGGAAGGAGGTGCCCACTGGAGTTAGCCAGTGGCCAGGACCTAGCAGGAGCTTCAGGGCCACCTGCTCTTTTTTTTTTTTTTTTTTTTTTTTAGGTTTTTTTTTTTTAATGTAGACCATTTTTAAAGTCTTTATTGAATTTGTTACAATATTGCTTCTGTTTTATGTCTTGGTTCTTTGGCCGGGAGGCATGTGGGATCTTAGTTCTCTGACCAGGGATCGAACCCGCATCCCCTGCATTGGAGGCAAAGTCTTAACCACTGGACTGCCAGGGTTTTTTTTTTTTTTTTTTTTTTTAAGGTTTTTTTTATTGAATTAAAGCAACAGCATACAATTTTTTTTGAAATTATAAGGTTAATACAGAAATAAGTGAAAAATTAATCCTATGACATCTGGATCAACTACCTGAATTTGCGAAGTGAATAACAAATATTCAGTTCTCATTTTATCAACTGACTTTGGCCAACAAGTGAAAAACACATCATTCCTTTTGATGATTTCTGTGGGATGCCTGTCAAGCATTGCAAGTAGTAGAGAATGTATCAGACTACAGAGCAATAAAGAGATTTACAACAGAAGCGCTGATTAAAATGATGAATGTCCCAAACTGTGGAAGGAGCATTGTGCTAGAAGATGCAGATGGATGGGTTTTGTGTGAAGGCAGCGCCCTAGAAGGCCCCCTCGCCCCCCACCCAGTCCCATGGCTCGGGTGCGGGGCTGCTGAGCTCCTCATTTCCCGCGACCAGTCTGTGAGGCACCCAGAAAGGACAAATCCACGTTTTGTTTATAGCCTTGCAGACCCTTTTCTAAGCAGATGAATGCGTACCCTTTTCCTTTAAAAAAATAAAAATGAGGTCGTAATCCACAACCCATCTTGTGATCGCCGTTTTTCTTTTGGGAAGATGGGGACACTTTGTCAGGGAATATTCTTCTGCAATCGATGTTAGTCGCGTCCCTGCCGCACACATGCGCCTCGGCTGGTGCAGCTCAGCCCACTTCACCCCTGAACATCCCGCGTCTTCCTCGTTTCCCGGTGGGCAGCAGCCTCTGCTTGAGTGACGGGGGCACCTTGCAGGGCTGCCACCTGCACAGTACCCTCATCCAAAAGTGCCCAATTTGGGAACTGCACCCAATCACTGTTCTCATCACAGCCCCATCTCTGTGGCTGCTCAGACCGTCATCAGACCCCTGAGATTCCCTCTTGAGGGTTAATTATTCATGTGGCCTGGGGCCCACAGCTGCCAGAGTCCACTCCATCCCCTCCCCCACGCCTGCAGAAGCTGCCCTTTTGGACTCAGGTGCCAAGGAGGAGAGAGCAATTGTTACTGGAATCATTAAAATAGTTTCTGGGAAGTAAGACAGTGGTTGAAAAAATTAGAAGATACAGAAAAGTATAAACAAGAAAATAAAAACCACCTGTAAGCCCACTAACCAGAGATAACGGCTATTAACCATTTAGTGTATTTCTATCCAGGTGTTTTTCCTGAGTATAACTCAGTCAGCATCCCACTAGGTATGCAGAAACCTCTCTAAATGTTTAAAACATGGTATGTTTAATGTGGAGAATTGATTGCATGAGGATAGAAGAGCTGACAGCCCATGGGGGTGGGTGGTAAGGTTCAGAACACCCAGTTAAATGTGAATTCTAGATAAACAACAAATAATTTGGGGGTACAAGTATATCCTATGCAATATTTGTTTATCTGACGTTCAAGTTTAACTGGGCATCCTGCTTTTGTTTTTCTCCCCTAAATCTGGGAAGCCTAGATGGAGAGACAGCCCAGAGACCAGCATCTCAGGGAGCACCATCCCCACCCCCCTTCCCTCCCCTGGCCTGGAGAGAAGGGAGGGGTGTTGCCAGGACCAAGAGGCAAGATCCCCCTCCACGCCCCGCCGCACCGCACCCGAAAAGCTAGAACAGAGGCCTGTTGGGCGGGGCTGGAGCTGAGCCCAGGGAGTGTGCTGTGGAGTGAATGCTTCTCCCTTCCTCCGCCCTCCAGCTCCAGCCAGTGCCTCTCCTTGTCTGAGTCCAGACAGCTATCAGGCAGCCTGGGAGGTGTGGCTTGTGGGGCTCAGCCCCGAGATGAGAGGCCAGCGGCTCCAGGACAGATGCAGCGTGAAACCGTGCAACAGAAGGCCAGGGTCCTATGCGTTGCTCCCCACGCTTTCTCTGAATGTGTAACTTTCAGAAGTTGTAATATCCCAGAGTACAGAGTTCTATAGTGTACTTGTCTATTGCAGAATTGTGCACTTAGGAACCGTGATTTCCCACTGAAACTCTGCAGGGCAGAGGGCTGCAGAGATGCTTCAAGACCCGCGCTTGGGGAGGATTTCAGTGGCCCTATGGCTGGGCTCCCTCCTGTTTTCCTAACCCGAGGCTGCCACCAGTTTGCTAAGGTCTGGGTAGAGGCTGCCCCACATACCCAGGTGTTGGGAGGCATCAGACACACCAGGGACGTGAGGCTTGGGCCGCGCCGTGAACATTCTTATTCACGGACAAGAACTTGAACTTTGGGTCATGGTCACACCCACACATGGCTGTCTGTGAGATCTTCGTGCCTGTGGAGGTTTGAATGAGAACCAAAGCACAGCAGGTGGTTCTGAGGATATGCTGTTTTTCCTCGCCCCACTACATGCGTGCGTGCGCGCACACACACACACGCACACGCACACGCACACGCACACCGTGGCAGGGCCCTCACAAGCTTTCCCATGGTGTGCTCCCTCTGCCTGTGTCCTGGCAGGGTGTCGACAAGGCACGTAAAACCAAGTCAGCGCTGGGCCTGGAGCGTGGAGGGAAGGGACAGCCCTGCATTCTGAACCGGCCCTGCCTCGTACCCACTGTGTGGGTTTTGGTGAGATGCCAGCCCTTCTGAGCCGCAGTGTCCTCCTCTGAAACTGGGGCCCACACTCGCCTGCCCTGCAGGGATGTGGGATCGTCAGTGAAATACCATGGGAGGAGCCCCAGGCACGTAGCAGGTGCAGAATAAACGGGCATTTCGGTCACCACGTATCCAGTGGGCACTCATTTGGGAGGACCAGGCAGGAAGCCCCACCCCACCAGCTGGGGGTCAGCTGCTGACAAGTGGGGCACAGGCCCGGGTCCCTTGTGGCTTCAGGGAGGGGCATTTCCTGCTTTGATGAGTCAGCAGGGACACTGCGGCCACCCCACTCCCCGCCCTGCCTTCACCTGCTCCCTCTGGCCTCCCTGCTGGCTGAGGTCCGGTTCCCAGGAGGCTGGGACTGCGCTGCTGGGGGTGGGCCAGGCCCACCCAGCTCCTTGCCACCTCCACCCCTGCCCGCAAGAGCCGTCGTGGGTGACTGGTGTGCCCAGTGCCTCTTGCGCCCTGTCCCCCGATCCCAGCCGCCGCTGTGCGAGCGGGTCCGGGGGGGGGCCCAGCTGCAGCTCCCTGTTCACTGTCTGCCCCCGGCTTCTCCTCAAGGAGCCCACCTGGTGTGCAGGTCCCCCCCCTGGAGTTGCAGGAGTGACCCCTCGACTGTGGGAGCCGGGGATGGACGGGTAGGGCTGCTGCCTGTCCAGACTCACCTGACAACTCTGAGGCCCGCGCCCACTTTGACCCACTCCACGCCCGTGTCTTGAATCGTTTTCCCTCCTCCTGTTTCACCCTCCTTCACCCCAAAGCTGGGGCTTCCTGCGGTCCCCTCCTAACAGCGCCTGCACACGGATCCTCTTCCAGGCCCTGCGTGGGGGAACAAGGTGTGGACAACTGCTCCCGGCCGGCCTTCCAGGAGGACACAGGACACCGGTCAGGAGCCTGGAGGAGGCAAGATGGTCTGTGAAGCTGGATCAGCTGTGACCCCTCTGAGCCCAGTTTCGGGAACTGATGGTGTCGTGTTGACGGTCAGATGTCACCATTTCTAACGAGTGTCCAGCAGGCCGAGACCGCTGCCATCTCAGGTCTGCTCCTGAGCAAAGGCACTCACAGCATAATCGTGCTTCCTGAGTCACACGAGCACAGGGAGGACAGACGGGCCCCTTCGGCCTTGCTTGTACGTGTTTTCTCTGGTACCAGTTTTTAGGGTTGAGGCTTCCTAACCTCAGAGAGGCCCATGGCTCTGAAGCCCAAGACCTGGCCGGCAGCCTCCTGGACTGTAAAACATGGGCGGTGCTGCTGAAAGGACCTGCTTCATCACAGACGGTAAACGGCGTGCTCAGCCCTCAGAGTCAGGAGCTTGCCACCTTCAACCTTGAACGAATGCTGCTAGTCCCCTGGGAAGGTCACCAGCTTTCCACCTGCAGGGGTCTCCCCAGGACTGGGCCTGGGGAGCCAGATGCTCTTCCTGGGTCCATGACCTGCTGCCTCACCAGGAACTTGACCCAGACTGGACTGAGGTTAGACCCCAATCGCTTTCTAGACAAATCGCAAAAAGCCATCAGCGCTCCCGCAGGTATATCGCTCTCACCATTTCAGCTTTGGCATCAGGGTTTTGTGCCCTGACTTTGCATTTTACTGCCTTTGTTATGTCGGCCCAGCATGAAGCCGGCGCGCCTGGAGCGGGCTGGGCTTTCCCTCCTGGGCTGGGCTTTCCCTCCTACCCCTCCCACCCACTGCGTCTTCCCGAGTCTCTCCCCTCCTCTGCCCCCTCCACCCGCTCCTCCAGGACGAAACAGGCAGTGCTATGGGTTGAATTATGTGACCCCCCCCCCCAAAAGATGTGCTGGGGTTCTTAACCCCTGTATCTTAGAATGTGATCTTATCGGGATACAGGGTCTTTACAGAGGTGATCACATGAAAACGAGGCATCAGTGTGAGGCCCTAACCCGATACGACTGGTGTTCTTATAAAAAGGGGAAATTTAGACAGAGACAGACACGAACGGAGGGAGACGGTGTGAAGACACGGGGAGAAGGCAGCCGTGATGAAATGCAGCGGGACCCTATGTTCCCCACCCTCCCCCTCCCCCCATGTCCTCCGCCTGCCTTTTGTCTGTGGAAAAACTTGAGCCAAAGAATAAGGTTAATTAGAGAAGTGAGAAAATGCAGAAGCAAAAAAAAAAGCAGTCAAACAGGACAAAACAATAAAAGTTTTGTCACTAAACAGAGTCAAGGACCTTTAGCTCCTTCTCAAGGGCTATAGATGATATTCTGAGCCGTGTCCTGTGAGCTGTCTTACAGATACTGAAACCCCCGCCAGGTGGAAGGAGTGAACTACATGATGAGCAGGCTGTAGCCATGACGTCAGCTGCCGCGCTTCCAAGAACTGGCCTCAAGGAAATGGGAACAAACCGACCCTGGAACTGAAGACTAACTGTACCTAAAACAAATCCAGATGACGCTGGTCAGACCACCGATGACCAGTTTCAAGATGACGGTCCGAGCTGGCTGTTCTGTTTCTGCATGGAGCCCCCTCCCTCCGTCTATAAAAGCTCTTGCCCCCTGATTGTCAGTTGGTGGCAGGGTCGGGGTGGAGTCGGCCTTTGGACAGGAGTCCACCCTCTCACCCCCCCCAACCAGTTGCCGGCATCCAAAATAAAGCAAACTTTCCTTTCCACCACTTGCTTCTTTATTGGCTTTTAAGCGGCGAGCAGCCGGACCCCACTTTCGGTTACGGTGTGACTGGGTGATGCATCTACCAGCCAAGGGACGCCAAGGATGCTGGCAAACACCAGAAGCTGGAAGAGGCAAGGAAGGACCCTCCCCTGGAGCCTTCAGAGGGAGCGTGGCGCTGCCGACACCTTGATCTTGGAGTTCTATTCTCTAGACCTGAGAAAATAAATTTCTGTCGTTTAAGTCCCCAGTTTGTGGTACTTTATTAAGGCAGCTCTAGGAAACGATACAGAGAGTTAATTCACCAAAAGTGGGGGCAATAAGCTTTGCAAATACTGCCTTGATCAGGGGCTCGTATTATACCCGTTATCTGTTCTCCTTTATGAAATAGTTGCACGCCCATCAAGATTTTGAGAAACTGAGTGTATTTTCAAAGCTCGAAAGGTTTGCTTGCTAAGAACTTGTCTTGCAAAAGAAAGAATCCCTTTGTAGACCAAGTTTATAGACTTATTTTATCCATATCGTCACTGGTTTGGTTTTCTCAGAAATAAGAAAAGTATGGATATAAATGTCATGGCATTTGAAAAGAAGTATGAGGTTAGCTGCTCTCTCAGGTCTTAGCTGCCACCATGTCCTGCCCGACCTGCCTTTGGAAAGCGTTTGGAGCCATGGTGTGAGTTCCAGGGGCTGCCGTCCGGTTTGGAAAGCTTCCCTTTGTCTATGGAAGGCTGCACAGGGAAGATGGGGGAAGTCACAGTGATCTCCATTGTCACCCTGTGCTGATGCCTGGTGTGGAAAATGTGATTCTGGCTGGATTCTGTCACACTTGATTCTGGCAGCAGGTTGGGACTAATTTTAGCAGTTGGACTGGCCTGCAGGAGGCCCAGGGGCCGCCTCCGTGTGGGGCAGGGGAGGGGCAGGGCCTCCCCGACAGCAGTCCAGTGAAAGCAGAGAAGGAAAAGTGCCCATGCGCTCTGGCACTTTCCTTTGCAGCCTGCGTCTGTGTGAGCATCCCCTGCGTGGGCTGAGTCACCTCCCTAACTGTGCTTGGGAAACACCTGGAAGGCTGTTGAACTGGGAAGTGGACAGGAGGTTTGGCCCCTGCCCTGCTCCGATCCCACACGGTGGGTGGCCCAAACCTTGGGAAGGACGGTCCTGGCCTGTCTGGTACCGGGCTCTGACCCCCTCAGAGGCCTGACGGCGAGGGTGAGGGTCTAAAGGAAACGTGCTGAGTCCTGGCTTTGCAGCCCCGCACTGCACACGGAGACCACGCACACCTCCTTCAAGGGGTCTTGTGAAATGGACACAGTCTGAACCCATGAGTAAGTGGCCTGCCAGCATTCACCTTCGTGATGGTGGCCATGGGCCCCGGCTGGCATCAGACTCCGAGGGTGGGGCGGCGATGTACCCAGGCAGGGACTCAGCGTCCCTCGTCAGTGGGAGCTGCCCTTTCCCCGAGGGTGCGGACTCACATGTATCCTGCCCTCCTTCCTTGTTTCCTGGGCTGGAGAAGACCTGAGTCAGCCCGTGAAGGTGGTAGAGAGACCGCCTTCCACAAAGAAACATAAATGCCAAGCTGGGTGACCGCTGCCCGGAGCCGTCTCCAGAGAGGGCGTGGCCCAAACCTCCTGAACATCACAGACTGTCTGCGCCACAGGGGTTTGAGATCATCTATCTTGACGTTTGTCAAGCATGTCACTTGGAAAAAGGTTTGGAGGCTGAATCCTCTTGGTTAAATGCCCTGCAGGACTGCTCAAGGCCTTGATTGCACACCTGCTCAGGGACTCAATAAAGAGGGGTATGGGTGCAGCATTTCCCCAGGTGTATTTGACATCAACTTATTTTTTAAAGTCAGGTCTATTGGGATACAGCTGGCATAGAGTAAAACTCAGTTCTACGAGTTTTGGCTAATCACACCATTGTGTCACCACCACTACAATCCAGAATAGAACATATCTACCACCCCAAAGTGCCCCCTACCCCATTACAGTCAATCTCCTGCCTCTGCCCCAGCCCCTGGCAACCAGTGATTGGTTCCAATCTCTGCTGAACGAATTTCCAGAATGTCATCTCGGTGGAATCTTCCAGGATGTGGCTGCTATCTGTGGCTCTTTCATGCAGCACAATACATTCGCACTGCATCCATGTTGTTGCATGTATATGTCTGTGGATTCTTCCTTGTCATTGCTGAATAATATCCACTGTTGGTGTTACCCTAATTTGTTTATCTATCTACCAGCTGATGGACCTTTGGGTGGTCTCCAGTTTGGGGTGATTGTGAATAAAGCTGCCATCAACATTTGTATACAAGTTTTGGTGTAAACATTAGTTTTTATTTCTTGGGGATCGAAAATTAGAATTGCTGGGTCATTTGGTGAGTCTATGTTTAGCTTCATAAGAAATTGCCAACCTGTTTTCCAAAGTGGCTATACTATTATGCGTTCTTACCAGTGATGTATGCAAACTTCATTTGCTCTGCAACCTCACCAGCACTTGGTATTATTATTGTTGTTATTGTTATTATACCCATTCTAGTGGACTGTAGTAGTGTCTCATTGTGGTTTAACTTGCATTCCTCTAATGACCGAGCATCTTTATGTGGGCCTCTGGGATTCCTCAGTATCCATTCATCTTTTTTAGCAATACCTTTTTTTTTTCCCCCCTGGGAAAATGCTCTTCTGACCCAATCTCTTCATTTTGAAGACGAAGAAGAAAGTCGTCACCAGAGAGGTTATGTGACCTGCCTGGCGTCGCTCAGTAGCAGCACTGCTGGGAGGAGACCTCGTACCCGGCTCTGCAGGCGGCTCTGTACAGAGAAGACGAATAAAACCCAAAGCAACTGAGCAAGATTTTCTCTTTCTCCTCAGCTCAAAATAGAAAGGACCCCCATTTATAAGGAAAAAAGTTAGCTCAGTGGCCCTCGATCTTTTCTGGGAGCTCTTCAAGGGACTTCAGATTAAACATGGTAGACTGAAGATATACATTTATCAGGTGCTTTAAAAGATCCTCCAGAACGCCAGCACAGCAACAGTAAGAAGTCACCTCACAAGAACAAAGGGATAAGGGGAAAAAGCAGCAGGCAGAGATGTCCATGAAAATTTCGATGCACAGACAATGCCAGTGGCCTCCCCAGTATCTTTTCTCCCTTCTTTTTTGCTGACAGAGCCCCAGTTTTGGCTGGGGCCATCATGCTCCCAATTGCCTTGTTTCCCAGAGCCCGTGTCCCTGAGGGTGTCCACGTGGTCCTGTGTAAGTGGAAGTCTGCTGGAGATCCTGGGAAAATAGCATTCCTACATCGGAGCCACCCCTTCTCCACCATCTTTTCTTCTTTCTTTTCCCCTCATTCTGTCTCCTTGGAATGTGGATCTGAGGCTGGAGTGGAGTGGCTGTCTTGTGAACATGAGGATGAAAGCCACACAATGGGGATGGCAGAGCAGAAACACAGAAGGAAACTGGGACAGTGATAACATCACAGGCTGCCGTCCTAGCCCTGGATGTTTGGGTAATAACATTAAAATGCTGTTCGGGGCTTCCCTGGTGGCGCAGTGGTTGAGAGTCCGCCTGCCGATGCAGGCGGACGCGGGTTCGTGCCCCGGTCCGGGAAGATCCCCGTGAGTCATGGCCGCTGAGCCTGCGCGTCCGGAGCCTGTGCTCCGCAACGGGAGAGGCCACAACAGTGAGAGGCCTGCGCATCGAAAAAAAAAAAAAAAAAAAGTAGAGGTATAGATTAAAAAATAAAACAGTTAAGAGACTTGAAAGTAAGTAGCTCAAGGGGAAGGGAATGGGAGGTGGGAAGGGGTGTGGTGACGAACACAAACCTTGCAACACTGACTTTTAAAACAATGTTATAAAAATTAATTTAAAAGGGGGAAACAATAATCTTAATAAAAACTACAAACTCTCTTCTCAGGAGAAAATCTGGACACTCCCTCTGAGCTGGTTTTAGAAACCCAAACCCAGTTGTGTGGACCTCAGGGCAGGCATGCTAGGTTGCCTGAGACTCTCCTTTATGCTATTGTCCAGTGGCTCCAATGGACCTTGCCGCAGAGCTGGCTAAAGTCTGAGCACAGGCTTAACGTGACTAAGAATAATCTCCTGCCTTTGGCAGATTTATGGGTTGGTACAGGTGGATTTATTGCTGTGCAGGCAGCCACCCAGTAACAAATGAATGGTTCCAACATGTTGGACTGGCAACAGAGACAGTGGGGAAGATGGAAACTGTCCACCCAGTGCTATTGTATTGTCCTTTCCCTACTGTCTTCTTCAGAGCCTTTTTGTTTTCTTTCCCAGTGGAACCCAAATGCTGGTGTTTAAGCATTAAAGGAGCCTGGGAGCTTCTCCTGACAGACAGTGGTTTCCTGTCCTGTCCTGACACTCTGACATGCCTCCTTTGGTGATGGATGGGAGATTCTCCTGCAGCCAGCTCCGCACCCCCCCACCCCGCCCCAGGGATTCCTGAGGTCCCTGGTGCCCCAGGGGAGAGCGTGGAAGGGAGGGGTAGCCCACTCTCATCCCTCAGCTCGCATCACAAGGTCACATCTGATTTTGTGTCCAATTCTGAGAAATCGGAGTCGATCTGTTTAACTTGTGTATTAGTTTTCCTGTGGCTGTCATAACAAATTATACAAATTGGGTGGTTTAAACAACAGAAATTAATTTTCCCACAGTTCTGGAGGCCAGAAGTGCAAGATCAAGGTGTCGGCCGGGCTGGTTTCATCTGAAGTCTCCAGGGGCGGACCCTCCCAAGCCTGTCTCCTAACTTCTGGCGGTTGCTGGCAGTCCTTGGCACTCCTTGGCTTGTAGATGGCTTACTGCAGTCTCTGCCTCCATCTTCACATGGCCTTTGTCTCTTGATGTCTCATCACACTGTCCTCCCTCCGTTTGTGTCTGTGTCCAGATTTCTTTTTCCTTATAAGGACACCAGTCATATCGGGTTTAGGGCGCATCCCAACCTAGTATGACCTCATCTTAACTTGATTACATCTGCAAAGACCCCACTTCTAAATAAGGTCATATTCACGGGTACTGGGCGGTAGGGAATGGACATATCTGTTAGGGGGACACAATTCAACACCCTCCTGGCTGGCTTCACCCTCAACGGCTGCTCAAGACTTCCCCACCCTGGAAAACCCTTTCTTCCACATGCTGTGACCCTAGAAACTACCTTCCTGTCACCTTCCCTCTTCCCTTGTCACCAAACTTCTTGAAAACGTCCTTCTGTTTCCCCATGAGCACCACCCACCCAGCCCACGCCTCCTTCCTGCTTATATGCTCCAGCACCAGTGCCCAGCACCCCTCAACTCTGAACAACTTTCAAAGTCCACTGCACCCTCAAAGGTCAGAAGTCAAGCCAGTGTGCTGGAGACTGAGAGGGGCCCACGGAGTGGGCTTCCCAACTGACCGACTGATGCTGGGCATGGGCCCCTGACCTTTCAAAACCTCAGCTTCCTCATCTGGAAAGTGGGGATGGTGGTGCTTTCCTCCTTGGGTGACTGTGGGAATTCAACAAAATACACAAGCCACATATTCAGGCTTAGTGCATGGCATCTAATAGGAGCTCAATAAACAGTGACTATAATTATCAATTAAATGTAGTTTTCCGGTAAGTGGTGGCCTCCCAGGGTGCCACTGTGTGCGTTCAGGGTCAGTTCGCGAGTTGACGGGCACACCTGCAATGACTCACCTCCTGCAGGGGCTATTCTGGGGCCAACCACTCCTCCCTGGGCTGTGACAACGGTGCTTCCCAGGTACAATGAAGACAAACAGGTTGGCACCGTCAGCCAGGCTCAGCCAGGTCCTCCCGGGAAGCCCAGGTGGGAGCAGGCAGTTGGCAGGACGTGGGCCCCGCCCTCCACAGCTTCCCCGTATGAGGGGCGGCGGCCATGGGCTCGGGTCGTCGGAAAGAGCTTAGAGCTCAGAACTGGAGGCCTGGGCTGGGCCTCGGGGGCAGCCAGGTCACTCCGTGGGCCTGATCTGCCCGCGTCCGCCTCCCACGCCCGGCGCTGGGGCATCCGCTGCCGGGAGAGAACCGCGGTGAGTCTTCATCTCCATCACCTGCCTCCCACATGGGTCTCTGTCTCCGGGTCTCTCCGCTCCCCGAGACAAGTTGGTGACACGTGGATGGACATTCACTTGCGGGGGAGGGAAACGTCAGTGGTTGGCGAACTGTTCCTCCCGTGGATGCTTTGTTTGTTTAACTGTGGTAAGATACACAAAACATAAATGTACCATTTCAACCATTTTTAAGTGAACAGGTGAGTAACATTAAATCTTTTCACATTGTTCTACAGCCATCACCACCGTCTGTCTCCAGAACTTTTATCTTTCCAGCCTGAAACTCTGCCCGCATGAAACACTCACTCCCATCTCCCCCCCAGCCCCTGGCCCCCATCATCCTACTTTCTGTCTCTATGAATTGGACTCCTCTAGGGCCTCACGTGAGCGGAATCATACAGTGTTTGATCTTTCATGACTGGCTTCTTTCACTAAGCATCATGCCCTCAAGGTTTATCCACTTGGTAGCAGGTGTCGGAATGTCCTTCCTTTTTAAGACGGGACACTATTGCACTGTGTGGATGGACCACATTCTGCTTGTCCATTCATCCATCCATGGACACTCGAGGGGCCTCCACTCCTGGCTATTGTGGGTAATGCTGTTACGAACGTAGGGTGTGTAAATACCTGTTTGAGTCCCTGCTTTCAATTCTTTTGAGTATATACCCAGAAGTGGAGTTGCTGGGCCATATGGTAGTTCTATGTTTAATTTTTTGAGGAATCGTGAATGTTGCATTTTATTTAATTTATTTTTTTATTGAAATATAGTTGATTTACAATATCGTGTTAATGTCAGGCGTACAGCACAGCAGTTCAGTTATACACACACGTATCTATTCTTCAGATTCTCTCCCTTATACGTTATTACAAAATATTGAGTATAGTTCCCTGTGCTACACAGTAGGTCCTTGTTGGTTATCTATTTTACACATAGTAGGGTGTATATGTTAATCCCAACCTTCTAATTTATCCCAAGGTTGCATTTTAAAGCAGGGATTAAAAACACGGTATCAAAAGTAAGACGCTTGGAGCAGAATGGAGAAAGTGCCTGGACCTTTGCCAACCCAGACGGACCGGGGCTGGAACTCTGGCTCTGTAATCACAGCCAAGTTACTTCACTTTCCTGAGCCTCAATCTCCTTGTCTGTAAAATGGGAGTAATGCCACCCACCTCATGTCATGCTGTGTTTTGAGAAATTTTAACTTAATTAGGAAAGTTGGGAGGGCTAATGGCTTAGGGCAAGGATCGAAAAGCCACTCCTCGCACCTGTTTTTGTGCTGCCTGAGAGCCAGAATAGTTTCCGCATTTTTTAAGGGTTGGAAAAAAAACGAAGAACAGGTGTCAGAGTCCGTATGTGGCCGGCAAAGCCTGAAATATTTACTCCCGGACCTTTTTAGGAAAAAGTTTGTGATGCTTCGTTTAGAGAACAGGCTCTGAAGTCAGAGTACTTGGCTTCAAGGACAAACTGCGTGACCTTGACCAAGTCCCTCTGTACCTCGGTCTCCTCACCTGTAAAGTGGGGATAACAATGCCCGTGGCTTATTGTCTAATCTGTCAAGTCTCTGCTCAACACGGCCATGCCTTGCTCCTTCTAGCACAGGCTGTAGCGTGTCTCCCGTTTTCTGTGTGGTCTGTCTCCCCAGCTAGGACGGAAGGCTCACCCGGGCAGGGAAGTTGAGCATCTCAACTTGCTGACGGGTCTTTGCACTTTGCAGAGAGCAGGCACTCAGTAGATATTTGCTGAGAGATTTGCGACCCCATAGGGAAATGTGAGGAGAAAATGAGTTAGCACACGAAGGACGTTGAGACGGTGGTGGGATGGGTGAGTGCCCAGTACAGAGTTAGCCCCGGGCTGCCGCGAGACCCCCAGGTACCTGGCGGGGGGCGGTCTTCCTACAGGGCAGGTTCTCGGGGGCATGTGCTCTGGGCACCAGCTCTGCCCCAAACTTGGTAGATGAAAGAGAAGGAGACACAGTGGAAAAGACCAGCGTGCTCCCTGGAGGCTGACACACGGGGTGTGGTGCCAGCAGGGCTGCAGACCAGCCCCACGATCCAAGGCAAACACGGTCAGCTCCCTGGGACCTGCCCGACTGGTCCCCACACCTGCTTGAGCAAAGGCGGCGAGATGACGGGTCCTGTTTGCTGCAGTGTCCTCAGGGCGTTGGAGCCACCCTCTGCAGCAGCCCGGCTCTACCGAGGTGACCAATGCCTCAACTCCACTCTCTCAGGTGACCCCCATAATAACCCACCAGGAGGCTTTGTCCCTATTTGACGGATGAAGGCACTGAGGCTCTCAGTGAGACCGAAATGCTCACTCAAGCTCACTGTTACTGCGTCACATTGCCAGGACTTGACCCGGGACGGCGTACCACGGCGTCTTCTACTGTGCAGAGAATGGGCGGATGGAAGATGCACCTAAAAAGGCGGACATTAGAATCACTGACCTTCTGGGGAAGAGGTGGGAAGACAGACCATCTTTTCTGGAAGAACCAAGGATGAAGTGGGTGGCTCTCCAGGCAAGGCCCATGGCTGGGGGCGGGGGATGCGGGAGATGGGGCGGGGGGCTTGGTTTCGTGCTGCAGAGACACAGACTCCTCTTGGATGATCTGCAGCAGAAAACATGGAGGTGCATGCGCTCTGACTTGTGGGAGGCTCCTCCCATGCCTCTAAAGACAGTTTCCCTGGGACAGGAGGCTTAGACGTCAAACCCCAAAGACAAGATCTCTATGAATCTCCATGGCCTTCCATCTTGGCCACTCGGAGGCTGACTTAACCTCACAAATGTGCTGACCTGGCTCTTTTCAAGCAGGCCGCGTTCATTTTTTTGTGGTTCTCTCCAGGGCAGGCCGTGCTCCCAGCACAAAGGCAGCCCGGCTCGGGGGTGGGGGCAGGGATGGCCAGGAAGGAGCCGTGTGGAGGAGCAGGTATGAGCTGCTTTGTTGACAGCATCAGTATCCCTCAGC
>NW_006779682.1:668061-673366 GCF_000442215.2 Lipotes vexillifer
GCTTTGTGGCCAGCATCAGTATCCCTCGGCAGGAAATGCAGGTCGAGTGACATACCTGAAGTTCAAGAGCAGCTATTAGCCAGCAATCCGCTAAGACAGTCTAACAGGACAGCCCCTGGGTTCTAAGGGCAGCGAAGGAGGGCGTCAGAGAGGCCCAGCTGCCCGGTTCAGAGAGATGGTCCTCGCCCCGCCCAAAAAGGCAGAAAAGGAAAGGGAAATTGCCTGCAAGAGAGCGACAGGAAGCCCTAGGCCGGGAATCCAGGCCTGCACCCCTCCTCCAGCAGCTCAGCGGAGGGGCTGGTGTGCTGGGATGAGCAGCTGGAAAAGAAGGCCCGAGACCCAGGCAGTCTCCAAGTGTCTAGGGCACCATCGACACACTTGCATTGTGTTCCAGCGTGTCGTGACCTCAGACTTTCCCCTGATTAGACAAGTGAGATGGTCATTCTGATCTTTTTGCAGGTGAGGAATTCTAAACAGGCAAGAATTCATGTGAAAAATCATGCAGCAGGTGAGCTGCAGGTAGAGAGAGGGGCTGGCTGGGTGAACTCCTAGTGCCCAAGAGCCCCACCCTCAAATGCGTTTCCCTTAAATTCTCCCTGCAGGACGCTACATACCTTTGCAAATTGGTAACCTGGAGAGCCGGGAAAGGAGCTCTGTTTTATTTTTAAATTTTTATTTGTTTTTAATACATGTATTTATTTATTTATTTTTGGCTGCGTTGGGTCTTCGTTGCGGCGCACGGGCTTCTCATTGCAGTGGCTCCTCTTGTTGTGGAGCACGGGCTCTAGGCACGCGGGCTTCCGTATGTGTGGCACATGGGCTCAGTAGTTGTGGCTCGCGGGCTCTAGAGCGCAGGCTCAGTAGTTGTGGCGCATGGGCTTAGGCTTAGTGGCTCCGCCGCATGTGGGATCTTCCCAGACCAGGGCTCCAACCCGTGTCCCCTGCATTGGCAGGTGGATTCTTAACCACTGCACCACCAGGGAAGTTCTGAGCTCTGTTTTTAAAAAGCTAATGCTGGGAATTCCCCTGTGGTCCAGTGGTTAAGACTCTGCACTTTTATTGCTGAGTGGCTGGGTGGGATCCCTGTTCAGGAAACTAAGATCCTACGAGGCGTGCAGCGTGGCCAATAATAATAATAATAATAATAATAATAAAATAAAAAACTAGTGTTTCCTGGGCCTGGGCTACTCGATTCTGTGGGTGTGTTCTCTCAGTCAGCCTCCCTCGAGTCACTCCGAGCTGGGAGCTTCAGTGGCTGCATGTACAGAAGGGGACGCAGAGGCCGGAGAAGAAACTTTTA
The DNA here is from genome assembly GCF_000442215.2 of Lipotes vexillifer. Lineage (NCBI taxonomy): Eukaryota > Metazoa > Chordata > Mammalia > Artiodactyla > Lipotidae > Lipotes > Lipotes vexillifer. The sequence continues at coordinate 669,362 of NW_006779682.1, forward strand.
CGTGCAGATGGATGAAGGTAGAGAGGGGACCTCACATCTGCTCTGTGTGACTCCAGAGTTGCTCTCCTACTGTTTAGAGAAGTCAAAGTATGGGCAGTTTCTAATTTGCCTTCGGATCCTGAGACCTGGCTACTGCAGTGCTGAGAGGTGGTGTGACTGCGGCCACGGCCATGGCACGTCGTGGAGATTTATCCTTAGCTCAGTAGCTGCTGCAAGTCTCAGAACAATGGACTCATTGCCTGAGGGGAAGGTTTGGATGTCACGGCCAGGAAGTCATACCCATCAGTGATGGACCTGGTCACGGCTGACCCCAGCTTGAGGAGCTGGTCAACCACAGGAACGCTAGGTCCCCCTGCTGCCCCCTTAAGGGAAGCCCAGCCAGGGGCCTTTGTGGCTTGGGGGACGTGGGCTAATTTGGAAGTGGTGGGAAAGCCCAGGCACGACCAGGCATGCCTCTCCTTCCTCTGCAGGGGTCCATGGCCAGAGCCATGTTTTGTACGAGGAAGACGGTGACCGGGAGAGAAGAGAGAGGAAGGGAGAGGTGTGAGGGGATTTTTTTTTTTAATTTAATTTAAATAATTTATTTTTTCTACAACAGGTTGTTACTAGTTATCTATTTTACACATATTGGTGTATATATGTCAATCACAATCTCCAATTCAACCCATCCCCACCCCTTACTTCCCCCCTTGGTGTCCATTACAGACCGGTTCATCTGTACCATTTTTCGAGATTCCACAAATATGCATTAATATACAGTATTTGTTTTTCTCTTTCTGACTTACTTCACTCTGTATGACAGTCTCTAGGTCCATCCATGTCTCTGCAAATGACCCAATTTCGTTCCTTTTATGGCTGAGTAATATTCCATTGTATATATATGTACCACATCTTCTTTATCCATTCATCTGTTGATGGGCATTTAGGTTGCTTCCATGTCCTGGCTATTGTAAATAATGCTGCAATGAACATTGGGGTACTTGTGTCTTTTTGAATTATGGTTTCCTCTGGGTATATGCCCAGTAGTGGGATTGCTGGGTCATATGGTAATTCTATTTTTAGTTTTTTAAGGAACCTCCATACTGTTCTCCACAGTGGCTGTATCAGTTTACATTCTCACCAACAGTGCAAGAGGGTTCCCTTTTCTCCACACCTTCTCCAGCATTTGTTGTTTGTAGATTTTCTGATGATGCCCATTCTAACCGGTGTGAGGTGATACCTCATTGCATTTTTGATTTGCATTTCTCTAATAATTAGTGGTGTTGAGCAGCTTTTCATGTGCCTCTTGACCATCTGTATGTCTTCTTTGGGGAGACGTCTATTTAGGTCTTCTGCCCATTTTTGGATTGGGTTTTTTGTTTCTTTAATATTGAGCTGCATGAGCTGTTTATATATTTTGGAGATTAATCGTTTGTCCATTGATTGGTTTGCAAATATTTTCTCCCATTCTGAGGGTTGTCTTTTCGTTTTGTTTATAGTTTCCTTTGCTAAGCAAAAGCTTTTAAGTTTCATTAGGTCCCATTTGTTTATTTTTGCTTTTATTTCCATTACTCTAGGAGGTGGGTCAAAAAAGATCTTGCTGTGGTTTATGTCAAAGAGTGTTTTTCCTATGTTTTCCTCTAAGAGTTTTATAGTGTCCGGTCTTACATTTAGGTCTCTAATCCATTTTGAGTTTATTTTTGTGTGTGGTGTTAGGGAGTGTTCTAATTTCATTCTTTTACATGTAGCTGTCCAGTTTTCCCAGCACCACTTATTGAAGAGACTGTCTTTTCTCCATTGTGTATCCTTGCCTCCTTTGTCATAGATTAGCTGACCATAGGTGCGTGGGTTTATCTCTGGGCTTTCTATCCTGTTCCATTGACCTATATTTCTGTTTTTGTGCCAGTACCATACTGTCTTGATTACTGTAGCTTTGTAGTATAGTCTAAAATCCAGGAGCCTGATTCCTCCAGCTCCATTTTTCTTTCTCAGGATTGATTTGGCGATTCGGGGTCTTTTGTGTTTCCATACAGATTGTGAAATTTTTGTTCTAGTTCTGTGAAAAATGCCATTGGTAGTTTGATAGGGATTGCACTGAATCTGTAGATTGCTTTAGGTAGTATAGTCATTTTCACACTGTTGATTCTTCCAATCCAAGAACATGGTATATCTCTCCATTTGTTTGTGTCATCTTGGGTTTCTTTCATCAGTGTCTTATAGTTTTCTGCATACAGGTCTTTTGTCTCCTTAGGTAGGTTTATTCCTAGGTATTTTATTCTTTTTGTTGCAGTGGTGAATGGGATTGTTTCCTTAATTTCTCTTTCTGGTCTTTCGTTGTTAGTGTATAGGAATGCAAGAGATTTCTGTGCGTTAATTTTGTATCCTGCAACTTTACCACACTCATTGATTAGCTCTAGTAGTTTTGTGGTGGCATGTTTAGGATTCTCTATGTATAGTATCATGGCATCTGCAAATAGTGAAAATTTTAATTCTTCTTTTCCAATTTGCATTCCTTTTATTTCTTTTTCACCTCTGATTGCCTTGGCTAAGACTTCCAAAACTATGTTGAATAATAGTGGTGAGAGTGGACATCCTTGTCTTGTTCCTGATCTTAGAGGAAATGGTTTCAGTTTTTCACTATTGAGAATGATGTTTACTGTGGGCTTGTCATATATGGCCTTTATTATGTTGACGTAGGTTCCTCTATGCCCACTTTCTGGAGAGTTTTTATCATAAATGGGTGTTGAATTTTGTCAAAAGCTTTTTCTGCATCTATTGAGATGATCATATGGTTTTTATTCTTCAGTTTGTTAATATGGTGTATCACATTGTTTGATTTGCATATATTGAAGAATCCTTGCAGCCCTGGGATAAATCCCACTTGATCATGGTGTATGATCCTTTTAATGTGTTGTTGGATTCTGTTTGCTGGTATTTTGTTGAGGGTTTTTGCATCTACATTCATCAGTGATACTGGTCTGTAATTTTCTTTTTTTTGCAGTACCTTTGTCTGGTTTTGGTATCAGGGTGATGGTGGCCTCATAGAATGACTTTGGGAGTGTTCCTTCCTCTGCAAGTTTTTGGAAGAGTTTGAGAAGGATGGGTGTTAGCTCTTTTCTAAATGTTTGATAGAATTCACCTGTGAAGCCATCTGGTCCTAGACTTTTGTTGTTGGGAGATTTTTAATCACAGTTTCGATTTCAGTGCTTGTGATTGGTCTGTTCATAGTTTCTATTTCTTCCTGGTTCAGTCTTGGAAGGCTATACCTTTTAAGAATTTGTCCATTTTGACTCTTTCCAAGATGGCGGAGGAGTAAGATGCAGAGATCACCTTCCTCCCCACAGATACACCAGAAATACATCTACACGTGGAGCAACTCCTACAGAACACCTACTGAACGCTGGCAGGAGACCTCAGACCTCCCAAAAGGCAAGAAACTCCCCACGTACCTGGGTAGGGCAAGAGAAAAAAGAATAAACAGAGACAAAAGGATAAGGACGGTACCTGCACCAGTGGGAGGGAGCCGTGAAGGAGGAAAGGTCTCCACACACTAGGAGCCCCTTCGCGGGCAGAGATTGCGGGAGGCGGAGCGGGGAGCTTCGGAGCCGCGGAGGACAGCACAGCAACAGGGGCGCGGAGGGCAAAGCGGAGAGATTCCCGCACAGAGGATCGGCGCCGACCGGCGCTCACCAGCCCGAGAGGCTCGTGTGCTCACCCGCCGGGGGCGGGCGGGGCTGCGAGCTGAGGCTCGGTTTCGGTTTCGGTCGGAGCTCAGGGAGAGGACTGGGGTTGGCGGCTTGAACATAGCCCGAAGGGGTTAGTGCGCCACGGCTAGCCGGGAGGGAGTCCGGGGAAAAGTCTGGACCTACCCAAGAGGCAAGAGACCTTTTCTTGCCTCTGTGTTTCCTGGTGCGCGAGGAGAGGGGTTTTAAGAGCGCTGCCTAAAGGAGCTCCAGAGACGGGCGCGAGCTGCGGCTAAAAGCTCGGAAACCAGAGACGGGCAGGAGACGCTAAGGCTGCTGCTGC
>NW_006779682.1:674909-692183 GCF_000442215.2 Lipotes vexillifer
CCCACCACCACCCCAGCCTCCCACTTTTCTTCCTAAGGAAAGCTCTAAAATAGAGTTTCAAAGGTTTCAACTCTCTTAACCAGTAGGCCCCCGAGATTCTGCCTTTTTGTGGGCACATGGCATTGACCTTATCTGCAGATCATCTCCGTGGATTATGTTTTCACTAGACATGCCCCTGGGGAAAAATATTGTCCAAAAAAAGGTCCTGTTCTAGACCCACCCAGAATGACATAATATTAAGTGTTTTCCATCTTCAACAGTGATACTCTTTTGAGAACTCACAGCCAGTTTGAATTTAGCTAAGTCCAATGTTTTCTTTCTCTTTTTGGTTCATAATTTCCCAGGGGCCTGCTACCTTCGTGCTTAGCTGAAAATGCAGCATTCTCCAGCAGAGAATGCTCTCTGGTATATTTAAAGCAATTAGGTCCCGGGACTTCCCTGGTGGTGCAGTGGTTCAGAATCCGCCTGCCAATGCAGGGGACACGGGTTCGAGCCCTGGTCCGGGAAGATCCCACATGCCGCAGAGCAGCTAAGCCCGTGCGCCACAGCTACTGAGCCTGAGCTCTAGAGCCTGCGAGCCAGAATTACTGAGCCCATGTGCCCCAACTACTGTAGCCCACGTGCCTAGAGCCCGTGCTCCGCAACAAGAGAAGCCACCACAATGAGAAGCCCGCGCATAGCAACGAAGAGTAGCCGCCGCTCGCCGCAACTAGAGAAAGCCGCGTGCAGCAACGAAGACCCAACGCAGCCAAAAATAAATAAACTAATTTAAAAAAAGAAAAAAAGCAATTAGGGCCCTGAATGAGAAGTTCAGTTATAGACAAAGATAAAAGATCAAATTTTAATTAGCTATGGAAATATTATTTTATTAAAGATAGAGTAATTATAAATTATTATAAAGTTATTTTATAAATTGAAAAGAAAAACAAAACCTTTCATTTTATGGGCTCTGTCTATATTTTGCCTTTACCTCATCATTTCACTTAATTCTCTCAAACACTGAGTTGAACGCTCTTATTCCTGTGTAAGGTATTTGCAATTGTGCTACAAATAGGTGACCAACTAGGGCTGAGGGGTTTCTTGGGATGTGGGACTGGCAGCTAAAAGTGGGCAAGTCCCAGGCAAACTGGGACAAATTGGTCACCCTAGAAACTACCCATCTATTTAGTAGCCTAAAACAGAATGATCATTTCTCACAGTTCTGTGGGCTGAATGGGTGGTGGTTCTGCTGTTTTCACCGGAACTCTCCATATGGCTGCTTGGCTGAGGCTGGATGGGATAAGATGTCTGGGGCCTCACCAGAGATGGCTGGCCCTCTTCCTCCATGGAATCTTTCATCACAGCACGGGGGCCTCAGGGTTCCACAGGGTAAGTGTGGAAGCTGCAGGGCCTCTTGAAACCATGCTCAAAAGTTAAGTATTGCCGCTTCGACCACATAGAGTGATGCAGACTCAGCGCCAGCCCAATTCAAGACATGAGAAAATAGACTTCAACTTTCAAAAAATCTTATTGAAAGATTCATTATTGATGAATTGGGAGATTGGGACTGACGTATATACACTAATATGTATAAAATGAATAAGTAATAAGAATTTGCTGTATAAAAAAATAAATAAAATTCAAAAATTCAAAAAAAAGGTAGAATATATACATTATGTGTAAGGAGTGAAAAAATATCACTAGAGATCTACATCATTAGAAGGATTAAGAGAATATAATAAACAACTTTGCTAAAAAATTTGATTACTTTCTTGAAATGGGCAAATTCCTTGAAGACAAAAACTCCAAAGCTCACTCAAGAAGGAGATTACTTGAATTAGCTCTATGTGTGTTAAATAAATTTAATTAATTAAAAAAAATCTTATTGAAAGATAGTGGACATACAATATTATGTTAGTTTCATGTGTACTACATAGAGATTTGACTTGCATACATTATGAAATGATCACACGAGAAATCTAGTAACCATCTGTCCACATACAAAGTTATGACAGTATTATTGACCATTATTGTGCTATACATTCCATCCTCAGGCTTATTTATTTTATAACTGGAGGTTTATACCTCTTAATCCTCTTCAGCTATTTCACCCACCCTCCCCTCTGGCAGCCATCCATTTATTCTCTGTATCTATGAGTCTGTTTTCATTTTGTTTAGTTTTTTAGATTCTGCATATAAGTGAGATCACATGTGGTATTTGTCTTTGTCTGACTTATTTAGTATAATGCCCTCTAGATTCATCCATGTTATTGCAAATGGTAAGGTTTCTTTTTTATGGCTGAGTAGTATTCCATTGCATTCCACACTTTTGATGGGAGGAGTTGCAGAGAATATGGTCATTTTTAGTCCATCACAATCCCCATCATATACATGAGATTCAGTAAATTTAAGTAACTTTTCCAAGACTACATAGCTCTTAAGTGGCAATTCGAGCCTTTGAACCCAGGTCTGTGTGTTTGAAAAACCCATGAGTTTTTCTGGGTTTGAGTCACCATGCCCTGGTGGGGTATAACTACAACATTCGATAATCCAGAGAGCAAATGGGTATTTTCCTGCAGTGCTGGTGTGGAGTGGTGGAGAACGGAGAAAGAGACATAGAAGCAGTGATCTGTGATGTCTGGATTACTGGCATCACAAGTTTGTCCAGTCTGTTTGGAGAATATATTTGCCTGATACTTGCCTGATTCTGTAAATATGTTCGGGCTCCTGCTGTTCTCCTGCCCCGTACTTGAGTACAAGCTTATTTCTAAAAGTAAATTCTTCAGTGGGACTCAGATATTCTATATTCTTGGCCTTGATGTTTCTCTTTCTCTTATGCATTGTAACATTCTTTTTCTACATAAGCCTTTGGATCATCTACAGTTTGAGAGTTTGAAAGACAGTTGTCCCAAGTCGGTTGTTTTCAAAGAGTGGGGGGTCCCTGAGTCCCTTTCAGGGAGTCCATGAGGTCAAAACTATTTTTATAATGCCAAGGTATTATTTGCTTTTCTCTGCTTTCATTCCATCTAGGGTGTAAAGTGGAGTTTTCCAGAAGCTAAGTAATGTGTGATACTGCAACAGATTTTAGTGGAAGCAGATATGAGAATTCCACTCCTTCCTACTAAGACATTAAAGGGACTTGAAAAAAAAAAACTAATGAAGTCTTCTCTTTTGTTCCTTTTTTTAAAAAAAGTTACTTTTTATTAAAAATGTATTTTTATGTTAGCATATTAAGAGTTTGCTGTGATTTTTAAATTAATACACAAATATTTTTAAAGTTTCTCATTTTGTTTCTCATAGTAATAAAATAAATTTTAACTTACTTTTAATTAAAAATTAATAATAGTCACAGAAGCTCTTTGGAGTCCTCAATTTAAGATAGAGTTCTGAAAGCAAAAAGTTTTCATTATTTTATTAGCTGCCATTTGCAAAGCTTGGGCAATTTGCTCTCTTTTAATCCTCCCAGCAAACCTATCAGGAAGGTACCCCATTAATCTCCTCCCAGAGGCATAAACTAGGGCTCAAAATCATTAGCCACACAGCTTGCATGCTGTGCAGCTAGAATTTGAAGCTAGTTCTATCTGACCCCAAAATCAAACTTGAAGGAATCAGTAACCTCCTTGCATGCAATATACCTGTTGCTTTCCTGGACAGAGAGGTTGAAGCAGAGGTCAAGAAGACTGGATGAATTATTTGAGATGGCTCAGGCAGCTAAAAGCCAAGACCTTCTGCTGTCTGTTCTACTCCTCATAGGGACTTGTCCTTTCAAATGGCAATTCCTTTTGTGAGAAAGGAATGCCTTCAAATTCAAATGATACTATGAACCTGGTGGAGGTCTGTTCCCCTTATAACAGGCATTTCTAATAGCACAGTATGCAGACTTTGCTGAGCACTCAACAAGGAAGAAACGTTTGTCCAGTTATCACATTCTAAACTGCCAAAATACATGTGCATTGCCTTAAGTTTTTCAATTATGTTACAGGTCAGCTTGTGCATTTTATCTGTTCGACTCTCTTTTGTAAAACAATTACAATGGTAAAAACAAAGAAACTATTGAGTACTTAACTATGCGTCGGTCACCGAGAGGAAGACTTGATACCAAGGTCTCTCTGAATCCTCACAAGAATACTCCCAGGCTGGCAGTGGGGTGTCCTACCTGCTTTACAGATAAGGAGATGGGCTTGCCGAGGGGAAGCTACTTGCCTGAGGTCACCCAGCTAGTAAGTAGGCGGTGAGTCAAGTATCAGACCCAGGTCCGGGTGGTTCCCAGGCTAAGATTCTTAACCAGCATGCATTGCAAGATCCTAAAAGGCAATGTCAATCTGTCTGTGGAAAGGAGTTCCCCAAAGTAAACTTGAAGTAGCCCAGGTAAATTAGGAAAGGGTCACAATTTTATGGTCAGAGATTTTAAGGAAAAACCAAGTGATGCAACCTCTTCATGTAATAAGAAAACAGATACAATTCTTTAATTTTGTCCTTAGCTTAACCCTTCACTAACATCCAGCAGCTCGGAGTGTACAGAGAAAGGCAGTAAATTCCTCATCTGTATCCCAGTGTGCCAACTGTTTTGGTTTTAATTGTGTCAGGTGTGTCTTCCTTCTGCCTGGAGGTCCTTCCTTAGGTTTGAAAATATCATGATCACATCAACAGTGTGAGAGGTGGTGGGAGAGCTGAGGTTCCACATGTGTCAACAACAGATGTGCACGTCTCCTGGAGCACTGGAAAAAAGAGTAATAGGAGTTCCCTTAGGGCTGTGCTCCACGTGCCCCAGGAGGGGATAAGGACGAAAGCCTCTGTAATTTATATTGACTGCTGAGGTAACCAGGTGCTTTCAGCAAGCATTCCAGTTGCAAATTTGGGTTTTAACAACCTTCCCAACAACCTCTGATTCCTCTTAAAAACAAAGAGGGAAGAGATATGGGAACATATATATATGTATAACTGACTCACTCTGTTATAAAGCAGAAACTAACACACCATTGTAAAGCAATTATACCCCAATAAAGATGTTAAAATAAATAAATAAATAAATAAATAAATAAATAAATAAATAAATAAATAAATAAAAGAATTTGTCCATTTCTTCCAGATTGTCCATTTCATTAGCATAGCGTTGCTTGTAGTAGTCTCTTATGATGCTTTGTATTTCTGTGGTGTCTGTTGTAACCTCTCCTTTCTCACTTCAAATTTTATTGATTTGAGTCCTCACCCTCTTTTTCTTGAGGAGTCTGTCTAAAGGTTTATCAGTTTTGTTTATCTTTTCAAAGAACCAGCTTTTAGTTTTATTGATCTTTGCTAGTGCTTTCTTTGTTTCTATTTCATTTATTTCTGCTCTGATGTTTATGATTTCTTTCCTTCTATTCACTTTGGGTTTTGTTTGTTCTTCTTTCTCTAGTTCCTTTAGGTGTAAGGTTAGATTGTTTGTTTGAGATTTTTCTTGTTTCTTGAGGTAGGCTTGTATAGCTATAAACTTCCCTCTTGGAACTGCTTTTGCTGCATCCCATAGGTTTTGGATCGTTGTGTTTCCATTGTCATTTGTCTCTAGGTATTTTTTGATTTCCATCTCTCGGTTATTTAGTAACATATTGTTTAACCTCCATATGTTTGTGTTTCTTACGTTTTTTTCCCCTGTAATTGATTTCTAATCTCATAGCATCGTGGTTGGAAAAGGTGCTTGATATGATTTCAATTTTCTTAAATTTACCGAGGCTTGATTTTTGACCCAAGATGTGGTCTATCCAGGAGAATATTCCGTGTGCACTTGAGAAGAAAGTGTAATCTGCTGTTTTCAGGTGGAATGTCCTATAAATATCAATTAAATCTATCTGGTCTGTTGTGTCACTTAAAGCTTGTGTTTCCTTATTGAGTTTCTGTCTGGATGATCTGTCCGTGGTATAAGTGAGGTGTTAAAGTCCCCCACTATTATTGTGTTACTGTCAATTTCCTCTTTTATAGCTGTTAGCAGTTGCCTTATGTATTGAGGTGCTCCTACATTGGGTGCACATATATTTATAATTGTTATTTCTTCTTCTTGGATTCATCCCTTGCTCATTATGTAGTGTCCTTCCTCGTGTCTTGTAATATTCTTTATTTTAAAGTCTATTTTATCTGATATGAGTATTGCTACTCCAGCTTTCTTTTGATTTCAATTTGCATAGAATATCTTTTTCCATCCCCTCACCTTGAGTCTGTATGTGTCTCTAGGTCTGAAGTGGGTCTCTTCTAGACAGCATATATATGGGTCTTGTTTTTGTATCCATTCAGCGAGCCTGTGTCTTTTGGTTGGAACATTTAATCCATTCACATTTAAGGTAATTATTGATATGTATGTTCCTATGACCATTTTCTTAATTGTTTTGGGTTTGTTTTTGTAGGTCCTTCTCTTCTCTTGTGTTTCCCACTTAGAGAAGTTCCTTTAACATTTGTTGTAGAGCTGGTTTGGTGGTGGTGAATTCTCTTAGCTTTTGCTTGTCTGTAAAGCTTTTGATTTCTCTGTCAAATCTCAATGAGATCCTTGCCGGGTAGAGTAATGTTGGTTGTAGTTTCTTTCCTCTCATCACTTTAAATGTATCCTGCCACTCTCTTCGGGCTTGTAGAGTTTCTGCTGAGAAATCAGCTGTTAACCTTATGGGAGTTCCCTTGTATGTTATTTGTCATTTTTCCCTGTTGCTTTCAATAATTTTTCTTTGTTTTTAATTTTTGCCAATTTGATTACTATGTGTCTTGGTGTGTATCTCTTTGGGTTTATCCTGCCTGGGACTCTGTGCTTCCTGGACTTGGGTGGCTATTTCCTTTCCCATGTTAGGGAAGTCTTTGACTATAATCTCTTCAAATATTTTCTTGCGTCCTTTCTCTCTCTCTTCTCTTTCTGGGACCCCTATAATGCGAATGTTGTTATGTTTAATATTGTCCCAGAGGTGTGAGGGGATTTTGATGAAAGAGAAAGATGAGGCCATCCTGGCCAACATCAAGGCCTACCGAGTCTGAGCCATTTGGAAAGAAAGAAGATTGCATGGCTTTTATGCTGTGTGCTACCCGGGCACGCTGGGCACAGGGAGGAGAGAGGAAGGTGATGCTTCTATGGCACTTGCAGTCTCCTTTTGTTACAGCAGGGAGGTAGCTAGATATGAGCAAAGAAATTGGGGTGGGGCCAGGTGACAGGAAATCATGTATCTTGTAAACAGCAGGGGTCCATAGGCAGACAGAGAAAAGCAGGAACTTTCAGACTAACAGGAAACCACATAGTTTGGGTGATAAGTGTCCCGGAAGCTGAAAAAGGAAGATGAGGAAAGGCAGGAATCTCCTGCATCAGAGAATATAATCTGTTGCTCATTTTACTCTCATTACAATAAAATTAGCTTTACAGAGAAGTACCCATCATGCACCAACACCATGATACTTCTGATCTAAGCTAAATAAGGATAAAAATCCCTCCGCCCCTTGGGAGAATGGAGCTGGGATGAAAATCAGGGGATACCATCCCCAAACTCCTCCTTCCCCAGTGAATTTTCCGTCCCTTCCTTCGTATGCCCCTCATAACAGGTTTGCCAAAAAAACCCAGGGCAGGGCTTCCCTGGTGGCGCAGTGGTTGAGAGTCCGCCTGCCGATGCCGGGGACGCGGGTTCGTGCCCCGGTCCGGGAGGATCCCACGTGTCGCGGAGCGGCTGGGCCCGTGAGCCAGGGCCACTGAGCCCGCGCATCCGGAGCCTGTGCTCCGCAACGGGAGAGGCCACAGCAGTGAGAGGCCCGCGTACCGCAGAACAAAACAAAACAAAAACAAAACAACAGCAACGACAACAAAAACCCCGGGCAGCAGCTCCTCACCTGTCTTCCTGCTCTCACTCTGAGGGAGTATATTCTTGCTGAAATAAATTCTCACTTTACTTTCTTAACCTCCCTTCCTCTTCTCCAAATTATTTCACGACGAGGCTAGAAACTTAAATTTACTGGGAACCCTTTGAGGGCCTTTCTTGCTCCCAAAGAGATGGGACTCTTCAACTCTCCCTCCCACTAAGACACCCCAGAAGGTAGTTGATTGTCAGATCCCAGCCTCATCTCTTAAATACATCACCCAGCTGCCGTCTCCCCTCCTTTCCTCTCCTACCCCTGCTACTGGGTAGGTGGACCCCACTATCTCTCATCCGGACCATTACTTTGGATACATTCATCTCCTTGACTCTGATCCCTCCTTCATCTGGGCTCCATCCCTGGCTCAGACCTTGGGCAAGTTACTTAGAGTCCAGCTTACACCTTGGTTTCCTCGTTGGGTGGTTCTGAGTGAGTTGACACACGCTAACGCCAGAGCCCTGTACGCAGTGAGTGCTAAATAAATGCTGGCTATCTTTACCATTGTGATTGCCATTGTTTTTCCTGCCACACCAGAACCAACAAGCTATTTAAAAACATTTCTAATCATGTCACCTTCGAATTTTTTTTTTTTTTTTTTTGGCAGAGGGAGTTTTATTTATTTATTTATTTATTTATTTATTTATTTATTTATCGCTACATTGGGTCTTCGTTGCTGCTTGTGGGCTTTCTTTAGCTGCAGCGAGTAGGGGCTACTCTTTGTTGCAGTGCTTGGGCTTCTCATTGTGGTGGCTTCTCTTGTTGTGGAGCACGGGCTCTAGGTGCATGGGCTTCAGTTGTTGTGGCTCGTGGGTTCTGTAGTTATGGCTTGCAGGCTCTAGAGCGCAGGCTCAGTAGTTGTGGCACACGGGCTAGTTGATCTGCAGCATGTGGGATCTTCCCTGACCAGCGATCGAACCTGTGTTCCCTGCATTGGCAGGCAGATTCTTAACCACTGCGCCACCAGGGAAGTCCCACCTTCTGCTTTTAAAACCACAAAGAATTATTCTCCAAATGGTGTGGCCAAAGGATTAGATTGGATCCTCCCCAACAACTTAAACCAAAATTGTCTGTGGATGTAAGAGAGAAGGGTAAGAATGAAAATGGTTTTTAAAAATTGGAGAGAAAAATATTTCATTGATCTCAGTTCTTGGAAGGAATTGTTGGCATAAAATTAATGGAAGGAATCGTGACCGAAGACAGGAATATGTTTGCATAAAATAAAAATCTCCTGGGGAAAAAATAATGCAAGCAAAAATGAACAGCAAACGTTGCAAAAATATCAGCATAAATATGGCAGGCAAAGGACTCAACTCAATATACAGAAAAGTTTTTCATGTTATTATGAACAATATACACCACTAGAAAAACAGTTAAAACACATCCAATTTCGACACGAAATATTAAGGTCCAAGAACTCATAATAATATGGGTAATGTTTATGGACCAGTCAGGTCCTGGATATCAAGCTGAGTTATTTACATATATGTCTTCATTCAGTTCTCACAAGGGCTCCAGGAGGTGGGCCCCAGCCTAACTCCCTGTTTGCTCATGGACACAGAGGATCAGAGGGGTTATGAAATTTTCCCTAAGGTGCCAGAGCAGAATCACCTAATCAACAGAGCCGAAATTTGAGCCCGTCTTGGACTCTGAAACCCTAACCACTAGGCTATCTAAATAAACTTTTAAAATAAGCTTTTTTGACTTTTTTAAATCAATTTTTATTGAAGTATAGTTGATTTACAATGTTGTGTTAATTTCTGCTGTATATACATACATGTATATACTTTTAAAAAATATTCTCCATTATGGTTTATCATAGGCTATTGAATATGGTTCTCTGTGCTATATAGTAGGACCCTATTGTTTATCCATTCTATATATAAAAGCTTACATCTGCTAACTCCAGCCTCCCAATCCATCCCTCCCCTGAGCCCCTCCCCCTTGGCAACCACCAGTCTGTTCTCTATGTCCATGATTCTGTTTCTGTTTCACAGATAGGTTCATTAGTGTCAGTTTTTGATTCCACATGTAAGTGATATATGGTATTTGTCTTTCTCTTTCTGACTTACTTCACTTAGTATGATCATCTCTAGTTGCTAAAATAAGCTACTTTAAAAAAAACTCAATTTCACTAACAGTCAAAGAAAATGCAAATCAAAGCAATGAAGAGTCAGCTATCAAACTGACACTCGTGTTTGAACTGATGACCCACCACACTCTGGTGAAGCTGAGGGAGGGGCAGGCACGCCTACGCACGGGTGCTAGAGGGTAAATTGTAAACCTGTTTGGAAAGCAATTTTGAAATATGAAAGAAGAGCCTTAAGAACTATTCTTACTCTTTGGCCTAGAGAGACCTCATTTCTCGAAATCTACCGCACAGAAGCAGAGTAGACATCAAAGTTACTGAACAAGAAGGCTTATTACAACACTATTTATAATTCAGATTTTGGAAACAACCAAATACTCCCAAACCAAGGACCGAGGAAATAAATGATAGTGACCCACAGGGGAATATTATGCATTCATTTAAAAGCACATTTTCGAAGACTGTGGGAAGTGCCGATAAAATCTTAGCAGCAGACAGAGTTAGGAGATTCAGGAAGGAAGACATTTAAACTAGGTTTTGAGGGATGGTTGGTGCAGGGGGCATTTTCCAAGCAAAGGTGGAGGTAAGGATGCTCCAGACAAAATTCAAGGTAAGCAAGGATGGGAAGTTTGAGAAACCCTGGTGATGGGGCGGGCAGGGAGTATTGGGGAGGGCAGGTGGGCGTGGAAGGGTCAGTTAGATCAGATGATGAAGGGGCTTGAGAAACAATCAGACTTTCAGGCAATAAAAAGATATTGAAGAGTTAAAAAAAAAAATGCAAAAACACTCCCAGGACTTCCCTGGTGGCACAGTGGTTAAGAATCTGCCTGCCACAGGCTTCCCTGGTGGTGCAGCGGTTGAGAGTCCACCTGCCGATGCAGGGGACACATGTTCGTGCCCTGGTCCAGGAAGATCCTACATGCCTCGGAGCGGCTGGGCCCGTGAGCCATGGCCGCTGAGCCTGCGCGTCCGGAGCCTGTGCTCCTCAACAGGAGAGGCCACAACAGTTGAGAGGCCCACTTACCGCAAAAAAAAAAAAAGAATCCGCCTGCCAGTGCAGGAGACACAGGTTCGATCCCTGGTCCGGGGAGATCCCACATGCCGCAGAGCAACTAAGCCCATGCACCACAACTACTGAGCCCGCGCTCTAGAGCCTGCGAGCCACAGCTACTGAGCCTGCGCACCTAGAGCCCATGCTCAGCAACAAGAAACCACCACAATGACAAGCCTGCGCACCGCAATGAAGAGTAGCCCCCATTCACCAAAACTAGAGAAAGCCCGCGTGCAG
Source organism: Lipotes vexillifer (assembly GCF_000442215.2). Classification (NCBI taxonomy): domain Eukaryota; kingdom Metazoa; phylum Chordata; class Mammalia; order Artiodactyla; family Lipotidae; genus Lipotes; species Lipotes vexillifer. The sequence continues at coordinate 686,111 of NW_006779682.1, forward strand.
CAACGATGACCCAACACAACCAAAAAAAAAAAAAAAAAAAAAAAAAACTCCCTACTCCCATTATAAAAATAATAAATTCTGAAGGTAGACGATTTGGAAAGTATAGAATGTAATAAATAGGAAAATAGAGATTGCTCTGAACTTAACTAACTTGGTGAATGTTTATCACCATTGGATGAATATTCTATTCTAGGAAGTAGATGGATGGGCAGATATTCTACAAAATAAATGACTGGAATTTTAAATATAACATCAATAACTCTTTATGAGTCTGTCTCCCACTAGACTAGAGGATGGACAACTCAAAATCAGGGCCTGTGTCATATTGATTCCTGCTAAACCCTGGTGTATGAGTGGGTGGGTGGTTGGATGGGTAGGATTCTTCTCTGTAAAGCCATCTTTCCACCATCCTGGTTGCACCCTGGGAGAGAGGGCTGACCCCATGAAAGGATCCCGAAGCAGGACGGCTCCGCCACCCAACGGATGGACAACTTGGGTAAGGATGTTTCACATCTCTGAGTTTCGGTCTCCTCATCTTGAGGATGGTGAGGGACTGCATATACAAACAGATGTACGGACCGACTTGGGACCCCAGAGTCGGCATAAACATTATTTTAAGCTGCAGACATTTGAGATTCAACAGATGCAGAAAAAAGCCTCCTTGGCGCTCCCCTTACCTGGCTAAAAGCAGCAACTCTGGGAAATGAGGCTCCATAAATCCCTTCTCTGGGGGCATTTTATGGCCCTAAAGACAGAAAGACCATTTATACCTGATTAAACAAATATCACAATTTCTCTCCCATCCGGTTCCCCTGAAAACTCACTTGTCGGGCTTCCCTGGTGGCACAGTGGTTGAGAATCTGCCTGCCAATGCAGGGGGCACGGGTTCGAGCCCTGGTCTGGGAGGATCCCATATGCCGCGGAGCAACTAAGCCCGTGAGCCACAACTACTGAGCCTGCGCATCTGGAGCTTGTGCTCCGCAACAAGAGAGGCCGCGACAGTGAGAGGCCTGCACATCGCGATGAAGAGTGGACCCCGCTCGCCGCAACTAGAGAAAGCCCTCGCACAGAAACGAAGACACAACACACCCCAAAATAAATAAATAGCGTTCCCTTAAAAAAAAAAAAAAGACAATGGGAAGGAGGAGTGATGATTAGAACTTTAAAACAAAAAAAAAAACTCGCTTGTCTTTCCTAAAGGAAACTATTTCATAGAAAAGGAAGCCCACAGGAGCTGTTCTCCCCTCTCCATTCTCCCTACTAAGGAGTACCAGTCTTTCATTTTAACCATTTAATGAGCCAGCTGCTTTGTGAGCTGGCTTCCGTACACATAGGACATAAACGCTCGCCTCCTGCTAAAGGCTTTAGTATCGGGCCCCAATAACAGAACATAACAAGGTAGAGAAAAAGGTTTTCTTCCCCTATACGGATAATGGCCAGACCATAGAGGACAGGAGAATGACCCATAACTTCTGGGACCAAGAATGGTCACAACTTGGTCAATGAGCGTCCGCTTCCCTGACTTTTGTCCCCACCTCTAATTTAGAACCAATCAAAGAAAGTCAACTTTGCTCCACTAGCCAGTCACACAGGAGGTGAACCTGCCCCAGTGTTCCCGTGGTGACAGCCTCCATCAGGGCCCCCTGGAGCCTTCCCTGTTTTCCACTCTAAAGCTTTCCCCCTGGATTTCCCTGGTGGTGCAGTGGTTAAGAATCCACCTGCCAATGCGGGGGACACGGGTCCGAGCCCTGGTCTGGGAAGATCCCACATGCCGTGGAGCAACTAAGCCCATGTGCCACAACTACTCAGCCTGCGCTCTAGAGCCAGAGAGCCACAACTACTGAGCCCCTGAAGCCTGCGTGCCTAGAGCCCGTGTTCCGCAAACAAGAGAAGCCACCACAATGAGAAGCCCGCACACTGCAACGAAGACTGAACCCAGCCTAAAATAAATAAACCCAGCCTAAAATAAATAAACAAACCCCTGCCTGCCTGTGAGGCTGAGTCAAGCACAAGTGATGGTGGCCGATGCCCATCTCTGAATGAGCAGCCTTTGCTTGTTCTCTCCTGGGAGGTCTTCGTTTATTCCCACTGAGACAGGAAGGGCAGGGCACAACATTTAAAAGAATGACAGCCGTTGAGGACACAACATAAACTGGTTAGAACCAACTAGGTCCAGGATGGAGGATGATTGACTTCCGCTAGACTTTGAGCCTCAGAATATGCTCATTGTAATACATCAGCAAGCTAAATCAGCGGTCCCCAACCTTTTTGGCACCAGGGGCCGGTTTCGTGGAAGACAATTTTTCCAGGGATGTGGGCTGGGGGATGGTCCAGGTGGTGATGCCGATGGCGGGGAGCGACGCGGAGCGGCAGTGAAGCTTCGCTCGCATGCCCGCCGCTCACCTCCTGCTGTGCGGCCCGGCCGCGGACTGGTATTGGTGGTTGGGGACCCCTGAGCTGAATGACACAGCTATAGGCACCATGACTGTCCTGAGGCTGACCATAAAAGGCCAAAAAGTGGGCGGTGGCCCAATTCCTGGAAATCCCCGCCCCTTCCCCCAAATAGTTGGAATACTCCTCCCCCTCATTAGCCTATGAAATTACCCACCCCTATAAAAACTAACCACCGCATACTTTGGGACCTTTCGCCCTCTGAGGTGGCCCACACTCTGGCTGCGGAGGGTGTATCTCCCTGAATAAACCCTCTTTCAGTTTACCACGGCTCGCTCTTGAATCCTTTCCTGTGCGAAGCCAAGAACCCATGCTCGGCGGCCGCTCCAGGGACATGAGCATCGTCCCACGCCCCACCGTTCTCTCCTGCAACAGCGCTCTGGGGTAAGAGTGGCTTCACACGTTTGTTTTCAAGCTCTGGACAGTAACTGCTGCCCTGGCCGGGAACCAGGAGGCTTATCCCAGGAGCCCCCTCTGCCCGCCACGGGCGTCTCTGACACACTGCAGAAGGTCTGCAGGTGTCAGTACTCTTGGAGATGCTGTTCTCCTCAGCAGCTGCTCGGCAGAGGGGCAGGGACAAGGATTCTGTGCTCAGGCAGTTCAGGAGTAAAGCTGCAGGGTAGCTTTAACACGCTTGGGCTCTGGATTTGGAGCTGGATTCAGACACCAGCCTTGCCCATCTATAACCCTCCCCAGGCACTTAGCTTGTCACTAAAACGGGCCTGGGGTGAGTGTCTGCCTCCCAGGATCCGTGTGGGCTTGAAGGAGAGCACAGGTAAGGCCCTGGCCCAGCCCCAAGGAGGGCTGAGGACGGGCAGCCGGTTGGGACTGCTGTTCCCTCACCAATCGCCCACCCTGCAGAGGCCGTGGCTCCAGGCTAGGGCTGAGCCTCGGAAAGGCATTTGGAAAATGGCATCCAAAGGCCAAGTGGGCTGCCAGGAATGAAGATCCGTAGGCTTATCTGCCTACATCAATGGAAAGGAAGGAAGCTGCCAGCTCCCACCCGAGGGAAGCGTGAAGGGAATTCACTGCATCCGGCAGGATGGAATAACTGGAAGGCTCGCGGACACTGCATCCAGCCAGAGGCAGGTGGGAGCCCAGAGGATTAGTGATGTAAGCCCTGCTCCGCTGCAGCTTCACTTGGCCCCTCCCTGAGACCCCATGCTACCCCTCCACCGACACAGTGGCCCTCCTCATACCCGCTGCGTTTCTGAGGACTGGGCAAGTGCACAGACCCTCTGTGAGCAGCTGGCATGAGGCAGCTCTGCTCCTGACACACACCTGGATCTGACCTGCACTATTCCCGTTGCCTCGCCTGGCTCACAGTAAGTGAGCCAGCGCCGTCTGAAGGCTCATTTGGTCCTGCGCGAGTTTGCCTCCAAAGCGTCAAACAGAGGGTCTTTCCGTCACCCTCATTTTCCAGTGTCCCCTTGCTTTTGCCTGGACAGGGCAGTGTCCTCCTTCCCTGAACTGGTCACAAGGCCCTCGGTCTTGTTCAAGTCCTCACGGGCCACCGCTGAGGCCCAGCAGAGAAGAGGGCTCAGAGGAGCCCGGCTGGAGTTTGGTCACGGGGAGAATCTTTGCCATCGGCATTCAGTAGGCAACAAACAGAAAAGGTAACAGACAGAGCCTCCCCTTTGGGACAGAAAAGCTCCAGTGTTGCCCCGAGAACGGGTATGTAGTTTGGCCCTTGAGATGTGTGCAGACACAAGGACCCATGGACTCAGAATCCCTTCCACTCTTGAGAGCATCAGATACACTGTCCTCCCCCTCTGGGGAATCGGTCATGCTTGCTGGCTGACAAGGTGCAGGTCAGGTTCAGAAAAGGGGGCTCTGCACCTGGGGAAGCAAAACTGAAGTCCAAACCTCGCCGCCCACCAGCCAGCTGCTAATTATAGAGCGGGGGAGCCGTTTACCCCGGTACCCATGCTCTGGGCCCTGAGGGCCGCTCATGGGTGTCCCCAGGCACCAGCTCGTGGCTGCGCCGTGACCACAGGGATGGGCGCTTGTGCTTCTGTCCTGGGGGCCGAGGCTTGGTCTCGTTGTTGAGCGTGCAGTGGGCGGGGCTGAGACCCGCCCCCTAGCAGGAGGCGTCCTGGCCTGTAAGCGGCCCTCCCACCCTCCTCTTTGCTTTGTCTCTGTCATCTTCTCTCCTCCGGGTCCTACTGTCCGCACCGCCAGGACCGTGCGTTAGACTGCGGGTGGAGCCCAGGCCCCGCGAAGACACCAGGTGTGCGTGGAGGAAGGGGTGTCCAGGTGCAGGAGACAGGAGGATGCTGGAGCGGCCTTGTGGTTGGCAAGGTGGGGTCCAGGGGTGGCGAGTGGGGCATCCTGGCAGCTGAGCAAAACTTGGCCAGGGCCAGCTGCTGGAGGGCAGCGGAGGTGGGGAGGGGCAGGAAGGAGGCATCGTTTGGGACGTGTGCTCGGAGGTGGGAAAACGCTGTGGGCCTGGGCTCAGGGTCAGGGGCTCTAATGCCAAAAAAGGCCTGGAGTGTCTGGTGAGTATTGGGAACCAGGGATGCTAGCTCTGGAAAATCCCGACAGGGTCTCAAGGTGGGACGGGTGGTAGGTCATGTCCAAGACAGTGCCGCTTAAGAAGAAGGGGGCTCAGCACTGAGTGTGCCGCCTGATGTGACCTACTGGGCCTGGCCAAGGGCCCCTGGCCATCCCCTCCCTCCCCCTGGACTCGGGCTTGGTCCCTGTGGTCGGCTGAATGATGACCCCCAAAGACAGCCGTGTCCTCACCCCTGGAACCTGTGAATGTGACCTTGTATGGAGAAACAAAGAGGGCTTTGCAGGTGAGATTAAGGTAAGATCTGAGATGGGCAGATGATCCTGCACTATCTGTGTGGCCCTAAACGCCATCCCAAGTGTCCTTCTGAGAGGGGGGCAGAGAGAGACCTGACTGCGGAGAGGGGGCTGGCGTAGGGCCGGGGAGGTAGAGCCTGGACTGTGTGGCCACAAGCCGGGAACACGGAAGCCCCAGATGCCCCAGATGCTGGGTTACATGAGGAACGGTGCTCCCCCGGGGCCCCCGGAAGGAGCCATTCCCCCGTGACCTTGACGTTAGCCCCTAAAGACTCATTTTGGACTCTGGCCTCTAGGATGGCAAGAGACTACGTTTCTGTTGTTGGAAGCCACTACGTGTGTGGCATTTGTTAGAGCAGGCGTGGGAAACTCAAACAGTCCAGGGCGGGGGGCCAGGGGCTCAGGGGCCCCGGGCAGCCATCCCGGGGAGCTGGGGCAGGAAGTCAGGCCGACACCGCCCCTCCCAGTCATCTCAGGAACAGAAAGTATGGGGTCGACGTTATGGAATGGCCTTGCGAGGGCTCTCTTTTCATCGTGCACCTGCCTGCGCTGTTTGGATCTTCTACCTATAGATGGCTTTATTTTTTAAAAATGCCATTAGGAATTATCCAGGCGGGGAGATTTTGTGTGTCCTTGTCTGTACTTGTCTGTGTTAAAAGGAAAACTCTCACACCCACCACCTAGTGAGTGCTATATTCCAGAGGCTTCTACTCTGTTCCGGGGAATTTAGCATCTCAGTCTGTCCTGGCTCCTCCCTCTTGCACCTGGCACCTCTCTCCCCTTCTGTGCCTGGAGAACCCCCCCCCCCCCCCCC